>NC_057877.1:10955525-11266547 GCF_019740435.1 Gambusia affinis | reverse complement strand
AAATTTAATTCAAGAGTTTAGTACATTTTGTGAATTCCTGAGTATAAAGCAAATTCACGAAGGTATTTATTACACACTTTGACTCTCTCTCTCTAGTTATTTATGTTTTCAACCTTTTCACAGCAGGCTTAAAGCAAAAGCCATCTACTCCTTGGACGTGTTCCAAGTTTTAAAAGATTGTCCTTAAAGGTGATATAATTAGTGACATATAACTACATTCTGATTTTCCGGAGCCTGCATAAATATTATTATAAAATAGGAAATTGATGAAATTATTATGGAATCAATTAGGTGTGCCTCGTTAGTCCAGAGTAGAATCACATTCTGCATTGATTCTGAGTGTTTGGGTCACCTGGAAGCTCAAATTTTTAGGAGTCTTTTGTTAATGTGTTTCGACCGACTGGAATCTCTTGACGGTCCCAAAGCGAACCAATGCATTCCAAAGCGAGTACATGGAGTCTCACCAAACGCTCTGAGACAGCACATGGCACGAAAAACCATTGCTGCCTGTAGAGAATCACATAATGTCTATCACACATTTAACTTAGCTTCACTGTAGGTGTAAGTAAAACTTGACATTTGGAGTGAAAGAGAAAGATTATCCAATAAAAATGGTTTCTTGGTGTTGTTGGTCCACTGTGATACCAAGCAACAGCCAAACACATCTGTAATCTGACTGGATTGTTAGATTTGTGACTGACATGGCATCGACCAATCAGCCGAAAGGGAGAACATCCTTTTTAGAATTCATTCTCGCAAGGAAACTTGAGCGGAGAGAGTTTTGTACATTTGTTTTGTTTTAAACCAGTAAATAAAGTCACAGAAATGTGTTGCTCTGATATTGCATGTCTACAGTCTCCTTGTAGCGGTACCATGAGACTGAGTCACTGAACTTATGCACCTATAGGTTTGCACCTATTATTATCTAGGAGACGTGAAAGAAATTACACGGGAGTGTAACTTTTTGGAGAGTACTTTCGAAAACTTGTTCTGGATTTCCTTGACATCTTAAATATTAGTTTTGTGCCGACAACCAACAATATTGTGATATTGTTCCGATCAAACATAGTTGAGTATTTATTACTATATTAAAAGCTAAGAAGTAGATTAAAGTTGGGTGCGGACAATCTACACTGGCTTGTTTTTACACCCAAATCCATTCACTTTCTCCACTTAGCACTCAAGACTCCTCTGTTTAATATTCTCTTCATGACTTAAATTGTTTTATGTTGTTAAATACCCATCTGGGGAAGTGCATTCCTATTTAGTTAAGGCTATAAATGTTAAAGTGTTCTATTTTTGTCTATACTTAACACTTGTCCACATGCAAATAAACAACAAAGTAGAAAGAAGACTTATCCACCTAAGCCAGTGGTCTCACATTTATTCCTTCCTCCATCTCTTCTTCCAGTTTCCCTCCCACTGCCCTTCCTGTCTGCCCAGAGTCACCAGTCATCCACCGGCATGCGTCCCTCCTCTGGTTATAATTGAGATCATATGCCGAAGCCGGCGCTGAAACCTAACACGGGACGTCCACATCAAATAAAACCTGCTGTCAGCAGCGGGGCCCGGCTCCACCAAGTGAAACCATATCTGAGTCCGCCTCACCAACACGCCATAAAATGTTAGCCCAGAGGACCAACAGACATATAGACAGACAGACCACACCTCTGTTAAAGACATTTAATTCTCTGTATGTAAGACTGAAGGTTCTGTCATGTTTGGGTTCAGGTGTTCTTCAACGTCTGAGTGGAAGTTCTCCGTCTCTTTCCACTACTTGCTCTGTCAGTCGCACATCAAAAAGGGGATCCTCAATGCTCAATGTTAAGGGTTGTTTCAACTTTTTAAAATATTTACTATACACACACACACCTTCAACAAATTGAGTTATCTATTTTTTCTGAATAAGCTGAGAAGCTAGTTCTGTAAATAGTTTGCAATATATAGCAAAAAATGCAAACATGCCAGAATTTTGTATCTGTCTTATTTACAAAGTCTTCACCTAAAGAAATATCTGTTGCCACTAAGCTGATAGTGGCTCCTTGTGTATTGTGCTTGCATCTGGTGAATAATCCATTGTATCTTTTATTTCTTTATTTTTATATTCATGAAAATTGGAGCCAGACAGATTGTTTGACTTATAGGTTGAAATAGTACTAGTATTTTGCAATCATTGCTAATTTTGATGCACAACAGGAACAAACCTTTGTTCCATTACTGGCTTTACTAAAATATTGTAAAATAATATCATGCAAGGTATAATCCATCTTTTTTCCTCTTATATTTCCATGATCTCTTGAGTGAATTGCCAAAAACTTAAAACGTTTTTGTTGGCACCTTAGAAAGCAAAAGTTATAATTTTTATTTTTATTTTAGAGTATCACATTCAGAGGTTAATAACTCAAGGGATATAACTGTGCATATAAGACACGTCTAACCTGGCCATGAGTCATGTTTAGACCAAGGAAATCCCAATTCCTCTAGTGGGAGAAAACCTGAAGAGCCTTTTTACATTTTCTAAATGAAGACAAGATGCAGTGGTGTCAAACAAAGCACAAATGTTTCTTTTCTGTTCCAAAAACATCTAAATTACTTGCTGATTTGCAACAGCCATCCACACATAAATTTTTCAATAATACAGCGAGATGCTGTTTTAACAGTTTTGAGGCAAGTTTTCCATACTAATATATACTGAGATCTGGATCTTGCAGTGAGGAAACCAACTTCTCGTTCTCTCCTTATTATTTGGGGCTGGTGTGTTTGTGTTGAAGTTTTAAAGCAAAAACAACTGTGACTCAACGCTAAGAGTGCAAATTGCTTTCACCGGTTCCACTTGATTGATTCTAAGTTTTGTGACATTCAGTGAGTGCCTTGCTTTGTCAACGAGTTGCTGAGACAGAACAAATATTATCCATACAGGTTGCTCAAAAATTGAGGTAAGAGGATGGATCAGTGGACGAGGACAGAGTACACTACAGAATAAGTTTGGGAATTGGACAGTAGAATCAAGATCAAATTTGTCCGAAAATTTGATTTTGTTGGCATATTTTGCAACAAAATACACTTGAAATAAAGAATGAATCCATCGAATAATATTTTTGTTTTAATTCCTAGTTGTACCTTTGTTAGATGTTTTTCAAAAATAATTTCCTTTTGCTTTATCAACAGTAGGGGCACCCATAACATGCAAACTGATTTATGTTGAATTGTGTCACTTGTAATTTATCTCAGCCATTAAACTATCTTCTAAGTCAAGCTTTGTTTTACGAGGGGCATCGGCATTTGGATTTTGAGGAAGGGTTAATAAGATAGATAGATGACTCTGTCTTAAGGGCCTAGCATGGTCAGTCTGAAGTCCAATTGTTGACTCACACACACTTTTCATAGTACACAAGCTCCTGTTGAACCCCATCACCCTGGACCATACGTCATAGTGTTTTGTCATAAGTCGCATATAGTAGCATAGTAAACAGTGATCATGGCAGAGAGACTGTTACGAGTTCACACTCCTGGATGAAGAGGAAACATTGACTGATGAGCTGCAACATCTCACTTTATTTTAAGTTATTACAACAAAAAGGCTGGTAGGTGTCAGTGGGACTCACACCCTCTGCATTGGACCAGAATCGATCAGGAAGAGTTTAATGTTTAATGTTCTAGACCAGGGGTGTCAAACTCCAGTCCTCGAGGGCCGCAGTCCTGCAACTTTTAGATTGTGCCTCTGCTGCACCACACCTGAATAGAATAATTAGGTCATTAGCAAGGCTCTGGAGAACTGATCTACACAAGGAGGAGGTAATGAAGCCATTTCATTCCAGTGTTTTGTACCTGTGGCACATCTAAAAACTGCAGGACGGTGACTCTTGAGGACTGGAGTCTGACACCCCTGTTCTAGACCAACAGTTTGTATGGGACATTTGCTACTCAAAACTATCCTGGCTTCTGTGTTTTTATGCATCTTCTCATACCTCCAGTCTGCCTCGAAAGATGGACGCTCACTCTGAACCACTTTGTGATTTCTTCTTGTGCTTTCCGCTTCTAAGTCAACCACTTTGTGCTTGACTTAACAGACTAAGACATTCCTTCCCACCTTTACCACATGCTTGGTCGGTATGAGGGATTCCCCTGCTAGCCTCTTCATCTTATTGGCTAAAAGTCCTTTGGCAGAAAACTTTTCAGAAGTAGGTAAAAGAAACTCCACTTGGCTGCATTGTTTTGTAAGTAGGATACTCTACGCAACTGAATTTGGATTTGTAGAATTTAACAGTTTTTAATGTGTTTCGAGATGACAATTGTGCTGTAAAAGCAAACTGAAAGGAATAAATGTCAGTGCTGCGGATGCAATTAATGCACTGTGACTTTCACAACTTCAGAAAACTGAAATCCAAAATGGCCTCATGGTGGCTGTTCTGAGTGCCGTTGCCTTGCATCACGAAGATCCAGTACGTGATTGCTGCCTTATTTACGTGGAAATTACATGTTCTCCGTGAGCAACCGTAGATTCTCTCTGTGTACTTCGGCTTCGTCACAAAGTCCAAAAATGTGACCTCTTGGCTAATTGGTTAACCTGAGTTGCCTTGTGTGAGTGTTTGTACGTTTTTCTGAGCAGCCCACCCATTACCAACCCACCCACTCATATTGCAGAGCACATGTAGGCATAGTGGAGAAGGTATAAAGAATGGATGAATGATTCAAAGACCTACATTCTTCTTCACAACATGAAATTGACCAGAACTATTGCAAAAAACCCAACTTGTGCTCAGCTGGTTGAAACAGATTTATCTAAACATGACTCTGACTTAATAAGATATTTTCTGAGATTCTTGGACTCTCAAAATCTTCAGAACATTAAAAAGCGCACGCACGCATATGCTGTGCAGCCAGCCCCTTGCTGTATTTCGCAGACGCAGGAGCATCAACCGTTCCTCAACAGATACGACTGCGATTGAATTGCCCTTTAAGTCCACATGTCTGAGCAGAAAAGATAGAGATCCAGAGAGCCGGAAGATAGATGGAGCGCTGGCAGTGATGGTACGGCCGCTGGAAGCCATAGTGTCCTGTTGTTCGTCAAGTAGTCTAGAGATCAGATGCTATCAGGCCAGGAGGTGTCTGCTTTGCACCGAGCGCCACACACAGCAGTGAGTTTACGTAAGGGATAAACAGTGACCCTTGGGTTGTAATCCACTCGCAGGCCGAGCAGAAGCTGTGTGTGGATTACCAAAGACTAACTGCAGACTCTTCGCTTGTTTTACACCTCAAGAGGATTCTAATTGAGCCAAATCTCATTATTTATGGCTGGCAGTGGAGACAGTAGTACTCAGTGTTGCTGGTATCTTTAAGGAGATCAGTCAGGAGCTGTATCTGTTCCTGTAAGAGTGAGCACACGCTAGTTCAGCTTGCATGCAAGTGGCTCTCCAGAGGAGAATTAGAAGGTGGGAGCGGAAGCATTTGCTGGCCATGAGAGGCCACGTCTTCACAGCACTGCAAGTGAGCAGCGAAGGCTGCAGGCAATACGTAACAAGGACAAATGATCATCACTGTCAAAAACAAATTGAATATTTTCATAAAACAAATATTTTCTAGCTTTACTTCATGTGACTTAGTGAATCCTGTTAATGCAGATCCATTCGGAGAATTCACTGCAAGCAGCTTCCTCGACTGGCAATTTCCCCTCATTATTAAAACTCAAGAATTGTCGATTTAAAGATACGGCGATATTAAGTTTCATTGCTGACTGATATGAGAATTATGAATGGTGACAGAGGGCAAGAGCTGACCGCGTGTGGAGCCACGGTTCTCCACGGATAGACAAAAAGGAAAGACAACCTCAGAGAGGCGTCCACATAAATGTCACGCTTCTGGCCTGCTAATAATAATTTTTAAAAGAACACGACTTACAATAAAGGCTTCGTCGGAGGAGTGAGGGAGTAAGAAATTAAAGAGAACCAAAAAGCTAAAGAAACAGGAGAGGAAGAGGAGTGTGTTAATATATTTCAAACAAAGAAACAAAGCATATCAGATGCAATGTGAGATTTTGGTGATTTTCCGATGGCTGTAGTCAGGTGACGTGAAGCTGGGCGAGGTGGAAAGCGCGAGAAACAGAGAGAAAAAGAAAGATGAAGGAGACAGACAGAGGTGGGGGGATCTGGGAGTTAGAAACCTCTCAACCATATGCAGTTCTGCATCTGCAATATCCATGCAAATGGTTGCATGCATGAGTGATAGGAAAGCAATGAGAGGAGCTACTTTTCTTTCGTGTTACCCTGAATGATGCTGAGCTCCTGCCTAACTCGCACACAAAACCCACAGAGCTGCGGATGACAGCACAAATGTAGCTCCTTAATTCAGTATTTTTCTCCATCAGTCTTTAGAAGTGGACAGAACAGCGTCTGCCAACAATTCTCCATCTTCATAAGGCATAAATTGTTTTCACAATATTAAAAAGGCAAAGCCAGGTTTTGGGCTTTTGGGGTGATTCAATCATGATTAGATTTTCATGTGAATTGAGATGACTAGGAAAAGAAAGCAGAGAATTCAAAATAAGTTAAACATTAAAAAAAAACTAAGAGCTGCCTAAAAGTTGTTTGGTTCTGGCAAGACTGAGTAAACAGCACGCTGATGACCCAAAGGATCTAGATGGTTCATATCTGACAAGCAACTCTTTGAACTTAAAACCTGTTTTAGTTGTAGGCCATTAAAAATATTCCACAATCTATCCTTTTACAAACAACAAGCCGGAGTGGTAATTCAAACACAGGTTCATTTTCCTGGTGACGGTCAGGACTCTGACAGCAGCAGTTTGAATGGACTGTGGCTGCCTGATTGATTTTGTATTTTAAAGAGACTGGAGCGATATTCTAAGCCTAAATCTGTGGTTACAGTAAGTTCTGATTCGCTGGTGCTCGAATACCCTGAAGCAACAAACGCACCATTTCAAAAGATGCAAGCAATGCCATTAATTAGGCAGATAAGCTTACCCTGCTTTTTTGGCATTGTGGCATGCAAACACAAGGATTTGAAATAATTTCAAATATTTTTTAGGAGAAACGTATTTCAGTGAAATCAGTGAAATGTTACTTAGAGGAATGTCTCCTTCTTAGATAAAAGTGGACAGAAAAAACTTCAAACTAGAGTTATTATTTAGTTTTGCACTGACTGCAGGAGCATCTATTGCCATCAAACTGTATGCTCTCAGTGTATAAAACCTGTTTTAGGAACCAACACTGAAAAGTTTGACCCATCCAGTCATTGATATATGAACACACTAACTCAGTGACTATAGTGGACTCTTTTTATTTAGTGACACATAAACCTATCATTGTATATCATCAGTATATACATGGCTAGAGATTGCAGTACTCCATAATCTGAGAGTCCTGTAGCTGTTGAGTAAACTTTAACCAATGTAGTCTCAATGCTGTGATGTACGTTCTCAGATGGCTGAATTTTTACATTTAACAGAAAGAAGACTCTGCCTAACCTGGGACGCACCATTCCAACTAAGAATAATGCTAGTATTGACCCTTGGGAATGATGTTCCTCAACAAGGACAGTGAAGCTGATCAGAGTTGCTAAACCGATGAACGAATGCAGGGCAATCCTGCAAAACCTGTTGGAGGTTGTGAAAAACTTGGGACCGGGACAGAGGTTTATTTTCCAGCAGGACGTTGGCTCTAAACAAGCAACAGAATGGTTTAAATGAAACAATATGCAGTGTTCGAATCACCCAGTCAAAGTCTGCAACTTAATACCGATAAGAATCAGTGCCAGGAATTAAAGATTGCTGTCCAGACATTCTCTAATCAGCCAGACTAAGCTGGACCTATTTTGTAAAGAATTGGCAAGAATATTAGTCTGTAGTTGAATTTTATGTGTGAAGCAAATGAAGACACAACTTGAGGCTGTAACTACGAGGAAAGATACAGTAGTTCTACCACGGACTGACCCAAAAAGACCGTCTATTAGAAGGATTTTCTTTAAAAAACTGAAAATTTGGGTTGTAATGTGAAATGTAAAAACCGTTCAAGGAATGGGAACACCTTTACATTGCCTTGTGTTACTCAGAGCTGTCACAGGTTGGAGAGTCAAAAACTGGTTGAGCTAATTATGAATCACACCAAGGTCAGTTTCATTGCTTATTTCTGCCAAGCAGCTCCAGAAGTTGAAATTTCATGAAGTTCAATCCGAATGACATTTTTTACACCTTTCCACTAACAACAATTTGCCTTTAAATGTTCATTTAAATCGAAGTCTGCTGTTGTCTTGAAGAACTTGTTGGCCTGCCATCTGTAACCAATTTGAAGTACACTTTAGGCCAGTAGTGGAAAACAACACACCATGCCTACGCCTGGCGTTCAGCCTCACCAGGCTTAAGTCAGTGCAAGACTCATGCAGTGAAATGCTGTTCACTTGAACTGTTTAAATGTATTTATTTAGTACTATGTACTGGAACATTAATCTCAAATCAGAGGATATGCACGGCACCAGATTAAGCCTCTGGCAATATTTTATCCACGGTCTTTAAGATGGATAGTAGCTGTATTCAATATAAATATAGCAAATCCATAAAGCATTAATGTAAAGTAAAAGATAACACAAAAACCTGTTCTGATTTAGTTCTTCGTCTAAACCGTGAACACAGCTAATTTAAATTTCTGCAGTAAATGTAGAACTTAAGGTAACTAGTTCCTTTCTATAAACGTTGACAGTATTTTTTATTTGACACAAGTAATTATGGAGATCATCACAAATAGTTTAACTATCTGAGCACTAGTTTTATTCCTTAATGAAAATGCAAGCCTCATTTCATCTATAGTATCTCAGAAGTGTCGACACGGAGTATCTCAAAATCTCTTCTGAATGTTTCCAACAATGGATGCACCAAACTGTGCCTTAATTTGAAAACAAGGATTAAATGTGAATTCCCAATTTGCCAATCAAAACTCTGCATGTTTTCATAATGATTTCCTTTTGCATCAGTTTCACTGCCCGTTTAGCTTCATCGTATTCTGTTTTTCATGTTTCAAATGGAAAAACCTCTGAAATATGTTTTTCCATCTGATGTTCTTTTTGGTAAGAGAGCATAAAGCAAAAATGCCTTCCTTCTCAAGAACTGTACCATCTTTAGAGAACTAAAATGAAAGGCAAAACAAATGGCTGTGTGAAGGTTTATGAATAGTATTTACATGAAGCTGTTGAATTTTTGACTTTTTAAAAAATTTTTCTAATTGCTACCTTCAGTGTCATTTATGGAGTAACGTTTCTGAGGAACTGCAGTATGTGAGTGAATTACTCTGTGGTGTCTGACAAGACAAATATGGAGGAGCAACTGAGTTTCTGAGGCTTCTTTATCACAGAAGGTAAAGAGTGCAGATGGGTAAAGGAGAAGTGGAGTATGTGTTAAAGTATTAATGTATATTGTACTACGAGTTATGCAAATAAAAAGATTTCATATGACATGCCTTTGCATGCTTACTTCTGGTCAAAGTCAGGGTGCGTCACTGATTGATATTGTTTTTAGCGTCCTCCCTTTTTATTGCAGCTTAGAGGAGAAGAATGCATAATTTCTTATTTGTGTGCATGTGTGACTTTCGCAGTTCTTGCAAAGTATGTGTATTTGTGCTAAAGCTGTTGTGTAAGGAGCTAGCAGCAGCCTCCTCGCTCCTCTTTTCTCCTGCAGTAATCAGCAGGAGTGGAAGCCCAGGCTTCTCCACCTCTCCCTGCCTGTGGTTTCTTCACATACCGTCTCAGCCGAACGGGTAGGAATGTTTGTGTGTGTGCGGGCGTGTGCGTGTGTGTGTAGGCAATTCTATGCGCTCTTGTGTGTCTTTGTTAGGTGGGTGCATGTGCGCCGAAACACACAGACCGCACAGCAAACGTCAGTGCTTCGGTGTGTGTGTCAGACAGAGAGCGATCTGGTGCATTTGTGTGTAAGAACAAGGGGAGGGGGTTGAAGAGGCCCTGAAAGGGAGAAGACAGAAAACCTGATGGTAGTTAGTTGGCCTTTTCCCTGCAGTAAACAGAGCTTTGCACAGGAATTCGAAGCAGTTGTATTTTTCTGAAGAGTCTGCACATTTTATTATGGTGAAAACATTTTAATCAAACTGTACAGAATTCAGCATCCCCTCCTTGGAGGGTTTATAATTATGGTTTTTTGTTTGTTTTCTTATTTGGAGGGCAGAATGGGTTCGAACAACTACACATCAACAGACACGGACAGATCTGTTGGCACCCAAAGTTAAGATGTGTAAAGAAGCCTAAAAAAATAGTTTTTACAGAATCTTTTGATCAAACAGGACAGATCAAGCGGAATGCTACTGGGGTTAGCATTGCTGTTGAAGTCATTCAGGCTCCATACAGCAAACTGAGCAGCGGCTTCAGGGATGAGCGAGTGAATCCATGATTCCATCATGATGACCACACAGCGGTTCAATATCCTGTCGTTTGTTTTAAATAACTCCAATTCGTCTTTTTTCATGGACAACGGAGCATTGGTTAGGAAGATGTTTTGATTGCTAACTTTAACGGCTCTCGAGCTAGCCTTGCTAGCAAGACGGCTCTCCATCCTCTCTTCTGTTTACTATAACTTTGCTGGCGGCACCTTTTCATTTCCAGCTGGTGAACAAACCATGCAAAGCCCGGTGTTCTGGAAATATCCTCCAGGATGTTGTAAAACTGCAGAAACCAGCTCATAATCTCCACGTGACACGTAATCCTGATGGTTTCAGGAAGCCTAAAGCCGCTGCCTCAGTCATTTCATGGTCAACAAACTTACTGTACATGGCTGGTGGCTTCAGAGTTATAGACCTCTGTCTTGTCATGCGTGTACTCTAGAAGAGCAGAAACCCTGGATTGATGTTTCACTTGATATTCCTGGAAATTTAACCTGAAAAAGTTACATCTGTTTCAAAAGAATTGTTAAGGGTTCCGGTAACTGTGTGATTATTTTTCTACAATTGCTTGTTGACAGGATCCGATCAATCAAAAAGAAATGTATTCAAATTAAATCTTGTTTTTGCACCTTTTAGTATAAAATTATGTCATGACAATAAAAGATCAGTTCACTCTGACATCTTACCCAGGGCTTCCAGTTAATCTGTTTCATTTTCAGATAGAATCAACCTGTTTTGTCTTCATTAAGCAGACCTAGAGCAGTCCCTCAAATCTGTGCTTTGGAGCTGTACTGGTGTCAGTTTTGGTCGATCGAGAACAGAGGGAAGCATAACAACTGTTTACAGCTTTCCCCTCCGACTGTCTGTGGACATGCTGAGACTCTTAACCGTCTCCCAGAAACTGCTGCACGCACTCAGCCCCATTCGCACAAGAACCTCTCTCCCTCTGCAATGCCACACACGTGATGGCCATGCAAACAAAACTCTTCTCCTTTTCTTTTCTCACACATGTGAAAACAGAAAAACCTGCCATTGAGTTTGTTAATGAACTGCAGCTCTTCAGGAAGGCACAATGCTGGGCTTATATGACACCGGCCTGGTATGATCACTCAGCTGACGCAATCTCAACGTGATGAGAGGTTGGGATGACACACGAACAGAGAACATTTTGTCCCTCTCCAAAATGTGTCATTGTGACGATAACCTGCTTAACATGTTACGTTTACTTTGCAGTCATGGTAAAAACATGTCTTACAAATCAGGAGGATTTTCTTTAATTGCCTTGTTGCATCTTCATTAGCAACAGCAATGGTAGCAATCTGAATCATAGTGCGTTATGTAACGGTGAAAACCGATCCTGGAGTGGAACTGCAACCTGTGGCTTTTGGCCAAAGTGACAGATTAGGTGGCTTTCTTTTAAAATCACCTAAAATAAAATTGATTTTATTGTGTGTTGACCTTGCGAAACCTGATAAATTAATTAAAAAGGAAATTTAAAAGTGATGATAGCATTAAGTGAAATTCACACCAATGGCTTGCGTAAGACAATAGGAATGTTTTGGGGAACCAAGGCACAGTAAACCTGCAAAGCAAGTTTAATTGCCCACAGCAAGATTTTTGATTTGGATTATTTCTCTGAATGTAGGTTTTCGGTGACAAACTAGAGCATAAAATTGTCTTGTATGTGTCGGTACGACCAATGCTGACACATATAAGACAATCCCATTTTTTTAAGTTGTACACTGCATAAAACACAATGCATGAAATTGTAGCCATCTATGTTTTAGTTTTGATACCACATGCTGCCAGAATATTGACTCTTATTGTCCAACTTGAATGGCAGATAGTCAAAAATATTAGTTTATAGCTATAGAGAGCTCCTTTAGATTTACAATGTTTAGTAATTGTATAATTATTGATGTTTTGGAAAGGGTGGATGAAAAACAAAACTAATATTGGGACTTGTAGTGTTTAAAAATAAAAATAAAAATAATAATTAAATTCTTGGCATAAGCCTGCAGTTATCATCTGCTTTGAAAGTGGTCTGAGCAAGAGCAATGACAGCAAGTAAGCTTAAGTGATTAAAACTGTGTTTATTCATTTAATAAAATTGGCTTATTCAGTTTAATTTTACATGGCCAAATTCATAAATGGCATTTGCTTAATGGGTTTTTTTTACACTCAAAACATGCACGGTTATGTTACTTTGTTAAACCTGGTAGGTTATAGCAATCCAGTCCGATTTTTTTTAATAACATAGATGCAAAATCAACAGACGGTTGACCAAAGTGATGTACATTAAGAGAATAAAAACAAATAGTCGGAAAACTTTACTTTTTAAGTGCAGGCTGCAGTCACTTTGTTCTACTTGCTCCATCGGGAGGACCAACTCCAGAAGCTCTTATTTTACAAGATCTAAGTCAGTAAATGAACACAGTGAGCCACAGCATTCAACTCTGGTGAAATGCCCAGGCTGGAAGCAGACCTGAAAAAGAAGGTGAGGACACTGAACATTACTTAATCCTCTTTGATAGAGCTGCCCATGCCTGTCAGTGTCCTTGAAATTAGTGTGCTCTTCACTGGAAAAGCTTGTTCTGCATATGTAGTCATGGATATTGCTGACACTGTGGACTATGTGAAATTGAAGTATTGCTGTCTTGCAGAACTTTGAAGTGAGTCTTGACACATGTTGAATGAGATTTTGTTCTGGTATGATGGGAGAAGAAGAAACCCCTAAGGACAGTGTGTCAAGGTTCTGAATCTGGATCTTTAGCGTAACTCAAAGACCACCAAAGCAGAACTGGCTGAAGTTTTCTCAGTGGCTCATCGACCGTCAAAAGACTTCAGTCACACTTAGTCCTGTTCCTACATTCCACCCAGCAAGTCATTTGGTGACACAAACTTTAAAGTTGAGCAGATCAGACAGCTAGAGTGACAAAAGTCATGCCAGATCTGAAACAAGAAATGACGCCAATAAAGCATTTAATTTGCTTGCTCAAACAAGTCATCCTGTCCATAAAAAGTACTTGCCTTCTGCTCTATAAACTCTAGTCAGTAAAGAAAAAGAAAAATTCTGGTTGTCAGAAATACGAGCCTTCAGTGGGGGTGCTTATTAAAGATAAATTGTGTGTGGCTCGATTGGTTCCAACTAACAAAACCGTCTTGCTTGGGATGCCGATTTTCATTGAGCAACAGTTGCTGTTTGCTGTGTTTACAGTGACGAGGTTCCTGATTCTGCTGCTGAGGTAATGATTAAAGTTGAAGGCCAGTGTTACTACAAACATAACCACATCCAGTGGTTCTGTAATTCAATACAACCCATGGCTTTCAAAGGGAAGTTGCCCAAAGATTTCTTTAATAGTCTGTCCTGAGTTTAATGACACTTTCAATAATTAGCAGATATCAATGATCCAGGCTTGTCATTTGTTGAATGACTTGGTCCTTCGCAGTCCTATATCTGTCCTAAATACAAAATGCTCCCATCAATGTTTTCCAATTGCTTTGAGCACATCCTAGGATACCGTCTAGTCTAATTCCAGTCTGTATTTCAACTCCAGAGGGGAAAAGAAAATGGTCATAAAGACGCCAGATTAGGACGCCAGATTTCGTAACCATTCCATGACCTCTCTCGTTAGATTTTTCTTTCCCTTCTGTTTTTCTTTCTCTCTCCTTCCTGTGCCCCTCTCCGCTCTCTCTTCCCTTCCTACTGTTTCTTCTCTCCACTGTGTGCAGCTCAATCTGTCTTCTGTTTGGCTTTGCTCTCTCTTTCAATCTTCCCCAATCCACAGCTCTCTGTTTAGGTGCTTTATCTTTACCATCTTTCACCCAATTTATAAGGTCCCACTGCTGAAGCTCTAAACTTCACAAGTCCTGATTCATTGTAGTTTCCTCTTTTTTCCCTTTCCCAGCGCTTTCTTTTTGTTCTTTCCTCTTCCTGCTCCCACTGAATTTATTTTCATTTTTCTACATTCAAGTCACCACCTTTCTGGTGGCTGATGTCTTCACGTGGCATAAACTATGAGTGCACTGAGAGGTAAAGCTAACGATTGGCATTCTTGTCATTAAGTTAAAAAGAAATGAAATATTCTCTGAACATTTTGCACACAATCTTAGAATTGGGAGATCATCATTCATCAAAACCATATTTATGCCACTACAACAAAGATGCCAATCTACTAAAATATTACCAAAAGTCAAAAACATGAACATGAGTTTATTATGCACAAATGGTTGTCTTCCCAAATGTATATGCATAGATTTTAACGCTGCTCAAAAAATGCTTTAGATTCAAGTAGTCTGACACTAAATTTTACCCTAAATTTGTATCCAAACAAAGTAAAAATAAAGAAGAGCATTTAGAAAATTGATGTGTATAAAAGCAAACAAGCTACTTAAAAAGAATAGTTTCACAAATAAATATTGTTTCTGAGTGGCCTAGTCAAAAACAATTTTCAAGTTCCACCATTTAAATCAGTTCGTTCAGTTCCTGAAGCATATCGATACCAGAACATCACACTATCTTCACCACATCTGACGTTATTTTTACGAAATGTTGTGTTTTACTGCAGACAGAAAAAGACAAACCCCTCAACAGTAGTTCTAGTTATTGTTAAAAGTCATAACTAGTCATCAGAATATTTTTGACAATTGTGTAGTAGAAGATTTTTATGTTCTTTGTGTCCACAGTGGTTTTTCTTCCCACAGATGCCGTTCTGTCTTTCTTTCTTATTGGTAAATCATGACCACTGACCTTATCTGAAGGAATCATGACCTTCAGATAAGGTCAGATGATGTTTTGGGTTCTTCTGTATCTCATTGAAAAGCGCTCATGAAGAGATTTTGGTAGCATGGTCTTTTCAGGTAAGGTTTTGTTTTTAACATTTCTCCCTTTGAGGATTATGTCTCGTACTTTGTTTCACCGGCGCCCCAAAGCTTTGAAGTTGACCTTATAACATTTTCCATACAGATAGATGTCAGGGATCTTGTTTCTGGTCAGGTCCTGAATTTCTATCAATTGGGTTCCTTTTTCAGATGTTTTTGTCCACATTGCCAGTCTGGTTCTGTTTAAGTTATGATTCTACATGTCTGGCTTTAAATTGTGCCAATTGAAATTTAACTTGTTTTATTATCCATCCATCCATTTTCTTACACGCTTGTCCCTAATGGGGTCAGGAGGGTTGCTGGTGCCAATCTCCAGCTACGTTCCGGGACAGGGACGGGTCGCCAGTCTGTCGCCAGTCAACACAGAGACATACAGGACACACAACCATTCACACACACACTCACACCTAGAGAGAATTTAGAGAGACCAATTAACCTGACAGTCATGTTTTTGGACTGTGGGAGGAAGCCAGAGAACCCGGAGAGAACCCACACATGCACAGGGAGAACATGCAAACCATGCAGAAAGACCCCGGGCCGGGAATTGAACCCAGGACCTTCTTGCTGCAAGGCAGCAGCTCTACCAACTGCGCCACTGTGCAGCCCTTGTTTTATTATGTATTTGTGTATTTATTTATTTATGTATTTACAATTAAACAATTTTACCAAATAAATAAAATCATTTCAAAATTGTGTTTTCGAATCACAAGAAGGTGTTTCATATATATGTGGTATATACATTATCTTGAGCAGAACCTGTTGTTGACCACCAAGTTCACCCATATTTCTGGGGATTGAAAACCAAATTAAATCTCATATTTCCACCAGATTATGACGTTAAAAACCAAAAACATTACACTAGATTATGAGCCTAAAAACTGAAAACTGAAAACTGAAAAATGCTTGTTTATATGTATCAGATGAAAAAAAAATGGAAGATGCAACACTACAAAAATGCACATCGTGTGTTTCAATGAGAAAATTGTGAAGTTTCATAGTCCGGACATGCAGACCTTGCTGGCATGTAGTTCTTCTTTTGGAACAAATGTTTCTGCAGAAATCTTGTAATTACTTTTTGTAATGCGCATCATAATGATTTAGTGGCAGTGAAATTCACTGTTTGGAGCCTTTCAGAAATACATAATGCAGCTCAGTTTAAAACAAACAGCGTGGCTGTTGGGCGTGTTTGTGGCTAAATATTCTGTAATCTCAAGCGGTAATTTAATTAGCCAGGAAAGAATGTGATTAATCAAATCAATTAGATTGCACGAGGAAACATAAATCATGCTGCCCCAGTCTCATTATCAACCTCAGGGTGGACATGTGAAGAGAGTGTGCGTCTGCATGCAAACATGTGCGTGTGTCTGTGTTGCAACGTGTCCAAGTGTGACGGTGAGAAAATGTGGCTTTACCCTTCAGCAGCAACCATTTTACTCTCTGTGTTTGTGAGTGTGTATGTGCTGTTAGTGTACACTAGAGAGTAGTTGGAGAGGAGAAAGAGAGGGATAAGCGTTTGCAGGCTGCAATTATGGGTAATTTTTCCAACAGCAGCAAAATTAAAGCCCCTCAAAACAAAACAAAGAGGGCAAATTTACTCCCTGGACTAGTATGTCACTGATGCTCTTGGAGAGGAAGGGAGCACACAGCTCCAGCCAACATGTGTCATGTATGTACTGATGTACGACTGTCATGTTGTTATGGAGCTGGTTTGGATCATAAACAAAGCTTCTTCATATGTTTCCTGCAGACAGAGAAGAAAAGGACTTGGTGTTTGGTTGCTATGCTACCACACAGTCTGACCACAAGCGTACAAATGTTCACGTCCGCATCTCCTGGTTATTATTCATATCTGTGGTATGTTCCCAGACACTTCAGCAACATGTCGCGGACGTGCATATTTGAGTACAGTTGTCTTTTCTCAAACACAAGTGGGTTTCTCATTGATCCACTTCAGGACGTCAGGCACAAAATTGTGCACTAGTCTTAATCTTTAGGAAGTGATATGAGATGCCAATAAAACAGGCTCATCAGGGTTTCCCCCAGAAAACCTACTAAGCCCAGTGGTTGAGGCACTGGGGCAGTCATTCATTCAACGGTCCGCTGTGTTTTTGAGTTAAATTTTTTTTTTTAAAGTTGACAGGAAATTTAAGAATATCAATTGATAATTATGTGTTATTGGAAAATTAAAGCTTAAAAAAACTCAAATAAATAAGCAATGCTTAGCCTGGTGGGGGCTCAAGTAAAGCCTGGTGGCCCGCCAGACTTAAAATACACTGAAGGAAATCCTGGGCTTATTCAACATCGATGAGTGTTTTATGCATTTTTTTTTTTTTATCAAGATTGAACATTTGGAGTGTTTAAACATTTCCTATCACAATACTCTAGTCTAGACGGTCACTTTATTTGGTATAATGACTCAATTACTTGTGAGCACAGATAGTAATTCGGGTAATCACATCACAACAAATTAGTGCATTTTTGGAGCTGTAGTTAAGCTGTTCCAGGTGGCGCAGAAATCCTCACCTACATGACAAAGAGGGAGATGTTACAACTAAATGACATCATGGCCTTGTTCTCTGCTATTAACAAAAAAAAAAAAAAATGAAGATAAAGTCTAATAATTTCATACAAATTTTAAATGTTGGATGAAAATGAACATTCTTCACTTTTTTTCAGCTTTCGGCACAACCACAAACAGTAGGACAGTATAGACAGATTATTTGTTAATAAGAATATTAACAAATAATAAATATAGAACATCTTTAAATAAAGATTTTTAGTCTGTACATTTAATAATTTAAGGTGCAGTTCAGTATATATAGTAACGCCTCACTGGAGCATCCAATCTTCTAAATACTTTACCTTTCAAATATTTTTAGTTTTCATGTGATGAAATTAGCCTTCAACAGGATTTGACTCTTGTTCTAGAAAAAAGCACCATGAGTTGCCAGTTATTTGCTGAAATGTATCTGCAGAAAATGTGGCGAATGATGACATTAAATTATAACACGACCATTTCCTTTTCCTTTTCTTTTTTTTCCTTATATTGTTCAGCTCGTTTAATAATAACCTTAAATTAGAAGCTCAAAATCTCTGAGCAAATTTATTAGCTGCCTAATTCTTCATGAACTAGAAATTTGAAGTGTTGAAATCTAGTCCTATGTGAGAAGTCAATAGCTCTTCAGAGCCCCCTACTGGCTTGGAGGCTCTAAGCAGTAGCCAAATTTGGATTGCTTGGACCCTGAGCGGGTTTCAAAGACAAGTTGTTACCTGCACTAGTCTTTTTAAAACATAAACACCTTTTCACCAGCACCCAACATCTCATCTGTGCTTGAACTACTGTTCAGCCCATTTCAAAGCAATTGTCTGTAAATTGATTTTGTGCTTATTTAAAACACTCATGAAAAAACACAAATTACCGTTCAGCTTTTTTAAAAATTTTTTTAATTAATTTTTAATTTGATCTCTGTAAACAGAGATACTGGCAACGTTTTCAATAGATATAAGGCAACCTTCAGTCACAAAGCCAGAATCAGCCTCTGACCTTCTTCTCTTCCCATCTATGAAAACAGATGACATTAGGTTGGTGGAGGCTTTACTGTGACGCTGTCATTAAACTCCAACTTTCACCCTGCGGGGGCTCACACTGTGATTTACCTCTTTGGGAACGTACAGTAGGAGGATAATATCTCCATACACTGATAAATCTCTCTCCCTGCCTTTTCTCCTGTCGTCACATCTCTTTTCCTCTTGTCAGGCTGAACCCGGCTGATCTGTTCAATCACCCGAGAGCGCCGAGGCAGGACCCCGTAAAGGTGATTCACTCCATTTCAGCCCTTCATACAACATTTCTCCCATCCCCTCTGTGTTTATAGCTCCCTTCGCTCAGCTGTTGTTAACCTAACACTACCGCATCATATTAAAACAGAGGCCACGGAAATCTTTTTTTTTTTTTTTTTGGTTCATGTAGTATGAAAAGTGAGGTTTATTAAACGCACCTACACTCTCCAATCTATTTTCTTCTGAAAGCACCTTTGTTATGCAAGTGTCACCTAAACAAGCTTTTTCTGGTTCTGCTCTCCTAAACTTTTCTGTAAGTTTTGTGACATTTTGACATATTTGACAGTTTGAACCGCTGCAGACTGCTAACAGGCTCACTGTGTCTGCTATCAGTGTCTTGTTTGCAGCCAGTGACTGGCATCACGCAGGCAGGTGCCCGTGCCTTCTACACTTTTGTGCACTTTTGTTACTGCTACAAGTACTATAAAGAGTTTAGTCTCCAAGAAACAGAACCTGATGTGTAGACGGATGCGCATCGTATTAGCTTTGCTTTTCACTTGACCAAACTGAGTTCTTGATTTGGACATAAAGAAATAGTCTTTGTCAGAAAAATATAGTAAACAATTACCCTCGATCCCTTCGGTTTCAAGCACTGACCTGTGAAGGCAGGGAAGTGGCTGTTGTCTTGTTGTATCACGTCATGTCTCCTCATCTTCATTCAGTGTTGCCAGAGAATTCGGGACAACTGGGCAATTATTTCTGATGTATCTAGTTGGACAAATCTGGGCATCCTGAGCAGAGCTCCGGAGTATAGTTGAGGTTTGTGCCCTCATAATTGATGCGCTCTGTTCTGCTGCCTCAGTTCAAGATTTTCCGTGATGTCCAGTTTAGTCCTGTCGTCTGTGCCGCGTGACCATTTTTTAGAAGATTTTCAGTCATGTAAATTAGATCATGGTTATTAAAGGCGACGATGTGCCCAGACCTTCGTCCTAAAATGAGACACAACTGTTTATCCCACATTGGACACATCACATGGTATCCTAAAGCATAAAATTGTAAAGTGAATTAGTGAGTTATTTACCAAATGTTTAGTTAGATGCCAGATCATTGGGCTATGTAAAGTTAGCACTGGCTAGAATACACCTCTACAGATGTGTTCTGGGAAAATCAAAGTAAAACGCATTGTGTAATGTTGTAGTAGCGTCCTCTCATTTTTTCAACTGCATTGTCACACTTTTCACGATTTTCTAATATCCTGGTTTATTTTATTCTTTGAACTCAGAACTGCAACTGGGAATGTGTGGCTATCAGTCTGGAGATCTCAAGTCACCCTTTGACTGATTGCTGTCAAAATGTCAGTCATTTTGACAGCATGAACTTGTGATCAGGATGGACCACGTTCAGGACCTTTTCTGAAACAGCTTTCAGGAGCTGTGACCCGAAGGTAGTTTGTGTCGGTCATATCGGCAACCGAGGCGTTCTTAAACAGCAGCAGTAATGGGAGCCATCAAGCTGAAGACAGGAGCTTTTAGCGTTTGGTTGACTTTTCCAACGAAAGAGCTGGAGCAACATTAACCAAAACAAACAAGGCTGCCACTTGTCTCCGATCATGTTTATGGCGCTTCTGAATGGGATACTACCTCATCATAGTAGCTTAAAATAGATGAAAGAAAACAGAGGCATATCTTTTACTTTCAAACAAGCATTGGTTAAAATGTTGACAACTAAACCTGGAAATATTAGGTCTGGATTTTACAAAAAAACAACAAACAAAAAATATATCGTTAGTCTTAATTTTCTTTTTTTTTTTGCACATCTTAAATTCATTCTCATCTTGCTTACAATATCGTCAATCTACCCAAACAAAAAAATTATTAAATCCCAATCCAATTTGTATACAATTTTTTCTGTGTTAGTATGGAGTCTGAAAAAGTAAAAACAAACAACAAAAAAACTGCTGAGGTTTTCTAAACCATAAGGATATTTTGGGATTACCATTTTTTTAACATTTATTTCTGTTGAACTGGAATCGTCATGCAACTTGTTGAACACAATCTGTTTTGCACACGCTTCACATTCCAGTTGACCCCAAATCAGTGTGCTCATTAATACCTGTTCGATGCTGACGTTATTGTGAAAATGTTGATGCATTGGTGTGACAAAATGTGAGATATTTTTAGATTAATGTTGTTTAAGGAGACAGAAGTCCTCTTTTGATCTAATCCAACCTTGACCAACTATAAGCTCAACTCTCCAGTAAGAACCATTTTCTATTATTTTTGCAGGCAAAGTACTGACTGCTGGAAGCAACTCCACACAATCATTGTGTATAAAATTACATTTATGTACATTTTATTTTTTACATATCCAAAGCCTCGATAATGACGTAGTATTTTACTGAGTTCTCCACATTTTATAGAGTCTGTATATAAACAGCAATGTAGATAAGAACAAAGCAGAGCTTCTTAGTGATTCTACATTGGAACTGGAACATCAGTTTTTCAGAGGTACACAATCTTATAATAATATTTTCTGCCTTTTATCCATTCTCCTTCATATTCTCCCTTGACCTTACCAGGTTGCCATCCTGCTGTTCTCCTGCCTCACCCAACCCCCATCCCAGAAAACTGATACTACTCGACTCGCACTGCGTGTCATATTCTTTGTGGATGAATGTAAAACTGCCTATTCAATTAAATCCCAAGCAGGCGGCTCCTTATGAAGCAAACCATACAGGAAGGCAGGCAGAAAGGAATAGTTTCTCCATGTTGCCTTGACCGTTCAATGAATGTGTCTTTTAGTTGAGATTGGGACTTTCTTGTAGAACACTTGTGGTTCGATGCCTCTCTTACTTAATCCTCACTATTTATGCCAGCCTGAAATGTAACACACAACTCCAAGGTCCAACCAAAGGGATTCAAATTAAGCAAAATAAGCTTTTACTCCAAGTTTACATAGAAGAACGAGAATTTTATCACATTCAGTTGCACATTTCTTTGAATCCGAGGATGTCTTTTTAATAACTACATAGAGGCTTTTTTTTCCTGATGCTTTACATGATGTTTTCAATTTTACATCTGTGAAGTCTCTTAATTTTAATTTTGCTTAATCTTTTACTTTGTGTGACTCTACATGCTTCCATTTCTCCTCTCACTTTGCTGCTGGTACAATGAGTATCCCCACCGAGACACAAAGAAGGTTATTTCTATTCTATTCTATTCTATTCTATTCTATTCTATTCTATTCTATTCTATTCTATTCTATTCTATTAAGAAAAAGCTATAATCTCAGTGGTTATTACACTACACTTACTACAAGTCCTGCAAATATATTCATGTACGTGCGTCTCTTTGCTCTATTGGGATTTTGTGATAAAACAACTCAAAGTAACATTGAAATGGAAGAAAAATTATGCATTTTAAAAAAAAAAATCTTTTACAACTTCAAACTTTTTTTTTTTATGTTGAGTTAATTTGTGTGAACAGCATGAAAACCAAAGAGAACAACAGAAATGCCAGGAAGGAAGTTGTAGACCAGATTTAAATCTGAATTATTTAGAAAACTTCACGAGTTTTGAACGTCTTGCAAAGATTCATTAGGGCTGCAAAAGCTGTCATAAATCATTATAGCAATGTCAAGATATGCATCATTTGATCATTTAAAACCTGTATTATATTTTGTGATAATTGGCCAATGCAGTACAATAATTTTTAGAAGGTACAGAAGGTGAAAGGTCACACAGACATTGAGAAACTAAAGCTAAGTTGCATGAATGCTAATAAAACGTTTTAATTATGTTTATTACCATTAACGTGATAAATATCACAAACATTTGAAACATTTATCAGGGACCTTTATTCAAAACCAGACCAGAACATTCCCAATAATTAAAATAAAAAAAATTTGTTATTTTTAAAAAGTTAAGTGGCAAATATCCCAATGTTGTTGCTTAGATTATATTGAAAAATTCTATTAAACCGGAAACAAGTGATCCTTAAAAAAATCTTTCATCCAAGTAAAAAAGATTTTAAATCCCATTGCATCATTCTGCCACCACCATGGTTTACTTTGGTCAGGGTGTTTTTGTTGGGGGGGGGCGGTTAAGCTTAAACCTCTCTCCGGGAGGGTTTAACCTCTCTGCATCTGCAAACAATGAAAATCTTTTATGCCCTGTGTTTAAATCTCCAGAGTTAGTTGAGCTTCATTTTTCCTTTTTAACAAAACCTATAAAAATACCGAGCTTCATCATTAAGAAAAAGTCACTGGTGTACCACAAGCCCAAGCCACAAGCTTTTTCTTTTAATATCACCCATCAGATACTTATATGTGGATCAATGCAAAATGTGTCTCTTATTAAAGTAACTTCTTCCACATGCTTAGAGGTTCTAGAAAAAGATTATCTGTAATTCCCTCCATACCTGCTCTGTGAGTTTTGTTGATCTGCCTTTTGTGCCCAGACTTTTTTTTTGGTGCCATTTTCTCTCCAAGTTTTAAAAAAGGATTTGATGGAGCTGTTAAATGTGCTATTTAGTTTTTAATATTTATTACAACTCACCCATAATTCATTGTGTCCTTTGTTTACTTGGCATCAGTTGTAATATAAGCAGTAAGTAGTCAACGTGAATATTTTAATGTCTGTTTTCTGGTTGTTATGTTGTCTTAATATCTATATAGGGGTTCTATTCAGAAACTGGGTTTTAAAGAAAGGAGCATGGAAATGTTTCTATGCTTCATTCTGTTTTTCTTCCCATTTTGCATACAATTTGGCGTATATTATTTAACGCCATTAAATGATATATGTGCATTTGATTTAAAGCTGAAAGAAGAGAACGGGAAATCATGTTTTATGAGCCGTCTAGTCCTTCGTATGTAGAAAAGAGCCTGTGTTGTAGATACAACAGTGGAATCGGTCCATTGTGGACTAATGTTTCCTAATGGAAGCTGATTTTTAACATCACATTAACACTGACCAGTACATGGATTTATCACTGTAACCTCACCAATGGAAGTATAACATTTTATCTCTAACCCTAATGTTTTCCCAAATGCAGCCCAGCTATGAATCTAAAAAAAGGGAAAAGAACAACAGTGTTATTTCGTGTTTCTTTCACCATCAAAACAGCGAATGCAATCTGAATATTTTAAAAACATGAAGCACTTTTGGCATAACAAGCAGTCCCCTGCAAGCTAGCATGTGTAATTTTCAAAAGTTTTTATTTATTTATTTTTTATTTAGTTTTAATTCACCTTTGTTTTATTTTTGAAAAAGTCTTTGGTTGCACTAGGTTTAAAACTCAACTCTACACATCCAATAATATCTAAAAAAACCCCCCCATCTGTCAATTTGAGGAGAAATCACACACTTCTTCTTAACAGAACTGATGGAGCTTTTTTAAACTAGCCAGTTTCAAGGCACTAAGTCTAGCTCTTTGGCATATTCAGCACATTTTCTATGTTCCATGTTTTCTATATTAGTAATCAGCCAAAGATTTGCATGGTTTATTAATTTCAAAACCAGTCTCACAGTGTGTTTGGGATCATTGTCCTGATCAAAGCTTGCTCAGGTCCATTTGGTGCCTTAGGCAAAATTATAACAAATGAACAATAAGATAATTTTGAGTAGCAGAATATCACAGAAAATTGATTTAGTCTATTTTGTTTCACAGAAAGCAGTGATTTAGTTCCAGTGTTTCTATTTAATCTGGATGACTGACTAGTTTCGGAGTAAGAAGAGCAAAACTAAGCTTAGGTCTCCATGAAATAATAGTGAAAGTAATATAATTTTTGGGAGGTTGTATCAAGCGGAAACAAAATGTAGATAAAATTTATTTTGTGTAATCACATGTTTATTAATGTTTTGAAGGCTTAGATTTAACCCAGTATGACTTCTGTTCATCTGATATCAGATTTTTCAGGAAGGAAACTTGACATTGACATCCTATTTGAGAAATAAGACTCAACAGATGAAATGAAGTTTTTTTTTTTTTTTTTTTTTAAACAGCATGTTTTAAAACCACCAGTAATTTATTAACTTTAGTTTATAGGGACAACTCAACCTGGCAGTAAATGGGAGTGTAAGAGTTTGTACGGTTCACTTTTTGGAGTCGTCTGCAATTATTTTCAATACATCCGATGAAAATGAAGAAATAAACACAAGTCATGAGAAATGAAGATATTTTATATGCACATACACTGGGTATTTTTTACTTGATTTTTGCATGCCAACTTTGACATAAAATGGGCCAAAATCACTTTTCCCTCCCAATAATTACACAGGAAATGTTTAGGGTCTATCAATTGCTGAAAAACAACACTATGTTTTATTTCTGTACTCATCTGTCTAGTTTGCTTAAATAGAGAGCAACAGGAAAGAGTGTCAATCATGGCAAAAGATTAAAACTATTATTTTATTTAATTCTGTAAGCAGCTCCAGAAGCTTTTATCATCACAGGATTTGATGGCCAGAAAATTTTTTTAGTTTTTTTTAACTTGGCAGAGGGCATTTTATCAAACATTAAACATCTTTGAAAACATTTGTCTAGTTCTTATTAACCTGTTTGCATTAGAGTAAATCTACATTATGTTCAAGTTCTTTAAAATTGATATTTTGTGTTCTACAATCACGCCTCCCTAAAATCATAATTAAAGCTCCAAATTATTATCATTCATCATCGTGAGTCTATGTAAATCTCTGTCCAGCAGAGTCTATTGTCTAGTAAACAAGGACTACTAACATGACAACCTTGAAATCAAAGAAACTGGGTTTGACTTTTTTACCCATTTGAAACATCTCATTGTCAGAGAACAATTTTAAATAAATGTTCCCCTGAGAATCGCTTCTACCTTTCTGGGTGGTTGTTCCTGGTTTTTTCATTTTGGCTGGCAGCTGAATGATTTTTTTTTTTTTTTTTTTTTTTTTTCACCGAAAGAAAAAGTTAGAACAGGTCAACTCGCAAAACACTTCAGACTGAATGATTCATTGGAGGCTCAAGTCTGGTTTGCACTATTTATATACTGGTTTTGCCATTCTGTGAGTCATGCCTGTTTCTAGTTACAGTCTTTTTAAAAGGTCTTATGCCGGCAGTGACCAGTGTTCACTATGGAGCTCGATTGGTGCAGCCTGCAGAAGAAGCTGCAAGGTGCCATGACACACTATAATAGCAGATACTCAAGAGAGCTGAATCTGTTAAGTCTTGATTCTGCATCACTTTGGCAGAGGTTGTTTACAGAAGACAGGAATATGTGTGTTTGTGTGAGCGCATTTGTCAGCGCGCAAATATGTGTGTTCCTTTGAGTCACTCCTCTTTTCTTTTTTTTTTCCCCCCGCTGAAATAAATATGCAGAGCACATCAACTGTTTGTGCTTAGGCAAAATAGATGGCAGTGCTGGTGAGCGAAACATCTATCATTTCTGCCTCTGATTAATAGTTGTCCTGGGGATGGCTTTTCTGCAGAGGGAAAGGGAGGAGAGGACGAGGCGGGGGAATAACTGTGGAAAAAAAAAAGACAAAAAAGCAGAAAACAGCAGTGGAGAAAGAGTGAAAGGGAGGTGATGTGGAGAGGATGCCTCCTGGTTACTGATCTGAAATGGTTAAACGAAGAGAACTCGGAGAGCTAAGAAATGTCTGCAGATGTCTCCTGTTGTGTTGCAATTGTGTGTTAAACCATTTTCTTTTTCTAAACAAAGCAAGACAAAGGGATCATGTCATGGTTGGGAAATCAAAATGGTGAATCAAAAACCACAGATAATTATGAGGCTTGTTGGTCTGGAAATTTTTGTTTACCAAAATCTTCAACGCCGTCTTTAAATATCAATGCCCTGCTGGGGAATTATTTAATTCATTTTCCTGTGTTGTTCCATGACCAACCAGCACAATTGCAAAACTATTGTTTGTCATGCAGTTGCTAAATTATAAACTGGACTCAAGAGAATTAATTATATGTTCACTAACAAGTTCCTATAAAAAAGTGTTCTTTGTCATAAAACAGTTTTTATCGACGATTACATTTTAAGTCTTATTAGTTTAAAGTTTTTGTTTTCTTCTGTTTGTCAGAAATTAGTGGTTTCTTGAATATTAGTGTTAATACTGTATTTATTCCCTCTCCATCCTTACTAACGACCTACAATATGGAGCATAGTTTAACGCTTAAGTGCGCCGAGGAAACA
This sequence comes from Gambusia affinis, assembly GCF_019740435.1. Classification (NCBI taxonomy): domain Eukaryota; kingdom Metazoa; phylum Chordata; class Actinopteri; order Cyprinodontiformes; family Poeciliidae; genus Gambusia; species Gambusia affinis. The sequence goes on along the minus strand of NC_057877.1, from coordinate 11,239,329 downwards.
AACTTTCCCCACTGATGTAGGTACATTTCCGAGAAACATAAAATTTAACCAGACACCTTGAAGAGCCTCTGATCCAGGAAAAGCCTCTGATGTAAGGAATCCTGTGCTACAGGATATTGTCTTGTCTAGTTGCAACTCAACATAGCTGAACGTTGACTACAAAATCACCGTGAGGACAAAAGATGGCAGATTCACAAAGCTAATTAGCCAGAAGTCATGACCTTGTTTAGCAGTTCCACAGCAAATGCAGAGACGTCATAGACAAGAAAACGTTGGGCAATAGAGAAAAATGAACAGACTGAAAAATATAACCCAAAAAGAATACAAAGATATCTATGTATCACTGGGAGAGAATAAATCTAACATTTTCACACTCATAGACACTCAAAGTGCACAAAAATAATTACTTAAGGGCTAAAAATGTAGCTGTTGCCTTATATGCCACCTTTAAATAGGCCATTACACCATCAACAGAAGGCTGCCATTGCTCTATCTGCATTTTGATCCATTTCCAAAACATGACAGACAATTACAACTTTTGCAAATATTGAATTGAACAGGAAATTTAAGATAATAACAATAAATATAGAAATAATAATTATTATCAATAATAACAACCCATTTTTTTATCACTTTTTTATTTGTCAGGAAAAGCATGGATTGTTTACATTTTGGAAAGCCACTGAATGAATCCACTGTCAGTAAGTCATTAAAATCTGACTCAGATGTTATCATCTATTAGTAACACACAACAAGCTGCTGCAGTTAAAGATAGATTCAGATCGGTGGGCCTTAGAATATGTCACTTTTCATTAAAATTACATCTAACAAATATTTTCTGCAAAGTGACTACCTTGTACTTCAAAACTGATGAAATGTAGTTTTGCATCCTTGGTTCATTTGATATGCAGGGATATGAATATGAAAATTAGCCCCGCCTCGCCCGTCTCCTGCTTGTCTGCAACCCTCCCCCACTCTTCCTCATCCTTTGTAAGCAGACATCATCCCAATCACTCACGATCCCGGTGTCACATATTATCTCTGAATAAAGTCAAAGAGTCAGGTTCAAGGGTCGTCCACAGTTGATTTTATACTTGACATTCACAGATTCTTCCAGACAAATTGTGGCCACATCTGAAAATGCTTCTAGCTGGAACATGTGTAGATTGTGAAACGAATCCAGCATAAATTCAAACGTGCTTCAAAGTAATCTAATGGTGATATGTAACTACTAAAATGTTCTGTGTTTTTTCTGATGATTTTTATTTTTAATTTTATTCTCTAAGATGTCAGATAAAGTTTCCACTGAAATACAAAGAATATTTCAAGCTCCATTTCTTGAGGGCAGAAGTCCAGCAGTCTTTATACATGTGAAGTAGAGATACATTTTGATGTTGCAGGACAGAAGCCTTCAAGGGTCAGAATTAGGCTGCTGTTATAATATATTAATAATTTCAATTATTTATGTTCATTGAAATAGCGTAATTAAAATATGCATTTGTGCTTACTAGCTTATCATTATTTTGTGTCCAAACAGCGTTTTGTAGAAAATGGTGACTTAACACATAAGTAAAGAATTTTATTTGGTTTTAAGCTTTTCATCAGAAAAAAGACTGTTGAGCTACAACTATTTCCCTTAAACCAAGACGACAGGACTCCGACTGGGTTGCTCCGAAGATCACGTCCAGTTAAAAAACGCTTATTAGTCAAAACAAAACATTATGTTAAATCTAAATCTGGATGTATGTGTTCACATAAAGCACAACTCCAAACTGACATTTAACTTGACCTGAATGAGTTGTTTTTTCACACCTGATCCTGTTAAAAATACCTGTTGTATCCAAGAGGAGAACTTAAAACCAATTAAGTACCGCAAGGTGCAACATTTACACGTAGCTGAAACGTGTCTAAATCAGTGACGGTATCAGTACAAATCAGTATTAAAATGAAATTACAACTGCTTTGAATTCCTTCATATTACTTGTGTTGCAAATTGCAAGCCACAGGGTTGATTACACATTTATTTATGTCCACATGTATGTGTGAGGGCAGTATGCCATCTGCTCTGGAAAAGAGACGGTTGAATGCAGACAAAGAAAACAGTGCTGCTAATGTAAAGTAGCCTTCGCCTCTGCTGCCTGAGACCGGTCACTGTTCTTGTCCTGTGAGTGATTTTTCACATGCGTCGATGTGAAAGAAATGGTGCAAGATAATGAAGATGTAGGTCACATCAACTGACTTTCTGGAAAGCTTAACCTCCCCTCCATGCAGCATAAACACATCCACTAACCACACAGTTAGAAATACAGCAACCCTGATGTCTTAAATCAGCCATTTTTAGTTACTGTAGCTAAATCTGAGGAGATAGACAGCGTGAAGGAGGGATGCTACAGTCCTAAAACAGACTACACGCCCACAGACTGTACAGTCTCCCCAGGAAACCAAAAAAAGCGCTAGCACGCGTGTAGCAGAGCCTTCCTCTCAGTGAGGAGCCTGCAGTGGCATTCCCCTGGCATCCTGCGGTGTTGGCTCATTTTGATGTTTCTGTGGAGTTAACTGCTCTCATTCAAACTTTTGAGGTTCTTTTACAGTCTTGTTTAAATCGGGTGTAAAGTTCACATAGGGGAACAGGCTTCCTTGGGTTTATGCATCGGGATGTTAAGAGCAAACAAGAGATCCAAACAATGCTTCATTCATAAGTCTACCAACAGGAATGCCAGCTTGAAATTTTGCATCCCTCTGTGCCTATTTTGGGAACCTAAAATATTTGGCATGTTTCGCATTAAAGTGTCTCCTGATTTTAATTTTAATTTTTATTTTTTTGTCTCTCGCTCTCTCTTTTTAAATCTTCTTCCTCCCACAATTTTTTCCAGTTTGTCAGTGTGGGTGTACAGAATAAATGTTTACTTTCTGTGTGGTATTATTCATATCAGCACCACCCCCACCTCTCCTGTGACAGAATCGCAATCCAGCCAGCCCACCCTCCAACACTCTCGCCATCTTCCCTGCATGACGACATGTACCTCCAGCTACCATGTTGGCTTCTGTCCTCCTGGTGACCCTGCCTCTGCATGCAGGGTATCCAGAATGGGCAAAAAGCAGGGATTTTGTCTGTGTCTTTTATAACATACATCACCTGGACAAGTATTTAGAATTCCATATTGCTGGAAAAGATTTAAAATCTATACTTTGATTTTGGCACACAGATTTCAGAACAGATCATGTTTACTTAAAAACCTGCCCTATATTTCCAACACATTCTCACACCGGACTCGTCAGACTGTACAGCATTATATGCTTGCAAAGTTTACAATTAAGATGTCACAGAAAATGTAATAAATATCACCGTAAGCTGATAATGACTCTTAAAAATATGGAAACCCTCTGTCTGCGCTGATGATGTTTCACTCACCTGTGCAGACTGATTGCTTAGAAGTGCGTCAACTGATAGTTCCAAGTTAACCAGTTTGGGTCAACTACTGAGACGGTAAATTGAATCCTGAATTTTTAAATCAAGATGCTGACTTCATGGCAAAAGTAACCAGCCCACAGAAACAATAAACAACTGAATTTAACCCCCTCATCTCAATTTGCACAAAATTAAATAAGATCACACTACTGTTTTGATGCAAGTGTGGCTCCCATATTGCAGACAATATCACCTATTTCTATACTAAGCTATACAGATGGTCAGTCTGCATTGATGGAAGTTCCCTCCCCTCTGCATGCTGAATGCATGGAGTAGCTCCAACTAAGGTTAGCATGAAATAAAATGCTGTAGGAAAGTATTTTCCTCCTCACAAACCTTCGCAAGAGCGTCCAGACTAACAAAGCTGCCCAAAGAGAGCATCAATGACTCAAAAGTGATCTCACAAAAGAAACAACAACATCTGAAGCACTGCAGGTGTCTGCTAAGAGTTGTGGGAAAGTCCCTGACATTTTGAACTGATTTCGGCTGACAAACAGTACAAGCAAATGTGCGACCATGAAAAGATGTACACAACCTTGAGCAGGCTGATGAGGTTCACCTGTTGGTGTGATGCACAACAAAAACAGTTCACAGTGAACATATGCTGTTTTACTTTTCTTTTTTGATTTTTTTTTTTTGAAGAAAACCACTTTTTCCCTAAGGAAAATCCACAATTTTTGAAAAATAAACTGAATTGATAATCTGACACTGAGCTGGCAGGCGAAGGAGGCACCGACTGGACTGAGTTGTTAGGAGCAACTAGGAGAGAAGTCGCTTTCTAGATGGATTAGGAATATGGAGGTCCAGGTGAGCAAACTATACTGTTGTTTTTTCAGACCTAGATCTGAAAAAAAACAACAACAAAAAAAAACAAGACGATTTGCCTGTTCCCATGCAAGAAGTTAAGTTCAGTTAAGGTTATTGTTCATGATTCAGCTCAAGAAACTGATATTATATTGTGCAATAGTGCAAAAATGTCATCCATCAGTGAGCTTTAAGCCCCAAAGCCACTGCTGAGCAAAAAGAACACAAAAGCCTGTTTCACATTTGCCAAAAAGCAACTTCCCAAGACTTTTGGAAAAATATTCTGTGGACTGAAGAGACAAAAGTGAAACCTTTTGAAATGGGTGCATTTTGTTTTGTTTGGATTTTGATTGGTTTTTTTTTGTGTGATCTGCCTTAATTATTAGTTGTTTTCTGTTTCTGCCATCCATGCCTTATTTTATATCAGTCTCCTCATTCTAATGTCTACTTTTGGTTAGTTTAAACCTTAGTTAGCCATGCTTTTTATTTATTTATTTATTTATCGTCGTTAGATTATTTATTTTCTCCTTTTCTTGCTCCTCACCTACAATTTCTAGCTTTCTCTCTCCTCAATCTGCATGCCTGATCTGTCCTCCCACCTGCACCATGTTCCAATCAGCTTTCTGTCCTTTGTGCAGTAATCAAGCTCCCCAGTATTTAATCCAGTGACATTCATTCATTTCTTATTGGATCCTTCCATTGCCTACCTCAGTTCTGTTTGTCTTTGCTGTGTGCCTGTCACGCGTTTTCCATGTACGTACATTTGTCATTGGTTTTCATTTGATCAAATGTTCAATCTCTGCACTGGAGTCTTTTGCAAACCAAACATGACAAATACAGCATTTCAGAAGAATAACATAAAAGCAGCGGTGTGACGTTCTCGGGCTGGTTCGCAGCTTCAGGACCTTTGTGACTTTCCATAATTGGAAGAACCAAGAAATGTTTTCCGCCAGAAAATTTTGTAAGATGATTTCAACTATGAGTTTACTGAATGTGAAGTACATAATTCTGAGACACTGTGGCATAACCATAAACAGGTCGTTCATGCACTAAAACAAAAATCTCCACTGTAGTTGATTTAACACAAATTTGTAAGGAAAGGTAGGACAAAATCCATCCACAGTGACATAAAAAGCCCTCATTGCCAAATGAACGATGGAAGTTGACTGTCACAACCTGCTGTTAGGTTTAGACGTTGGGCCAGGTTAGACACGATGGCTTTTTCCCCCACTTAATTAATAAGATTCTGATCTCAAAACCGTTTTACTGAGGTTATCTTATCTTTGTCCGATAGTAAAATTAGTTTAATGATCTCTATGAACACAAGAGGAAACAAATACAAAACTGTACTTTCTGGGTTAAGAGAGTTAGTCATTACTTGATCACTCATGTATTAGAAGCTTAAACTTTCATCCTTACATGGTTAATTGGTTTGTTTATTTGAAACAAATAAATAAAGTGGGACTATAAAAGTATCATGAAATTTGGACCCTTCAGCTCAATAACTCACACAACATACACAAGTAAAATCACGTAGAAATTTACAAACTTTACAAAGGGTTCTACATCTGATTTTCTCATATTTAAATGAGCTCAAAACATGTTTTTATCTTGCCAATACAGATGGCAAAATAGAAAATGGTGTGACAAAATCAATAGGCTCATCGTGATTTTTGTAATTTAACATAAATTAGCATTGTGTTGCTGTTCCATTACTTAAAGGCTTGCGATGCGACATGGTGGGAATGAATGATGTTCATAATAGCACCGGTTCTCTCTTGGAGGACATGAAGGAGCAGACAACCGTCAATCCCTGACTCCCTGGTGTGACAACCCCCATTACCCGTCTGCTAAACCCCCGTCCCCTCCGCCGCCTCCTACACACAGACACATGCAAACACATACATATATGTTCACACACAAAGCGCCTTAGGGCAGTGGGAGGTCACGCCGCTCTGTGCTGGCTGCCAGTGGAGTGTGGGAGACATGCAGCAGAGACTAACAGTGATGCACGGTGCACGCACGCGCCACTGTGGGCACGCACGCCGCCGAGTGTGCTCCAGAGCATGTCTTTGAGCAGAGAATTAACAAATGTGACAGAGTGAAGGGCTGGAGTGGGGGAGGGTGTGGGATCGTACAGAGTGCAGACAAGAGCCAACAGCAGAAGAAGAAGAGGAGGAGGAGGGGGAGAGATTTGACACAGCCTTGTTTTCCAAGTAAAACAGAGTCATGTTTTTGGTGTGGTGTTTGAATTTACACTAATGATGCAACTTCCTGGCCCGCCTGCCAGCCAGTTGCAGGCGCTACGTGTTTCTCTGCCACCGCTGTTCTGGTCCTTATCTGACTGAAGCTGCACTTTGTCGTGCCCACCCAGTTTGGTTGAGGGAGATCAAGACACCACAAAGCCTGCAACACAAATAGCGTGCTTCCACTTTAACTTTTAACCCACTCTTGGCTGACTGTGCCCTGCTCTCTCTTCTCTGTAATGTCATCACAGCTTTTCTAAGAAAGGGAAAGCCAGTATTGCATTGGTGGGGATGCAGGGAGATGGCAGGGCGGAGAATGGTGGATAGTGGAAGATGGAAAAGAGAGAACCAGTAGGCCAGAATGTAACCACATATTTTACTGTGGTTCTTTTGGGTTTGGCCCAGTTTCTAGCGGTTCTTACTCAAAACTACAGAGGAAACCACATTGGAAAAACAGTTCTTCCTTACTTATCACCCAGGACTAATGAGACAGTATGTGTGGTGACATTATAATGCCTTGTTGCATCATCAGGACATATCATGGACACCAAAACTTAATTTATGGAAGCAGTACATGCCATAAATTTTGAGGTAAGGTCACGCTTACCAGTTATCCCGAAGCCTGCATCCAAGTTGTTCCTTGTGCTAAAATTCAAAGTGAAGTAAAATTTCCCCCTATTAAATGTAAAATCAGTTCAAGAAGACAACACATAATTTATTCATTCATTGTCTGTGATTTCATTTCATTTATTAAATAAATTAACTCTATTTGTGTATCCTAACACTGTTTCTTGCAAAAGTTTTAATACCCCTGGTCTTTCTCTCATTCTGTCACTTTGCTACTGCAAACTTTAATCCATGTTATGTACTGCAGGTACACCAGGAGGTGCATAAGTGTACAGTGGGAGAAAATGCATGGTTTTCAATGTTGTCTTGTATATATTCGAGATATATTTTGTCGAGAGTTCAGAGTATTTTTTGTCGAGATATTCTTGACAAAAAATATTAGCAAATAATTTGACGTTATACTCCAAAGAAGAATCTTCTAATAGGTGAATCTGTGAATACTGAACCACAAATAAACTGGGGTCTCCAGCAAATGGTTTCGAACCACCTTCCATTAAAACTTGAGCCATGAGAAGATGCACACAGTTCAATGCTTGAGTATTCAGGAAGAAAACATGTTGGAGACACAAAGATACCAGAGAATGAAACATCATTTACCTTTCAGTATATGATATATTAAGATGACAGCCTACCTACGTGATAAAACGTTTTAGATCAAACACCTGACCTAAATCAACTTGCAAATCTGTGACAAGTTTAGAAAACTGCTATTCACAGATACTCCATCCAACTTGACTGTGTGGAAAATTTACTTGTTTGTTTGAAGATGGTTGAGACATACAGTAACCTGAAAAACTTGAAGTTGTAACTAAGTGTATTGCAAGTTGTCTTCTCAAAGTATTGACTCGAGGGGATGCATTGACAAATGCATGCTACACTTTTTTTCTTACTTGTAAAAAATGAGAAATGTGTATCATTTTCCCCTCCCATCACAACTCTGCAATATGTTCTGCTGGCCCATCACATAAAAGTTGAATAAAATATTGGTTTGTGGATGTATTGTAACAAAATGTGGGGGATAAAACTTTTAGAGGCTAGCTGTTGTAGATTGCAGGGCAGAGAAAGTACACTCCAAAACATAGCAGGAAGGCGCAACAACACAAACCGAGATTGACTCTTGCTCAGGTGGTGCGTCTGCAGCTCACTCCTCTACTTTGAAAATGGTAATTTTTAAAATTCTGCCTCCTCTGCCTTTTCCACCAGGGCATACTTTTCTGCCTAGCAAGCTCTACATGTCTGTCAGTACTTTCCATTGTTACTTTCTTTGTCTTTTCGTCTTTGCCTTCCCCGCCTTTTCCACACCTGCTGAGTGTGATGATAGCTCAGCTGTGGGAGATGTTTGTGTACACGTTTCTGTCCTCTCTGGCTGTGAGAAGGTGGACCCTAACGCAGAAATAAAATGCGAGTCCACTCGCAGGCAGGTGTATCCTCGTTGCAAGCACCAAATCTTCGTACTTGGGATGAGCTGTGCAGCTTCCGACAGAACTCATGAGAACATCACATCCTCCGCTCAGCCACCCTCACTTCTTCTTCCTGTTCTTAAGGGTATATGGATAAAATAGACTTTAAATACAACTGTGGTTTTAGTTTGGAGCTAATGTTAAGTCCTAAAACTTATTAGGTTTTGGCACAAATGAAGGAAAATTTTAAAACTTAAAAATAAAAAATGGCAATCACTCTATTGGATGCATAAAGCTGTTTCATTAGCAGCAACCAAACAGAAGTGCCATCCCAGCATTTGCTGAAAAACAATCATTTCTGGACAATGCAATCAGAGGCATGACCAGCAGATATATTAATGTAGTTGTTCTTTTCCCGCAGCCACCAGTTCAGCTCGGATTTCTTCTGCCGCCTGCTTAGACAACAGTTTTGCCTCACAGATCTCACGCTGCGTCTTGCAAACAGAACGGCCAAACGCAGCACAGGTGGAACCTGCTAATTGGTGCAAATTGTGCACAACATTTAGACTTTTTAATACAAGTCTGTCTGAAAGTAAATAAGAAAAATAGTTTGAAGGTCATGTAAAAGTAGTTTTAAGCCAATGAATATTTTTTTTCTTATTGTTTAAGATTTTAATTCTACTATTTGGTAATACAATAAGGCAGTTTTATTTGTGCAGTTTGTTTGCAGGTAGGCAAAGAATGTGTAAGCAACCTCTATAAAAACAGTTGGCTAAAACCCTAGGGCATTATGCAGAAGAACTGTTGCTGTTGATTAAGGTTTACATAGCAACAGCACCACTATCCCACAGATACAGTGTGCACTCTAATGACGTACACAGATTTGCAAGTACAAATGAAATTGCTTGCATTACTTTGTACAATATAAAGCCCATCGTAGCCATGTTGCCACAGTTTTTTTTATTTATTAAAAAACAGTGCAGAGTGGCGCAGAAGGTACCACTGTTGCCAAGAAAGGTGTGCAGGGTTCGATTCCCAGCCTGCGGTCTTTCTGCGTGGAATTTGCATGTTCTCCCTGTGCATGCTTGGGTTCTCTAAGGGTACTCCGGCTTCCTCCCATAGTCCAAAAGCATGACTGTTAATTGATTAATTGATTTCTCTAAACTCTCCTTAAGTGTGGATGTGTGTGCGCGTGTGCGCGTGTGTGTGTGTGTGTGCATGTATGGTTGTTTGTCCAGTGACAGACGGGCGACCTGTCCAGGGTGTGAAATGTCTTGCTGAAGTTAGGCCACCAGCACCCCTCCCAACCTCTTTAGGGACAATAGTGTAGAAAATGGATGGATGAGTGCAACAAAATGTACTCAGAGCAAATATACTTTGTCTGCACTGAAAACGTGCTCATCTTTGCATGCTGGATGCCTGGAAAAGCTCCAGATGATGCCATCCCAATCTAGTGTCTGTGTAATTCAGCCTACAGCTGTTTTACCACTGGAGGGCATTTATGAATAAGGATGCATGTCCTGTGATTTTGCTACGTTTGCACCAGTTTTGGTTACAAACAGTTGCTTTCTTCCTGCTGTATGTTAAAATATAGGGGGAAGTTCTTGGTATAGCCTGCTCTAAAGCTGGACACAAATAAATGTAAAGACTGAGAGAAATATTTTCTCTTTTCCCTTTTAGACCAGATCACTGGTGTAAAACTCCATTTCATAGATGATTCTCTGCATCAGTGCAACTGAATCATATTAAGTCCTCCATCCTTTGATTCAGGTGTGTTGGACTTAGGATGAATTTAAAAGTTGCAGGACACTGGTCCTCGAGGACTGGACTCTGATATGAGCATTCGAAAGTAATCAGTTATAAGGAGGTCTTGTGACAATCTCACGAGTCATGACTCGTGAAAAATAAAATAAAAAAATAAAAAAATCCCAGTAAGAAACTGATTTCTGTTGCTTTTTCTTACATTTCCTGGCAGAAATTTGATGACCATGCGCAGGATGAGTCCCGTCCAGAAGATGTGCAAAATCAGCAGCACCACCAGCAGCCCGTTGAAGAAGTAGAAGCCGAAGAAGGTGGAGTAGCGGGACAGCGGGTACACGCCTGTTGCATATATGATCCAGAAGGGGAAGATGATGAGGCGGGTGATGATGAAAACTGCAGCGAACACAGTGAAGATGAAGTTGCAGGTTTTTTTCCAGCCTGCATAGTTAAACATTTTGGCCGACTCCATAAGATAGTCAGAGGCGTCGTGCACCAACATGATCAAAGTCCCGGCTCGGATGTAGTTGACCAGCCAGGAGAAGCTGATGAGGATGGTGGTAGCCACATGGTGAACAATTTGCTCTTTGAGCAGAGTTTAATCAGTTAAATAAGACTGCTGAATTCAGTATTCAAGACATTCAGCATATTTCATTCCCATTTAAGCTAGAGCTGAATGTTTGCTGTTGGTATTTTAATCTGGAGAGACTCAGATGGAGAAAGAGAACAGCGATTAAAAAGGTTTATTGACAGACATGAATCTTTGATGCACAATGTTTAACAGTGCTATGCATCATTTATTTTCCAGAGGCCCTGGCTGTAGAAGGTCATCGAGCTGTGAATTGCAATAAGCTGGGATGAGCATTCCCGATGTAGGATAGGAATGTCATCCCCGGGACCCGACACTGATGGTGGAGGTCGGAGAAGTGAAGGTGGAGGAGTGGAGGAGGGTTGTTATTGGTTGTGTCACAATCTTTTCTGAAAGTCGTTTCCTCTGACTTTTGTGGAGTTCAGTGTCACAAGGTAAAGGTGATGCTGGAGTGACTCAGTTGGCCACATTAGACTTTTTTGACCTGTGACCTTGACCACATGAAATCTCATTCCCATTCAGAATCTGAGGTCAATTCTCAAAAAGCAGGTGAACAACCAGATGTCAATAAATTACAATAAACTACAAGAGATAGGGAGACCAAAACAGTATCCAACATCCATTAAGCAAGATGGAAATATAATATAATAAAAATCTTTCTATTACCTAGAAAGAGTTTTGATAGATTAGAAGTTTGCTTAAAAATAGGCATTTGAAACTGATCAGATGTCTTTTAAACCCTCGCTACTGTAGAACAGATAATTGTCTGCAAAAATATGAAAATGCTAAAACTATAGGACAAAAGTTTTGTCTGGTCAGGATTGTGCAACATATCTTTGAATTTTCCAGCTCTCTCTTAAGACTTAAAAGCACAAGGTTGTCGTGCTCAGCCAGGCCCAACTGGATTGTATTTCATCATCTTACCAAGAAACCACAGCAGAGAACCCCCCCACACACACACACACCCCTTTTTTTTTTTTTTTAAATGAAGGACTGTTTTCTGCTTGCATTCCAGGTGAGGCCTCATCTTTCACATGTTAAAACTGCACATGATGGTGAGCTGCCTTAAGGTGCTTGTAAATCTGAAATAGCAGCACATGCGACTTTAAATGAGACATCAGAAAATGTAACACAGATGTTTTCTAGCAGTCAAGGCTTTTGTGGCGTCCAGTACAATATGCCGAATCACGCGTTTAAAGTTCGCAGTAACTTTGAACGTTTTAACAGGGATCACAGAGATACAGCTGATGGATTTATTTTTCTCACATGCTGCTGTAACCTGTATTTTCAAGCACGCGACACAGAAGCTATAATCCGTTCCTTTTTGTCTTCGTATCTAATCATGGGAGAGTTCAAGGATCTCTCTTCGCTGCAGCCGAGCCGTGTTGAAGCCGCTGGGTATAAGAGACGTGAAGCTGTCTGAAAAGGGGGAGGATGTAGAGGGTGTTGGCCATTTGGGAATGGTACAGATAAACTGGGTGACCAAGTGGTGTGATGCAAATCAAAACCAACAAAAAGCCACAAAGGCTGCCAGACAACCAAGACAGACACAGGCTCACATTTGTGAAAACAGATAACTTAAAATTGCAGATTTTTTAAAAAAGCATTCCTACTCCTTGAACCTTTTCACTTTTGGTCACGTCACAGCCTCTAAATCCATTGTATTTCATTAGGATTTTTATGCAACATACCAACTCAGTGTAGAGTGTAATTGTGCGTTTGAATGTTAAGATCGTAGCATGCATTTCTATTCAGAACCCTCTGGGTCAATAAATGGCCTGCACTTGTTTAGCGCTTTATCAAGTACAGAGGAGCCCAAAGCGCTTTACACGTCATTCAGTCATTCACCCATTCATGCTCACATTCACAAGCTGTTGGTGGCAGGATGCCTGGTGGAAACACATTTTGTTGCAGTTACAGCTGCAAGTTTTTGGGGGTATGCCTCTATTGGCTTTGAATAAAATATTTTCAACCAGATTGGTTAGAGACATCTGTGAAATATCTACATTTGTATATTTATAACAAAAGATCAGGTGTAATATCTATGTAGTTTCAATTTTTGGAAAATCATCTTATCAATTTTCTCCCACTATACAGTTTTGACCTGCTTTATGTGAGAGCAACAGGTTATAGCTTCAAAACATTTCCCTGCTGCTGTAAAGGTCCATAGAAACTATCCTGGTGACATGCTTGTTTTACTGCCATATTTGTTAAATATAAATTGCACTTCTCAACCTGCAACTACTGTGAAATTTTATTTATTTTTTTTTCTTTTGGTACAAATAAGATTTTAAAGCTGTGGTTGAAAGTTCAAGAAGCTCAAAGGTAGCAAGGATGTAATCATTATAGTTTCACTGTGATGAATGTAACAGGTCTTTCTTCTAAATGAGACAATGATTTTTTTTTCTGTTTAAATAAAGGTTTACACTGACAAAAAGCAGAACAAAACTGTCTTATTTTATACTAACCGACAGCAAAAAAAGGAATAATGTAAGTTTATTTTGTGCGCATTTCTGTCATTATGGCTCCATTCACTCCTGCTTACACCCAAATGTATTTAAATCTCTCCACCCTGTTGAGCCACTCAATGACACAAAATAAGAGTAAAAAAGTCTTCAGAGGAACCAGTTTGGCCTTCAAGAATCACTTTTTCCGTACTGCATGCAAAGTGTGTGCTTGTTTTACTCTTTTGCAAAATGCACAATAAAAGAAGATAAAGAGAAGTGGATTGAAAGAAGAGGTTGAAAAGAGCTTCATTAAGCTACTTAAGGTCACGGCTGACTCATGGAACTGCAGGGCGGAGGGTTCATTGCTGTTTTGAGTTTGGTTGTTTTTAGGTTGTTTTTTCTTATTTTACTGGCTCTAGATAACACTGTCTACCATATACACACACACACACCCCTCACTCGCCTGCGTGTGCACGCACACACACACACATTTTTAGGCTCTGGGGACACCTCTTGAGGCAGGTGGAGAAAAAGACTTTCATTCGTTTGGCATTGAATCATTTAATCTGTGATCAATTAGAATTTGGCATCACAAGGACAGAGCTCGGGGAATTCCTCAGTTGTTATGGACTGCGACTTAAAGTGCTTTTTCCATCCCATGCAGGCAGATGTGCAGGCAGAGGGAAACTCACAGGGGTGCCTGACCGCCCTCTATGAGTCAAAGCTGTTGAAGCTGCTTCATCACATGAATCCGCAGACTCATGTGACTCAAGCATTTAACACACATTTAATGTTAAAGAAAGTCTGTAGTGGTCAACGCTTTAAGGTTTGCAATCATCTTACTTGCTCAAGATAAATAGGGAATATACTGTTTCTCTAAGAAATGCTTTTAATCAAATTGCCTCAATAGCTAGGTAATATTTCATCTTTAATACTACAAAGAAGTAAGATTATAGCTACATTAATGACTACAGCCATTGTACACTTTGACCATAAGGATGAATGTAATGTTAATATGACTATTGTTGTCCCTCCATCTTCTGTATCTACTTAGGTCCACTGGGGGTGAGTGGTGTGTGTGTGTGTGTGGGGGTGGGTGTGTGTGTTTCTGACCTTAGCAGGAAATAGCAGAGAGGGACACAGTACAGTTCATCAGTCCATAACACGGCCAAAATAAGCGTTTTACACTCACAGAAGAGCAATTTAGAATCACAGCTAAAACCAAAATCCTGAGCACCGAGGGGGAAAAACACATATGCAGCTGAGATCATGCAAACTTCAAGATGGAAGCCTGCAGAGATGAGATTTACATGAAAACTCCAGCTAAAAGAGGAGTGGATTATTTAACCTGATTTTTTTTTTTTCATTTTTATTTATTTACCAATGTAAATATGATATTTAGAAACTGTACCTCTGTTGATTCAAAGTTTAAGGCCACTTCCATCATCTGAGCACTTCAGAAAGGCTGGGGGAAACGGGGCTCCGTGTGGTAAAAATGGCGTCATGAGGGGCATCTACAGTTTTGCGTGCCCCTCGTCTGTTTTTGTAAACTTCCTTAAGACATTTTTATCGAGAGTCAGATCAGGACAACATGCAAGATGGTCCAAAGGAAGGAGATTTTCTCTTTTCAGAGAAGAAAAACGTCTCCTTTTTCTGACAGATGTAAATTGCAGCATTTTCCTGTTGGAAGTCAAGCTGGATGCCTGCAGTCAGATCTCCAAGTAGCCAGTTGGCCTCGTGCATCTGGTAATCCACCAGCACCAAATGCAAACACTTGTGTATTCTCATGTTAACTATCATACTTATTTCATTGTTGAATTGAAAATAAAGACTAATAATAAACACATCCATTAAAAAAAGACTGACGGGAGACTTCTTTGCAGCGATATTATTGAAATCTACTAAACAGTAATAATGTGTGTATAAGCCTCATGCTTTCTGTGAATATTCAAGATTTGAGATATTATGCCCCGTAGGTGTTGAAAGGATATTGAAATAAATTTAGCTTTTTCCTGTTTAAATGTTCATGTCCATTACTTTTTTATATTAATATATTTTCTAATATTAAAGGGGGAATTTAAGTCAGATATGTCTGTATATGATGCAGTAGGAAGAGTAGTCATTCAGGTCATGTCAGATCTCCGCAGGACTGTGTTTGGTAATGGTATTAATAAGCACATGTGCCTCTATGAAGTCACTATTTTTTCTTCACCTGTCCTGCTGTCAGGACCGGAACCACTACTGGCTCTATAATCAAAGTTAACCAATTTGGCTTTTCTTTTGTCTTACAGCTGGAGCTTGATGTTGAACTGTCCTGGTTCCTCTCTGTGTCAGAGAATACTTGCAGTTGCTGTGGGATGGATGTTGGATATTTAAGCTGGTTCAAAGGATATGCCCTCTGTGCAGAGTAAATATGACCTGAATCAGAACGGTCATGTTCAGGTCTACTTTATGAAACCACTTTTTATTAACTCGTTGCATATAGAACAACATTAAGTTATTTCACTTTTATTTTCTACCATCCATCCATTTTCTGTTCACCCTTGTCCCTAATGGGGTCAGGAGGGTTGCTGGTGTCAATCTCAGCTATGTTCTGGGCAAGAGGCGGGGTCACCCTGGACAGGTCGCCAGTCTGTCGCAGGGCAACACAGAGACATACAGGACACACAACCATTCACACACACACTCACACCTAGGGAGAATTTAGAGAGACCAATTAACCTGACAGTCATGTTTTTGGACTGTGGGAGGAAGCCGCAGAACCCGGAGAGAACCCACCATGCGCAGGGAGAACATGCAAACTCCATGCAGAAAGACCCCGGGCCGGGAATCGAACCCAGGACCTTCTTGCTGCAAGGCAACAGCTCTGCCACCTGCGCCACTGTGCAGCCCTATTTTCTACCAATCACTGGAAAAAAAAACTATGACCAGATCAGCTATTCTTTTCTCACATTTTTAAGATTACTTGTACAAATGTGCTTCAATGTTTTTTCACATAACTGAGATAAAGCCACCTGTCAATTATTCTAGGGTGTTGGTCAGCAACTGACCAATTGGTGGTTGCAATTTGTCCTGAAGTACAAGCCCCTTATCTGGAGGAACTGGACCTCCGTCAACCCAGTGTGGTTCATCATCATTTACACACTGTGGTCAGAGAGATTTCAAGAATATCATGATCCAAAATTATTAGTGGGGAAGATGCAATCCTGATATCGACTGTGTAGAGGGTGGAATACATTTTATTACATTTCCTGCAGTCGACCTCAAGGCCAGTTGAATGAAATTGAGATCAACGGCAACTACCACGTGTTTATCTGCACGAAGATATCTGGCAGGAAACATCCCATATTTTGTCACTTATTGAAAGTCAAATGTAATAAAATGCACATTTAAAGACCAATATCTTTATGGATTCTCATTTGCAAACTAGCTGGAGCTAAGACAAATTTTTAAATGGGTTAATGTCTGGACTTCCAATGGACCGTTTGAACACATTATTATGCTGTTATCTCTGTCACTCCATTATAGCTCTGCTGGGTGGTGAACTTCTTACCAGTCTAAAGTCTTTTGCAGGCTCTAACATGTTTTCTGTCTTGTATTTTACTTGATCCATCAACTCTAATCAGCTCCACCATATCTGCAGACAAAAGCATCCCCATGGTAAGGTGCTTCCATCAACATGTTTCACCCAGGGGCAAGATGGATTCCAGGTGTGTTTTCTGTCATACATTGTGTTTTGGCTGCAGGGTTGAAAACTTTAGGCAGCTCTCCTTATTTTCTCACCGTTCTCTGCTTTAAATTTATTCAACACTGTATCACTGTCTAAGTATGTTCTTTGATCTTTATTAGTTTGTTCATTAACGTTTACAAGACCTCTGAGAAATTCACTGAACAGCTCTATTTACACTGAGATTAATTTCACCCATTGGTTTCTTATGTTGTATGAAAGGGTATCATGAACTCTGTCATTTTCCTTATTGCCAAATTACTAGACACATATTAAAATGTTGGACTCGTCTTTCTATCAACTGTGCATCAATACACAGCAATGCAATGTTGCTATGACAATGTGCGTATTCGACAGTGTTTGAAGACAAACAAAGTCAAGAGCTGGTTTTAGGAATAGCTTGAATGAATGTAAATAGTTATACTGAAGATAAGCACAGATCACCTTGTAAATCCTCTGTTTCCACCCTTGACTTCACAACCTGGAGACACTTTATCCAGCAAGGAACAGAGCTGTGCTGCAAATGATTTCAGTGTGACAACAATCAGCAGCTTCAACTCACTTATTGGTTCTGCATGTAACACTTGAAGGATTAGTTCTTTGATGCATGAGTGCTCAATCTAATCACCTGTTAATTATGGCTTTGGTAGTGCTTCTCTTATCACAGCTACATCTGCTATATCAAGTAACAATATAAACAAGTAAGCTGAATAAATACAATTATTGCTTAAGAAGCAAAACCAAAGTATTCATGCAAAAATGACAGAAGTCAGAAACCAAAATGATGAGAGAAACATTTCAGATTTTTAGCCTATACATCTAAAAGCTACCATTCATTCCTTTTGCATGATCTTGAATGCATGTTATCATTGTAATCATGTAGAAAAAAGATAAAGTATTAAGTCAAGACATATTTTTATTGCCTTAATTGAAACAACATATTTTCTCACATCTCACAGAATGATTGAACTGTAGAATAGTTCAGCTTGATTCATAATTTCCACTAAGGAAATGTCTTCTTGGAACTGATTAATTCTGTTATACATTATTTTTCATATGCTTGCTACAATATTATGTATATATCTTTTATGCATTATTACCCTGTGGGGGGAAATAAATTCAGTCAAGATTTGAATTAGCAGGCCTGATCTCCAAGAAGTAAAAACCCCCTGAATTTCTCAGTCAGTGCATCAGTAGAACAGTTCCATGTCTGTTTGATACAATAGCTCTTCATTTACTTGGTGATTTTCCTTCTACACACTCTTACTACCTCTTCCAGTTGTTACTGTCAAGAAAATAAACAACAAAAAGTAACTATTAGACAAACCCATAATCAGCAGGCCAGACATCCAAAAGAAATAAATGGCAAGTTGTAATCTGACCATGTAAACGCAACTAGACTTCAATATCAATTCTCGTCACTCACGACATATAGAACTCATTCAACACAAAGCACAAAGGCAAGAGCCTGCAAGAAAAGACTACATTAGATAATGTTTCCATCCCTGTGAATGAATCAAGGCCTGTCAAAGTGATGGTATGTTTTTAAAGGACAAAAGAGGGAGGATAAACCAGCTACCCTGTCCCGAACAGAGGAGTAAAAGTACCCGGCAAACCTTTCCCCATCCACCCCTTTTTTCTCCTCATGTTGATGAAACTCCACAAACAAAAAAGTGTGCGTTTCCCTTTAAGAAGCCCCCACCGTTTGCAGAGCGGAGGGAGGAGGAGCAGGTCAGTGGAACAGCGACTGAGAAGGAGAAAAAAAAAAAATCCAACTGCTGACGGTTTCAAGTCCCCCCAGTAGAAACTGTGCCTGATTTGTGGCCAATGTTGGAGATGTAAAAAAAAAAAAAAAAAAAAAAGAAAGAAAGAAAGAGAGGAAGGGAGGGAGGGAGAGGGAGAGAGAAGGAGGAGGGAAGAGGATGGGGAGAAGGGAGGAGGAGGGGGAGGAGGAGAAGAGGAGGAGGGGGGAGGAAAAACACTAAAGGGGTAGCTATGGAGATGGAGCGTTTTCCTGGCTGCTTTCTTTGACAGGTGTTGAGTGGGGCAAAAGTCTTAAAACAGAATTCAGCATGTACGCCAAAGGTAAAGGAGCTGTCGTCCCTTCCGATAGCCAAGCGAGAGAAAAGTAAGTGGATTGTGTTGCTTTATTGTCAGAGTTTTTACCTGCTTAAACGTGAGGGGGGCAGCGGAGGGGCGCACAACTTTCTAAACTAGGTAGTGTAATTTAAAGGAGTGAGCCGGAGTAAAGTGCGCTCCTCCTCAACTCATCCGACCACCTTGGAGGTGCGTCTCTTAAACTTTTTCCTTAAAAAAGAAAAAAACACTTCTCGTGTGTAATTATAAGCCTGTCGTTTCCCAACAATGTGAGCGAACAGCTCTGTAAGTTGGTGCGGGATGTTGGACGAGATCACGGATTGTGTTTTTATCTACTCGGTTATTTATAACGCGCACTTGTGCGGCGGTAAAAGTTGAGGAGGCATTGTCGTGGGGGTGAAAGCATGTGTCCGTGGTTGCGTGGACAAGCTCGCATGTGTCTCCGTGAAACTTTCGGGGCTAAAGCCGCTGGATGCTTCGGATGGATTTGGTTCTTTTCAGCGGCTCGAAGCGCTCAGGCTGTGCGTTTTTGTGCGTAAAAGACGGGGCGCAGGCACTTCAGGCGGCAAGAGGAGGGAAGCTCTGTCCCGTTCAGCAGCCACAATAGTGCTCAACTTTTAAAGTGAAAACCGCAGCTTTTATTCCAGAGAGCAGCTTTATTTCAAGCAGATATCATCCAAAAAAATCCATGTGCCATTTTAGATTTTATCTAATAAACTCGTTTTTTGGAGTATTATGAGCAACTTTTAAATGTCATAGTCCCGACAGAGTGATGCCTGTCCCTTTTCTGCTCAGCTTCAGTGGGGTAAAAATAATAATAATAAAAAAGTTTCTTTACGTGAGCCTTCGGGGAGTTCTTTGTATCGTCGTGGTGCTGTTTTGTCACCATTACGCACCAAACAGTACGAGTTTGTGGAACAGCGAGCCGGGCTCCCCGTGGAGATGCAGTTGTAATCTCTAAAACAATGTCAAGTCCTGGGGGGCTGTGCGGCTACACGACCCCCGTCATACATCTGTAATGGGAACATAATTTCTTTTGAGACTCCCTTATATGTTTTGATGCACTGCCGTGTCATATTCAATTGATTAGGCTTTCTAGTGATGTGAGTCACTTATGCGCTTAGTGGAGGCTTCCTCGAGTACGACTTTGTGCACATCTGCTTGCACGGAGCGTCTGATTTCACCCTTAGCTCCCATTATGTCGTAGGAAAATTGAGAGTTTGTGTATTTGTGTGTGCTGATATGGAGGAGTGAATCCTAAATGAAAACAGTCCCATGTGAGTTTATGAGCAGCAGCAGGCGGGCTGACCTTTGAACCAGCATATGATGCTTTAATATTGCATATGAAGCGTCTCAGTTTACACCGGTTTGTGGAGCCTGGGTTATTTACAGTATGGTGAAAAGCCATTTATTATTTAAATAATGTGTCTTTAGTCAGTTCTTAGTTTTGCTCGCTTGTTCTGGGTTCTGTGGATTATGTTGCATGTGTCACTAGGAGGGAAATCAGCGCAGAGGCAGCATGTATTTCAAATGATAGGGTAGGTGGAGGATTAATAATTTAACTCATAAGAAGTAACAAGTCTTTTGAGAAAAGCTACAAATTATGAATGCATCTAACTCGAGGTTGCTAAAACTACAAACAAAAGCCTCTTGTTTGTTTCTCCATCCTGCTGTTTCCTTGCATTTAAATATCTGTCACTTATTTGTAGCAACTTGCTTCTTCCATTAGACATCACATTTTTAAACGTGTTCAGTGATATACAAAAACTTCACAACTTTTTTCCCATTTTGTCACATTAATTACAAATGCTCCATATATTTATTAGAAAATGCATAACTGTGAAATGGAAAGAACATGATACACAGTTTTCAGCATTTTGTTAAACAAATGAAAGTCCAAAAGACATTTAATACATGTTCAGACCTGGCTCTAATTAGTCTCAAGTCTGGACTTTGAGTGGGCCATTCTGAGAAATGAACACAGTTTGATCTCAACCATTAAAATGGAGCCCTGTCTTTTACTTTGGTTGTCCTCCTGGAAGGTGAATGAACTTCCTGTCCATCAGTTCTGAAACTGCAGAAGAAAAGCATCATCACAGCATGATGTGGCCGCCACCATTTTCCCTGTGTTCATAAGTTTTTCTGGGTATTTTGCTGTATTAAAGTTTTTCTGCCAACTTTACAAGAAAGTTTCATTTTGTTGTGGTCTTATCTGGTCAGAGCACCTCTCACATCCATGTCATACCCTTCCATGGCTGGTGGCAAACTTCAAACAGAACCTCCTCTGACTTTCTCGTAGCAATAGCTTCCTTCTTGCAACTTTCTGAGAAATGCCAGATTTGTAGAGTGCTTGACTAAAAGCTGTCAACAGATTCTACCTGAGCCGTGGATTTCTGCAGCTCCTCCAGAGTTACCACGGGTTAGCTGTTCGATCACACTCTTCACATTTTTAGATGATTAGCTGAAGAATGCTTAGTGAATTTTAGAGCTTGGAATATTGTTTCATATTTAAACCCAGCTTAAAACTTTTTATCCACCTAATAAATGACACATTCCTGGTCCTGAAACCTTTGCAGAACAGCCACACATACATACAGAAGTTTAAATACACAAAAGTCACATTTTTTACCAGTCGATGGCAGTTGATTGCGTTGGATATTATTCACAAGCGGCAGAGTAAAAGGGTTTAAATACGCCACCACTTTTTAAATATTTTGCCTCATGACGGCGCTTCAGAGCCCTTGTTCATTATCCCAGCATAATGCAATGAAGTTTGTGGTTTAAACGGGACGTAATGTGAGAAAGTGAATATTTTTGCAAAGCAGTGTATGTGGTGTGTATATCCGTCACAGGCCAGCAGGTAACGTCCACACATCACAGAAAAGGCTCGCCCTCTCCCCTCACCTGTCTTGTCCCCCTAACTCGCCCCACAGGGCTAACACATGTTCCCTTGTAATCGTGGAGCTCACAACAGTGGCTTCAGTGAATTATCATATTCATATTTACATATTCATTCAACTCTTTACATATTGGCCTAATGAAAAGAAGGCTCTCCAGATGGATGCATATGGCATTAAGGAAAGAGTTTGGCATCAGAGCTGCAGCTCCTGTTAGGATAATTTGCCATCGGGTCTTTCTAATTTAATAAAATGTATGAAAGATTTCATGACATTAAGTAAAATAAGAATGCAAAAGTAAGCGGGAAGTACAGTGCAGGTGCTGCACTTGCATGTTTTTCTTGGTGTTGTTTTAATGAAGAACAGGTGATGCAATGTTTCAGCTAGGAGCGCAAAACTTGTTGACACCAACATTTAGGAAATATTAGTGTAGAGAAATGTTTTGCTTGCACAGCTGTAGGAAGTCAGACCGCATGGGTGTGGACAGAACACATGAGTTACACTAGAGCATTAATGTTTCATAGAAAAACTTGTAGAATGAAATATTAATGGTTATATCCATAAACATTTTGATAAACTGCCTCCTTGCTTTGCTCTTGCAGTGCAAAATTAAAAAAAAAAATTTCATGCTTGTGTTGAAAACAGCAAGAAGGCCTCTTGACTTCTCTTTCTGATTTTTTATTTTTTTTTTTTTGCAAATGCGCAGCTGCTTTCCAGGAATTTAACTTTCCTCCTGAAATATTCCAACAGCTAGTTTCTTCAGTGTTTCTTCAGCGTTTTTTCAAAATTTTTCCCTATTTACCAGACAAAGACAGCGACTAATAGACAGTAAGTTGTCACTGTCAGAGCTTTCTTTCTTTTTTTTTTGGTAACCATTGCTCCTCTGGTAATAAAGTTTTATTTCAGGCGTCTCTTGTGAGGGCCGTTCAGTTGTTGGTATTTTGCAGGTAGTCTGGTGTGCACATCCGCAAAGTGGTGAAATCTGAAATTGAAACACAAGGCAAAAAGGGTTTACACTGAACTTCTCAGTTACATGCTGTGGATCTCTGGCGTAGTGTACAAAATGTTCCTAGATACAAGCTCAACAGTGTGTTTGAGTGTGTTGAGGATGCTGTGTTGCACAGTGTTGAATAAAAAAAAAAAAAAAAAAAAAAAATCCTGTAAAGCCATATAACTGAAACTTGATTTTGTTCAGCAACATAACACAGACCGGCACGCAGAAAATTAGGTGGATTCCTCCACACGACCAAGGAACCGCCATATAACTGGGATTCAGCCGGCTGGCCTGGCTTTCCTCAGGTCACAGGTAGCAGGAGTGAAGGGGTTTGTTTACACCGGATCATTGTGTAAGGTTATTTTCATAAGAGCTTTCATGGGAACAGATTTATTGTGGTAATAAAAGCAGAGGAAGAACCGATGCAGGTTGTCATGTTAAACCGTTCAGATCAGAATTGGAAGATATTCTCTTTGTTTGATTCTGTTCGAGTTAATTACTGAAAAATTCAACTTTTCTCTTTTTATTTTTTAAGCACATGAAAACTAAGAATTATAGTCATTTTCAGTCTACAACTGTCTATAACCATCAGAGTTCACGTTGATGCACTTTTTGGTTTTGTAAAAATCTGATCGAAGTTAATTGCATTTGTGTTGATCCATAAATGAGCATAACCTTGTGATTCCTTCATTTTCTGTTGGATGCAATGCTATCTCTAAAAAAAATAAAGTACCCTCACAACATTTCAGTCTTTTTGTGTTTTCTAAACCTAAGAAAGAGAAATCGGAATCAACAAGTCAGAACTCAAAGAAAATCAATCATTTCTATTTGGCAGAAAAAGCCTCGTCGGTGGACTTTTACTTAAAATTAAGTTTGAAAGGAGTAAAAACTGGTGTCAAGCCAGAGGGACAGATGTTCAGGGAGCAAGAAGGTGTTGGGGTTGATTCCCAGCTGGGACCTTTCTGCTGTGTTTTGTCCCAGGATATGTTGGTGTTTGCATGTCGGGTTGAATGGCTGCTGTAAGTTTCCCTGTGGTTTGTGTCAGTACTCTGTGTCTCTTTGCTGCTCTTTGAAGGACTGATAACTCCCCTATAAACTGCTGGGGAAAGACCCCAGCACCCTCCATCTTCCACACAGAGGAAGAAGCGGGTATAGAAATATATATAAAAAGTCATGGATGAATGGAAGAACTTAACATAGCAGCTTTAAAATTAGTGGTCTTTTTCTCATGGGGTGAATGGAAATCTCTTTCAGTTTGCTCTAGCACATCCGGTGACCTAAATTAAAGGTTCCATTCACAAAAAATAAGTTTAAGCTTGATCAATCATCTTCTCTTAAGAAGGGCCACAGTTAGCAGTCAGGGAGCACAATAATTTTTTAATACTCTATTTGTTTACAGTATTTTTTTGGTGTGATTTCAAGTGATTCTAGATTTGTTTGGGTGAAGAACTTCAAGTGCAAAGTTAATCAGTTTGTTTTGAACGCAAGTTTCTTTACATCCTCCGCTCCTCCTCTGGCTCCTCCCACCTATTTACGTGCCATTTAGCGGGGGATCTTCAGCTCTGAATGCATGGTTTTGATTCTACACAGATGGCTCAGCCATCTGCATTTTAGTCTTTTGAAGGAAGCATAAAGAGCTGCACAGGAACACAAGCAGAAACAGTATTCAGAAAAAGTAAAGAAACCCTTGATTTACCCCCAGCGCCCTTCGGGGTGACGGCGCTCCCATTCAGATGTGTCAACAGTCAATTAATGCCGCCTGTTGTCAGCCGCTTTTGGTGCATCCGCACAAATTTGTTGCCCTTCGCACTCAAAATAAAGTAGGCAGTATTAATATTGAAGCGCTGTGCCTGAAGTTGTTAATCAGTTTGGCAACACTGCACACCAAGCAGAAGAGTTTGTCTCTTATTAACATACAGAGGAAAGCATCTGTGCGAACAGCAATGAGGTGAGTGTCAGGTGATAATAGGAAACAGATGAGTGTTTTGAATATTTGGACTAATTGCTTCATGGTAGGTTATGTCATTATTGCCCTCATTAACTACTCGCTGATGAAACTCATTAATGGCGAAACCTGTACCAGTAATATCCAAAATACTCCTCATTCTAAATCTTCAGAAAAGCCTGAGATGTTTCTTTGTGCTAAAAGGAGATCATCGGAGCTAAACTGGGTACCAGTGAGATGATCATGTTGCCATGATGTGTTCGCATGGATGCAGACGCGTTTATGTGCATGTGTGAGAAATGTCTGGATTAACCCGTGGCTAAATCCGTTTGTGTTTACATGCTCATTGACACTGATTTGTTTTGACAAAGGAACCGCCAGAACAAAGACAGGCAAACAGAAACTGCATGCGCGCTGGGAATAAGCGTCAGTGAAACATCTTCACAGCATCACAGAGGTCTGAAGCAGACACCTAGCCTCTCACTCACCTCCATATGACTTCATTTAACTCTTTATTTAAGTTGCCCAGCAGAATATTTCTCTATGTGCACAGAGAAATCTTGTTTACCTCTGAAACCATTCCACATTTTCTTAAATTACACATAAAGTTTAGTGTAATTTAACACTCCTCTGTTTTGATCTGTCAAAACGCAGGACTTTATAATAATTGATAAGAAAATGACACCAAGGTTTCAAAATATTTTACAAATTACTAATAAAAATCTGGAAAGTGTGGCATGGTCTTGTATTGAGCTCCCTTTACTCTAACACCAATGCAGTCGATTTCTTCTTCTGTGTATATTATTCTCAGTATAAATTCAACTGTTGGTATAGTTTGTTGGAGGACATTAGTGAACAGACATCAACATGACAGAACACAGTAGACACAAGTCACAGAAAACTTTGTGGAGGATTTCAAAGCAAGGTTATCTTATAAAACAATGTTCTGAGCTTTGAACAATTCACAAAGTTTTGTTCAAACCAATCATGACACAATCACTCATCTGTACAGACAAACAGATCATTAAACAGGACAGCTATACCTCAGGTGTAGCAATCATGTCATTCACTTTACCAATCTGGCCATTATCGCAGAATCCAAGAAGAAAATCATTGCCTAAAATAATTTGAGGGAGATTTGTAGCTTACCACAAACATGTGGAAGAAAGTGCTGTGGTCGGCTGTGACTAAAACCGAACTTCCTCCCAAATGTTCCAGAAAACTTGCACCGCATGTCAGCCCATACCATCCCTACAGGGAGTCATGTTGTGGCGTCATCATGTTGCTTTTCTTCCACATGGACAACACTGCAAAAACACAAAATCTTACAAAGTATTTTTGGTTTTAGTTTCTACAGCAAATGTCTTAGATGACTTAACAAATGTCTTAACTTGAAATAAGATAAAACGAACTAAATAAGTCTTTAGCAAGATATAGAAGCTTGTTTTAAGTAAATAATTTCTTAATATTGATGAAAAAGTACTTGACAAGTTAATTTAACTTATAACAAGGCATTTTTCCCAGTTATAAGTTAATTTGTCTGCCAATAGAACAAGTACTTTTTCATCAATATTAAGGAATTATTTACTTCTATATCTGTATCTTGCTGAAAAGTTACTTTTAAATTACATTGTCTTATTGTAAGTGTTATAAGATATTTACACTAGAAACTAAACCAAGACTTTGTGTTTTTGCAGTCAAGGAAGCTGCTCAGAGTTAAAAACAGGGCAGCACTAGAAGGAAACGTGTTGGGAGGCTAATTTGGCGACTTCTGAAGTGATATGGGGTTTAGGGTCAACAGATTAAAGAAGATTGAATACATTTACATATTACCTGCTATGTTTGTGCTGGTTTGTCACATGAAACGCTTTGAAGTTTGGGTTTAAAATGCAACAAAATGTATATATATATATAAAATCAATGATTAGTTGTGTTTGGCGTTGTATATTTCTTTCTTGTCTCAAAAACTAGATCAGCTTCTTTTTCCTTCATCACCTCTTTGCACTTTTTACCTCATTCTGGTACTGTGATCACTGCTGAATTATTCAAATCAGGACATGAAAGTTAATTTTCTAACTGTCTGGGCTTTAGCTGGCTAAACTCAGCTGGGATGCCCGTGTCTCTGGGGGCAAGTGAAGGAAAGGGAAGGCTGGCTGGGACAGCCTGGGGCTAAATGTCAGGTTTTGCTCCTCAGGACGAGGCAGGCGGAGAAATCTTCTTGATGAATAGATGTGAAACAAAGTGCTGTTCCGCTTGAATGAAAAGGAAGAGCTAAAAAAAAAAAAAAAAAACGAAAATCACAAAGGGGCTTGTAGACATTTTTTCCCCTGTCCTCTGGCTACAATCCTGCTCAATGAGTATGGAGTAAAAATAGATGCAAATGATTCTGCAGTTGAAAGAGCATGACAGACAGATGTTCAGTGAACCTACTATCATGGGCTGTGATGTTGAGTCAGTTACAGGTCAAACGAGCCTCCTCCCACTCAGTCTGATCTCCCACTTCCCGGCGTATGATTTGCATCAGAGTTTTCCTTTGCTGCATTTCATCAGTGAGACGGTGAAAGCCAGAGGAGAGGAAATAGGAGACACAGAGAAGAAGGCCATGTGTGGTTTGTCTCGTAAGCATCTCATCTTTTATTCCTGAGTGACACGTGTAAGCAGCAGCGGGGTCACTAAAGAGGAATTTAGTTTTCTGGTGTCCAAAGAGGAGAAAAGAACCAGTCGCCGATTCGGTATCCTTCTTACACACACCTGTCGTACTGAGCATGCTTCTTTTAGAAAACTGCATCATCGGCTTGCATGGAAGTACCTGTTCTGCAGAGTTACACTTACTGCTTCTGACAGAGTAACAAAAGGTGTCCCCTGAAGCCTGGATTGAATGAGTGTTTTTAAATAATGCATCGCAGCCGGGGCAGGTGCCCATCGCTGGTGCGCAGCGCCCCTCAGATCACACCGGCCTCCGCCATGAAAATTTCATTGCCGCAGAACTCCTGGGAATCTCTGTGCGATCCTGTACGGTGCAAAAAAAAAAAAAAAAGAGGGGGATATATAGGAACTGACGCTTGATGCTGGGTGTTTCACACCGCAAATAGGGGCTCAATTTTACACATTACAGCGGTGGACTCCCCCTGCTTTCACCATAACGTCACTGCCATGTGAACTGCTCAGCCTGACACAATGGAAACAGAACGTGTGAATGCAACAGGGGGAAAAAAAAGTCCTTAAATGGAAGGGACTGTTTTAAGAAATATTAAGTCAGTATGCTGGCGCACTTCTTACATGTGTTTTCTTTAACACTACTGAACAGAGAAAATGCATCAAGTTGTTTGACTGTTCTGCTTCCAGTGCATGCGAGTGGCAGCAGTAACCCTTACTGAATACTGTTTCATAATATAAAGATATTAAAACAACTTGAGGCGAAATAACATGTCAACAATTCATTAGTAATGTGAGGTGCATAAAAACCCCGCTGCTGTGTGCCTGGAAAATTCAGAAGTAAATAAACAACTTTAAATAAAAATACAGACTTTTGAGAAAAAAAAAAGGACGCCATATATTAAAAGAAATCTTAAAAACCTTATAATGTCAACACCAGACCTCCTACAGACCCCTTGAAACAAAAACGCGTCTCTACAATTTAAAAAAACGACTGCACATGTTTGACTTTCCAAGGAGGAGTGCAGGGATGAAACTGTTACTCTCTAAGCAAACATGACGGCCAGACTAAGTTTAAACAAAGGCAAACTAAAGAGCTGACGTTCTGGGATAATGGTCTTTGGACATATTAGTGTTAGATATAATTATTTAAACACTAGGAAAAAGAATTGATATGTTTGACCTGAGCTAAGTAATATGTTCCGTAAAATCAAACTTTGAAGGTGGAACCATTATGTTTGGGGATATTTTGCTGAAGCGGGCTCTGATCAGCTCACCCTCGAAGAGCTCGTCATGAATCACATCATGTATCACACGTTGCTTGAGGAAATTATCACATTATTTGTATAAAAAAATAAAAGCCAAAACATTAGTGGACCCTTCAACTCGACATAAACTGTATCAGTAACTCCTGGACCGGGTCAAAGACCAGATGTTGATTTCCTTGAGATGATGCAGATCGACTTGAAATGAGCTGAACACGGCAAGAAACCCGTGTTGGCCCCTGAGGCATGTCAAGGACTATAAGGAGTGTATCACTGAAGTTTTTTCAGCTAAAGGTTGTAACTCCAGTTAGTGATAGGAATGGCACCCTAACATTTTCTCAGTTTTGTTTAATAAGTAAAATAATTGCCCTTATTTTTTGTTGCATGAGTGCAATTATTTCACTTCCCTTCCCACTTTCCTTTTTTTTAAATCAGCAATTTTTTCCATAAAGAACAAACTGAGAGGTGTCCTTAGTTTTTTTTTTTTTTTCCTTTTTCACATTACTATATATCACTAAATTAATGTGAAAAAGAAAGCAAGATGAAATTATGTCATACATTATGTGGAGGACTGGCAAAATAAACAACTGGCCCCTGTTTCCCTGATGCTGCTCCCTCTGGTCCTGGCATCTCTTAAGCTGAAGGGGAGCCCAGTCAGCACATATCCTTTACCTCATGCTGCGAGAAAGTTAAAAGGGCAATAAAAAGGGCATGGTTACCAGTACAATTAAGCAATTTAATGGAGATTTTCATTTTAGTTTGTTTCTTTTCAGCTTGTTGTTTTCCTTAGTCTTCATCTAAAGATGTAGCTAAGTGCAGCAATTTCTCTGTTCCACATTCGTGTCTCACCGAAAACTGCTCTCAAATCCAGAGGAAGGGGCTTCACGTGGAACATACATAACTGCTGCTTAAAAGTATGTGTTTTATTGTTAATTTTGATTTTATTGTCATTACCAACTAACCATCTGGGAATGAAATTGAAATCCTCTTTAAGAGTCCTGAGTGGCAAGACGGTGATTAGCCAAATTAGTCATAAAGTCGATCAAATTGCACATTTTATTCGAAGTTTCTAGCATCCGGCATGTGGAAGTGAGTGAATCTTCATCAATGCAGACGGCATAGCATAGCCTCAAAGATAATTCACAGTTACAGTTGCAATGCTGCAGCACTGATAAAGTGAAATATTCAACACATCCAAAAAAACGTCACAGCAGAATTTCTGTGATTTGATCACCAAATTTGATGTGGTGATCAAACAGTGGACTCCATTATTACATGTTAATCAAGTGGTTAAACAGAAACATTTGGTTCGTTTTTTAGTTTCACTCATGACTGAATGAACCCTGTTTTAGTTCAGTCACATCTCTCAAGAGGCTGTTTGACCTCCTCTGCGTGCTAAAGAATAGTTTTAAGTCATATTTGTTATTTTTGTAAGAGTAAGTTTTGTCATGTTGACAGATTTAACCCATTTCTAATCCTTACTTATGAAATTATGTATATTTGGAGAAAGATTTAGTGTTTAAAATAATATACAGTGTTATACCATAATAATAAAAACAGTAACTAATGATGATTAATTTTCAACTAAATCTTATTTAGTTTGCATGTGCTAGAGTGCAACAGAAAAACGGATGCTTATATGGTTTTAAAACAGAGAAAAGCTTGTGATGCTGTTTTCTGTTTGTTGTGAGCTTAAGCTGGTATGGATCAGCTGCAACAAATTGTTTTCCTTTTAGCAGATGGATGTCCGTTCATGCCACTTAGTTGCATTCAATTCTGATTATCCAAAGCTTAAAAAATCTGGTTGCTCAACTGTTGGCCTAGTTCAATATTGATTCACTCAGCATCGTCAGCCCAAACAACATATCTCTGTGTCTGTGCTGGCCTGACTGCGTGTGATCCGTATAAAAATAATTGTTCATTACAGACAAAAACATAGCAGCTCTGCTGAAATCTGGAAATTTGTGTCTGTACATATTGTAAACCTATTTAGTTGACTGATTGCTTCAGTGCAAGTACATCTTTTGTCCTCGATTGTTTGAAGAGAATGATGCAGTTTTGTCTGGATCTGTAAAGTTCAGTTAAATGTAGGCGCCAGTATTTGAGTTGCTTGGGATGATAGCCTTGAGCTTTCTGAAGTCTGGGCCAGCTATACTTGTCAAGATCCCTTCTGGTGACTGTGTGATGTGCACTAATAAGGCAAAGGCAGTGACAAGTAACAGGAATGAGTCAGCTGCTGAGAGAAAGTAACAATTTGTTCTCCTGGAGAAGGAGGGTTTGCATTTATATACCAGCTTCATTATAAGTCCCTTCATAAACTCTCTGCCAATAACAGATCAGCAAGATAAACAAGCGAAAAGAAAAAGATAACGACAGTAAATGTTTATATTATAATTGAACAGTACAGGATTGAGTGTTTTCAATTACAGATAACAATTAAGGTTTTAAAAGTGATGCTAGGAATCATTCATTGTAGTTAGGATGCAACTAATTAACCTGTATTAAAAGACTCCAGAGTGAGTTAGTTTGTTCGTTAGCTAGTTTTGATGGGAGTGCCATTGGCCGCAGCCAGCAGCAGACGACAGCTTTCATCCAGCCTATTTTTTGGAGTTGATTTACCCTTTGGGTAGAGATATTTGCCACCTCCAGAATCTCAAGACATTGTTGGATGCTCAGAGGTTGGTGCTGGAGATTCGGGAATCATTGCCTGAAGTCTAAAGGTCTTTGTAGCCTGGAGGTTACGGTTAGCTTCTTCAACAGCAGGGAAGAGTTGGCCAGAAGAGCCGACTGGGAGCTGTCCAAGGACAGATAAAGAAACCTTGAGTATTGTAAGCAAAATTGACAATTGTATTGGTTTGAATCGAGCCCCCTGATGGTCAGCTGCAATATTACATTTATTGTGAAGGAAAACAAATTGTTTTTTAGCGTCCTTAATAGAAATAACAGTTTTGAATCCAACAGAAAATTAAACAATTCAAAGATTATCTAAGCTTTTGTCTCTAATGTTTGCCTTTTTAAAATTTTTAACATTAAATGGTGTTACAGAAAAGAAAAATCTTTCTACCTTGCAGGTCTAAAGAAAAGTTACGTTATTTTTCATCTCAGCACCAATTTTCACCATTACCCTGTGTGATTACACCTCACAGCAAGACAGATCTGAATTTCATTCAGAAGGCTGAAAGGGGCTTAATGTGTGCAATTTGCATGTCCTTTCTTACTGTTAGAGCCCCAATGCTTTGATTTTACTTAGTATAATAAAAAAAACAACATAGCAAAGTTTAGTCAGCCAGCAAGTCTTTGGCTCCGTTCACACTGTTTGTGATCACTTGTGAGCAGCTCAAAGAACGCCTGGTTGACCGGATGAGTCTCTGTTCCCTCAACTCTGGAAACTTTTAATCAGATCTCATAGTCTTTGACATAAATGATTGTTTTTTTCCACACATGAGACCACATGCCATAGACTCTAATGATGTGATGCTTGAGCATGTTGCAGCATGTTTTGCGGACAATCCTTTTGCACAACAAAAAGAACGCCTTTTGTACTAAACACGAACATTTACAATCTACCTAGAAGACTACTCACTTGTCTGTCAAATTTCGTCTGCCTTTTTCATTTACAATCTTTCGATTTGCTGCCATGATTGTCATACAAGAGATTTATTACATAGTTTGTTTCTATAATGCTACCCTGACTCTTTAACCGCCAGAAGTTAGTAATTAATAACCCTTAACCTTTGGTTTCCCCTGTGTTGTTTGTTTTCTATTGGAGTTTATCAACAGTGATGGCATAGTTACTTTGCAAAAGTAACTTTAATCGGATTACTGATCACTCCTAGAAAAAGTAACTTAGATTACTGATTACTTGATATGAGTTTAGTTACTTTCAGCAGCTGCTAACAACAACGCTCCGCCACCTTAGCATAATCAATTTTAGCATAACTGATCTATGCTAAAACTTAATTGTAAATTATTTTATAAAGGGAACATCAACAATGTATCTCCACTTATATGGTTGAACTGAAGGGGAGATTGCTTAATTGTTACAACAGTACAAAAAAACTTTAGTAATTTGCGCGTGTTTTCCAGTATTGTCTGGAAAACTATACATATGATGTTTGACCACCCAGCCCTCGCCTCATCGTCCAGGTTCTGCGTCATGCCCCTGCGTTTTGTGGTCAGAGCGCAGCGCACAGAGCTTCTCCTGCCGCTCCACAACTCAGATGCCCCGCTGCACAGATTTGGGACACTTATCTTAATATTAATAATTATAATGTTGTTTAATTGCACAACTTTACGGACACGTTCGTTCGTGGCTGTATTCACGTTCATTGCGCTGTTCATATTAGCCTCGATATTTGCAGTTTTCTGGAGCGCAACGCGAAGCTTGACGTCAGTCACAGCAAATATATTGACTTGACATTATCAAAGACACAGCGGGACGGATCATCCGGGAAACGATAAACCATGGTTTATGTTTCTGTCGCTGCTGATACTGTCGCATAGAAATGGCGGTCACTCCCCAAGACGCGTAGAGGAAATTAAACTTAATTACAAAGGAAATTTGCAACGCACAGTAATGCAAAGTGCTTTCGATGAGTAACTGTAGTCTGACTACTGGATTTGAAATAGCAACCCGTTAGATTACGCGTTACTGAAAAAAGTGGTCTGACGTCAGTAACGCGTTACTGACATCATTGTTTACCAACATCTGAAGTTAAAATCAAAAATCCTTAACACATAGGTTTTGAGTACCATTAAAAGTTCTGCCCTCCTAAGAGGGAGGTTTTTCTTTCTTTGGTAATTTCCAACCTGGTTCAGTTGTTTATACAAATGGTAAAGCAGCAGAAACAAATATCTCCACTTCATCTACCAGGATCCTACTGGAAACAGTGTTCGTGATACGTGGAAATCGTGGAAATTTTGAGAATTTTGTATATCTTCTCTATTTTTTGTGAACTTCACATCTAACATTTTCTTGTGTTGTAAGATCGGAGCAGTGTTACAACTCTTGTTTTTGCTTAATTGAATTTTGTGAAATGATGTTACCTGGTTAGTGTCAACCTTGAAATAATAAAAACGTAATCACAGGAAAACAAATATGCCAGTAAGACGAACATATCTAATGCACAATGTCCAAAAATAATTGTGTGACCTGAAAAGGATGCAGGTATTTCACATTCTCAAGTGATGTAGATCTGGGTGATGTCTGAGTATCATGTCCGAGCTCATTCCTTCTCTCCCTTGTCCCGTGTTCCTCAGAGTGTCTACATCGTTTTGTTTTCAGTGTCTCGGCCTCGACAGCAGACATCCTGAAACCACAGGGATATGGCCAAGTGCCACCAAAGCTTTTTAGCTCTTCGCTGAAGAGCCTTACATCACACATTTACAACCTCGCCACAATGTATACGATGTTCGCACGGTAAAAGTCTTGTTTATCTCGGCTTCGTTTCACGTGATCAGTGAGGATTTGGTCCTGCTATTGGTTCAAAGGTTTTACCATCTTGTTTCATTGCTTATATCCTACAATATAAGTGTGAATCCTTCAATGATTTCTAAATTATAGAATGATGTCAAAAAAAACAAAAAACATTCTGATACCAAAAATGTGACAACCTGTTTTCCTCTCTTCTTTGTTTTTCAGGTTAGCTTTATACGTCTATGAGTATCTACTGCATGTTGGCGCACAGAAATCCGCACAGACCTTCCTGTCAGAGGTAAGATGTCCTCCTAATGAAGCTTCCTGTTTAAAAAGGATGAGTGTGATTCCCCTTCTATTGTACGACAACCAGTGGAATTTACATTGTAGGTCTTTCCGGGTTCAGCAATTATTCTATGAACCACAGCTGACCTTTCTTACAGCCAACAGTGGACTTTAACCAGTTTCTATGTTCAAAACAATACAAACATTGGTTGGTCTACTTAACATGATTAACCACCCCTCTATATTAGGTTCAATTTGGAATCATAAACTGTGTAATTAGATATATTATGAGGACATGTTGTTTGTGTTCTGTTTTGATGTTTGATAAGGGAAGCCCATGGCAGCCAAGTTAAACCTTGATTGTTTGAAGCCAATCCTAACAATTTGCTCAAGGTCTACTGGAGATATTAGCCTCTTATAATGCCTCTAGTTGGCAGAAGTTGTAAGGGCTCTAATGTGTTGCATCCTTTTCCTAATGGACATCCTTCCTGCTAATGGTTCCATGTTCGGGCTTTCTGCAGCTGAACACGTCTCTTGCATACAGGCTTTACTCAGCCCTGTGGAAGACGCTCACTTCTAGTGAAAGAAAAGGCAGGTCGACTTCTGGCCACTTTATTCCATGACATGTTTGTCTGTCACGTCGTCATGTTAGCTCAGGTCAGAGCGACATGGACGGTGTTGTAACTATTTGAGCTTATGATTATGAATAGATTTCATATAAATGTGTTGTCAAACATGTTTTATCTCCTGGTAAATTTATTGAATTTTAAGGAATTGGACAAAATGCATTAAAAATATATAATTAGCCAGTTCTTGTATCTGCACAAAAATAGATCAAACTAGCATTGATAGGCAGTAACACACTTCCATACCTATATGTGATGGGAATAGTAGAAATTGTCAACAAGTAGAAGTAGTGTTGTTTCAAAATACTTTTGCTCAAGTACAAGTAAAAAGTAGTTATTGATAAAAACAGTAACAAATTATTTGGTAAAATTACTTCTAGTAACTGGAAATAATGTAATCACATAGACATAAATATATATAAAATGTGCTTTTTGTTGATACATTTATTGATTGTAAGAATATAAAGAGTGATATAAAAACATCTTCATCCTATCTTCAAACTGTATGATGGCTTCACAAATCAGAAGCCATCATACAGTTTGAAAAAGCACAATGCAGCAGATGTTGTTTCTTTTTTATATATATATATATAGTGCAGCAGATGTTGGTAAAAGTACTTGCACCAGGCTCTGCTTAAGTGTGTACTTTAATATGCACCCTGTTCAGTAAATAAGAATTTAAAGTGAAAAGCTGGCAAATAAAGGCTTAACACAATCAGATAAATTTACTGCAGTTACTCTCAATAATATCAATATGTTATTGTTCTACAACAGTACAACAAGAATGTTGTGTAAAATGTTGCATTATTCTTTCATTTGTCTATCCCCTCTGACAAAACTTTCAAAAAGTATAAAATGGTTCAAATGTTTTGAGATTTTTGATTTAAAGAATAATAATTAAAAAAAAAAAACAGACAAAAAAATCTCCTTTGACCTCAACAACATTGTGAAGACCGCTGCCATTTCAAATTTGAAGCAAAAAATGGTTTTGATATTTTATATATATGCCTGTGTGTGCGTGGGTGTGTGTGTGTGTGTGTGTGTGTGAAAAACACAAATCTGAGTATGAGGGGGAGAGCAGCAGTGTGAGATAAAGCAGTTAGGCTGCAGAAAGCTTTGATAATTTCAGAGGCCTTGCGGGTGAATCTTCTCCCAGAGATTTAAGTTTTATCGTCGGGCTGCTGGAAAGGGGTGGAATTCAGGGTCGCAGGCAACCAGAGGCACACAAACACAGATCTGAATTAAAACTGCATATTCACACACAAATTCACATTGCGTCCCCATACACACATGGTATTCAAACTAAGTCTTTTGGATGGAGTTGTCTCAAATGCTGCTCTTTCTGTGAGTGCACAGCATGAGAATTCATCAGTGTCCATTTATTGAGACTGTTAAGGCTTTCTAAAATATTTCCAGTGTATTACCATTTGTTTGAAAAGGTTTGCAATGTTGTGTTATGACTACATGGACTTCTGGGCATTTTGGGGCTTTCTGGTAAGTTTTTAACTAAATACCCTCATTATACTATTGCATTTATCCCTTTTGTTTTAGTAGGATAGGAAGACGTTAGATCATATGGAAATACTACAAATGCATCACTTCACTATACTTTTGACTCTGTTGCATAAACAAATTGATTCTCACCTAAACCCGAGTGTTATATTTTTAGACATTTTGAGAAATCGGGCCTCATTCAGATGGTGGATAAACTAAAAACTAAACACGTGCACCACTGATACAGATTTAACACAAGCGCGACTCAAATATCCCGGGATTTATTCTATAACAACGTGCGTTCATGTGATGCTATATTCTCCAGATAACTTACTGACATCAGCACCTGAAAACGTAAAAGCATGAACTCCTCTTTTGATGAATTTGGGTAATATTGACTTGACAACTTGGGGGACTTTATACAACATTATAATTTTAAGTTATACTGTGAGACGTGATCAGACAGCAGAAGTAACATTCCCAATCCTGACACAGCTGAGAACTGCACCAATGATCTCCAATAAACATGGACTTTTCGGAACAACAGCAACACACTGATTGATTTTCAGAGACCAGTAAAGAAACCATTACAATATGGCACAGTGGTTAGAGTGGCCGTCCTGAGTTTGACTGCCGCATCTCTTTACTCCTCTTCTCTCTGCCTGTCAGATTACTTTCAAGTAAAAAGTCTTAAGTGCTGAAAAAAAAAAAAACATTAAAAACAGCACACCAGGTTTTTATTGTCCTTTTTTAATAGGAAACACTTTATTTTGGCGATGTTTTTTAAGCTGATTTAAAAAACAGTCTAGTCAAGAGATTTCTACTCTTGAATTTTTGGGACCATAAACAATCCCTGCTGTCTTAAGTTGGAGTGACATTATTGACACACTGACTCATTGACTGTAGCAATATTTGACCTTGTGGTGACACAGATATATAAAGTTGGCATACCTATGCTTAGATATGATCTGATGAATGGGCCACAATTGAGTTTTAATTTTATTTTCCCAGATTTACCAACTGCAGTAACGACTACTGATGCAAGCTGATTCAATAGGTGTGCACAGGTAGCAGGGTAACTAGCTTTACGTATCTTAGTAACAACTACAACAATGTTTTTCTGTTAGTGTTTTTACCTTGGATATCCATATCAATCATTGTAAATGCAGCTGGACGTGCAAGAATGGTTTAATGTTGTGAAACCTAAAGATATGTTAATGCTGTTGAAATCAATATTGTGCTTGAGATTGCTGCCATCCATCAGCAGAGACAGCATTGGTCTAGTTGATGCAGGCTGGTGGAGAGACATTGCTGACCGAGCCACCTGCTTCTTGTGCATCAAAATATGTAAAATGTGTAACTGTCCTCTCAAGTGCAGCTTCCCCTCCTGATACTTGAAGGAAGGTACTCATTCATCCAGAAAAGGAAATCACAACTTTGTGTCATTATACAAACTCACTTTGTATGAAGTGACAAGTGGGAGCCATCAGATGCCTGGCAAATTGCTATCGAAATGTTTGTATAACATGCTTTCATCAAGACTTTAAAGAAAAATTATACAGTGTGATACCCATGTGAGCAATCACAAATGTGTTTTTAATAGATTAGGGACTTTTATAGTTGCAGATAAACTTAAGGTCCCACACAGATACACCTGCTCATCTAATGAGCGCTCTATCAACCAGGCCTCTTCGGCCTTAATTAGCCTCTGTTCCTCCTCTAGCGGGAAGCGCACGCACTCACTCACGTTTATAGTATCCACACAATGTGCCGCCGGTCCCCGAGAGGACTTCACCGCACTCTGCTCTCCTGCACAGTGCAGCACTCAGCTCTTTAGCAGCATTAAATCAACAGGCCCACAACAACACGCCGCACATCACATCATTATAAGTGGCACTGGGGAAATCTGTAGGATAGACACTTTAATAGAAACCTGGGGCTTGTATCTGTTTTTTTCTTCTTTTTTTTTGATACAAAGCACATATAGAAAAAAAAAAAAATAGAGAAATCTCGGCCCTGTCATGCTGTCTTCACATGCTCTTAGACTGTATGTAGAGGCCCTGAATCTTTGCTGTGTGTGGAGCCACGTCAGTGGTCGGGTGTGCAGCAGGCAGTTGGTCGGCTATCTCTCATTGGATCTTATCTCGGAGTCCAGATACAGGCAGGAGCTTGGCTGGTTTTCTGAGGGCAGCGGAGAGCACTGCTGCTTCAAGACAGTCACACTGTCTTACCCACGAACTCTTCTGCTCTGCGCTATAGATCACTCCCTGGCCGATTATTTCTCCCAGAGTGTCGCTCTGTCAGCCTAAAGTTGGGAGGAACGTTAAGCAAAATGGTTACATTATGAATAAAACATGCTGCAGTGTCCAATTTTTCATTCTTCTCCTTTGTCTCTTGCCCTGAATGTTCTTTCTCTTTCCCTGTATCTCACAGATCCGATGGGAGAAGAACATCACACTTGGGGAACCGCCAGGATTTTTACACTCATGGTGGTGGTATGTGTCCATTCATCCTCTCGCTTTTGTTCCTTTGCTCGGCCACACACACGATTCGTTTTAAACATCTCATGTTTATGCCAAGGAGGTAATCTCAAAGGTTTGAATGAATGAGTGAAATGGAGGCAGTAATTGCAGGTACAGCAACTGCATCATCTCCTGATGTCCTGATTGACAACTGAGCTCCGTTATTTGGGGCTCTCTTCATGGCGTCTCTCTATGAAGTGTTCACAGTTCAGTTAATGTCAAAAATCCCTGACACATCCTCCAATCACTGTGGTTGTTGTGACTGAACCCCACTAACTCCCCAGCCCCTCCTGTGAATGTGGCACAGAGACCACATTTTACACTACGGCACACTTGTAATGATAAACGTTAACTGAATAGCTTTAGCTATAAATTCACATTACAACGACTACTAACACTAACTCTTAGCAAAACTCAAAAACAGGAAGTTTATGAGTCATCTCCTGTGACTGTCTAAGGTTTAAGAGGACAGAGAAGAGACAAAAACAAAACACAGATGTACTAAGACAGGAGTTATAAAAGCTAAATATACACAGATCTAATGGAAATATAAGCTATTCTAATAGTTCAGTCCAGAGAGAAATGAAATGCAGTGAAACACTGAAGAGGTGTTTCACTGCAGACAAAAAGCCTACACTGCAAAAACACAAATCATAGCAAGTATTCTGGTCTAGTTTCTAGTTCAAATATCTTAGTACACTTGAAATAAAACAGAACAAACTTACAAGAAACGTTTAAGAAAGATGTAGTAACTCATTTTAAGTCAATAATTTCTTAATATTGATGAAAAAGCACTGATTCCACTGGGAGATTATTTCACTTACAGCATGGAAAAAATGACTTGTTACAAGTGAAACAATTAGAACTTTTTATATATGAACTATAGACTTAGAAGAAGTTCTTATATCTTAAATAAAAGTTACTTTTAGATTAGTTTTGTCTTATTTCAAGTGTATTTAAATATTTGCACTAGAAACTAGACAAAAATACTTGATAAGATTTGGTGTCTTTTGCAGTGTACACTGAGTTTATTTATTTAGGGAGCGCAAGGGTAGAAAATGATTTGTCACTGGTCCTATAGAAGGAAAAAAAAAACAAGCAATAGGTCTGCTGTGTCTTCTATTAATAGAAAATACGGACAAAAATGACCCTCATAATTCAAAGACAATTCACCAATCGAGTGTAACAGAAGAAAACAGAGTGTGGAAAAGTGGTCAGCATTTTGTTGAGCAGTCTAAGCAAGGTACAAACAAAGACAGGCGAGAACTCCTTTAAACTCATCAAAAGGAAAAGTTTCAAGCCTCGTCTTAAAAAGGGCGGCTGCTTTACAGACAGGAACTAGTAGGCGATTCCAAAAAAGAGAGGAGTCTGATCAGCCTCTTACTCTACTTTTGGAAAAAAGTTTTTTTTCTTTCATCAACAATAGAGTAATATTAAACTGAGTCTTCTATTGGCTTTCCTTCCTGCTTTCACTCAAATGCAGACTCTAATCTTCCGGCAACAACTCACGTCCCATGGGATTTCAGTTCGACTTTCTTTTCATTCAAATTTAAAGTGACATGATTCTAGCAATTAGTGCACATCATTTGTATAAATACGGTTTACATGTCTGATTCCCGAACTCTAGAGTACAGCTTTTTAGAAGTGCTATTTGTTACTTTCTTTCTTACAAATGAGAATAGAGGACACGTATAGGAGAGTGGAAATGTTTAAGAATCATCTGATGATGTGGAGCGCATGTGAATAGTTGGTTTCTCAAAATAGTCAGGACTAACCCTTTATGGATCTCTAATGGATTTAAAGTCGTTTTCTTATCATTATATTCACTCTTTATGCAGGAAATCACTCAAACTACTGTCACAAAATGTAAAACGAGTACATCTTTTGGTTTTTGACTGTCAGCCTAAATTTTCTTTTATGAAAAAACTCCCAAAACCCCTGTGTCCAATCCTCTGTGATTGCTCTGACTGCTGACCATGTTAGGGAGGAGGGGGGGTTGCATGAGCGGGTTAGTCAGCCGAAGCCTGCTGTTGTTTGCAGAAGGTTTTCATGCACCTGTCCCTGTCACTGTGTATTGGCCTCATGGCTGGAAAACCTCTGCTCCCATCATCAGAACTTACAGACTTCAACCTTAAGCTCTGTGTCATAAAACAAAGCCTCTGATGTGTGTTTATGTCTTTTCTGACTCTTCAAATAAGTCAGTGGAATCATTTAATGCTGCACAAATGGAGGAATGTGTTTTTCTGTCAGCCTGGAAGAGCTGTCTCAATGGACTTAGAGACTGACACAAATTCTCATCATGAGTGGGAGAAAAAAAATGCACCAGACAGAAATTTTGTTGTGAATTCTTGGTCTTTATAAAAGCTTTGACAATAACAACAAATACGGCTAAATGCGTCGAATTTAGCCAATTCCAACAAAGCATGACTGCGGAATTAACGTCTTAAACTGTTATTAGCATCTTATATTAGCGATAAGCGCATTTCCATTAGTACAGCTGTAGATTTTCTGTGTCTTACATAGATTGTGTGGATTCTTACATTAACTCTGATATGGAAAGTTCAAAATGGTCAATTTCAGTTCAACTTTCTCTGTTATCTGCTGAAAGATTTGCTCTCGCTCACTCTCTTGCAGTCTGAATGAACTGCAGAAATTATACGACCCAGATAAATATACATGTCTGTTTTACTTTTTGAAGCAAAACTTCTCCTTTTTGATTTGAGAGTCATTGCAATTCACCCTTTTTACCTCTTTAATTTATACTTCGGTGTATGTGTGTGCATGTTTTTTTGTGTTGCCCTGTGACGGAGCGTTGACCTGTCCAGGGTCAGACATTCACACAGATGCGTGGGTGTAAACAATGGCTTGAAAAATATTTGGTGTTTATTGCAATAATAATCACCACACATGTGCTCAAAGAACTTTTTGGGAACAAGAAAAAGTGAACATACTATAGGTTGATGATATGGACCAGTGGTTGCCTTTGCACCAGGATAGTTTATACTACCAGAATAAAACTATTATTTTTCTCTTTGCAGCATTCATCAACATCAAATAAAAAAAACTTGGAGAGAGTTTAAAATCTGTATTTTCAGTTTGACATCAACACTCCAGCTTATCTTGTTACATGGCTTTGTTAGTGTTGCACAGTCTGATCATATTTGTGTGATCAGAGACCTTAAACAGGAAATACATCTCTTTAATAAATTACATAATTTAACTTTGGGTCTCCTTTACTTACAGTATGAAAACACATTTCTGATCAATCAGAGTTGATCAGGCTGAAAATTGTCCAGCTCCAGTCAACAGATGATTTCTGAGAGCAAAACAGAGAGTAGAAAATGTATCTGTCAGATTGAAAGATAAGTTTTTGGCAGAGAGAGGAGAAAGCAGGCAGGACAGAAAAAGGAACAGGAACTGGAGCAGACAAAGAATCCGGCTGGCAGCGAGGCAGGCAGGTTGGATCCTTAGCCAGGCAGCACGAGAGCCGAGGAGAGGGGATAAGAGCTTTGACAGGGTTCGCTTTGTTTGTCATTCATGCTATTCCGCTCATCCCCAAAGCCCCCCGGCCAACCCTGTGTAATAAACCCGGACATGCGGCTTCATTCATTCATCCTCTCCTGCCCCCGTGTGTGTTGTGATTGTGCAGCCTGTTGACACGGCTCATAATGGCCCTTAAAGAGCCTGGCTTCTCTCAGTCTGACAGCCACCAGTCATACTGACGGAGTGACATTCGCAAACACACAGTGCAGCATTAGTTTGCTCTCTACTTTGCTGCAGCCAGCGAGAGGGCGTCCGTGTGTATGCGTGCGTGTGGCTGTGGGAAAGTGGGAAGCAGAAAGGAAAACCAAGCACTCTTGAGTGTGTGTCGTAACTGTACTGATGTATTTCATTGGTGTTGGGAGATGACACTGGCCTGCGAGTGGAGGGAGATGATTATCTGGGCTATGGAGGGCACTCTTCAGTGCAGTGTGACCTAGCTGAGGGGCGTCTGTCTGGGCCAGGGAGCACGTGGACCAGACTCCATCCTGGCTGTGCGTGGAGTCTGGGGAGCGGAGGGGTCGGCTGCTTGAGGAGGACAGGAGGCGGAGCCCCCGTTTCCACCTTTGTGCCACCCAGCTCACCCCCCTCCAACCTCCAGCATCCCTCAAAACAAAAGCTCCAGATGGCAGAAAAGCCACCAACCTCCCTCATCCCTCACCCACCGCTCCTCCTCCCTC
Organism: Gambusia affinis; assembly: GCF_019740435.1. Classification (NCBI taxonomy): domain Eukaryota; kingdom Metazoa; phylum Chordata; class Actinopteri; order Cyprinodontiformes; family Poeciliidae; genus Gambusia; species Gambusia affinis. Next base: position 11,195,846 of record NC_057877.1, on the reverse strand, counting down.
AACCTTTGTCTGAAGGCCCGTCCCTTTGTTTGCGGAAGAGAGAGACCCCCGAACGGATTAACTCTTTGCATTCCAGCCTCTTTTGTGTTAAACAGCCAAAGCTAAGACCCCGACCCCACCATCACCTCGGCCCCACCCCCACTGTCTCCTCTTGAGCTCCTTGGTGTGCCTTTTCGATTTTTTCTTTTCTGAATCACTGTTTCCTGTAGGACGGTAAAGGTGGGTGGATGTAAAGGGGTTGGCAGGGGGAGGGGGGTCCAACAAGAGATAAAAAAGTGGAGAGACCTTGGGAGAGGGGGTGCTGGTGGGGGTCACTCATCCACATCTGTTGTTATGGGTGGAGGGATAAAGAAAGGGCTCAGTGAAGGCTGCAGGTGTTGATTGTGTCATTAGCCGCCTCTCTATTGGCCGATGCTAGTTGTCTCCTTTTTTATCCCAGAATCGATCGCTTTAACCAGTTTTCACTGGATGGCCTCTGAGTCTTCAGCACCCTTCCCCCTGACCCTCTGACCCCCGCCCCCGTAAACACTCACACCTTCACCATAAACCACAGGCCAACAACATTATGTAGATATCTCACTTTGATGGCCTCTAGCAGGAATTCCTACATCTGAGGATCAGAGACAGCAGAAAGCATTCTTTACTTCCAGAAGAATTCGACTCCATCACTTCCTCCTTGACTAATTTATGACCTTATACTTCTTAGTTTCATGTGTTTTGTTGTCAAGACTCTTAATAGAAGCAATTTTAATAATTGTAATTCCATCTCAGATCAGCACTGACTGGTCTAGCTTCACAACGTTCCAGTAATATCTTCTTATTAAGTCCAATTATCCAGAAAATATCTTGATCTTTTTTTTTTTCTTGAGAAGCTAAAGGTACAAATAGTTTAACATTTTGTACAATTCTATGAAAAAAAAAGAATTGTTTCTTTATAGATTTTTGTTTGTACTTATATTTCTTGGGTAAATCTCAGACGGAGAACCTGAATGATATATATAAAAAAACTGTTTTTAAATTATTATTTAAGTCATTAAAGGAAAAAAAATTTGCCAAACAAATATAGTCGCAAATTCCCCACATTGTTAAATGTAATTAACCAGATCTATGGGTTTAGTTTCAGCAGCCAGACCCAGCTGTGTCCAATCTAACATGAAACCAAGAAAGCATTTCTGTTAAAGATCATCACACATCTACAGTCAAACATGGCAGTGTGTTGGTCTGGGCCTCCATTCTGGCTTCAGGTCTGTTAATTATAATCTCTACAAGAAAATTCTCAATAACATTTTGCAGTCATTAATCTATTGGCTTAAACCTCTTCTCCAGACAGCACAAATATAAACAAAAAAAAAAAAATTAAATAATAGACTCATCCTTGCCAGAATTGTAAAACACCAGATTCATATGAATTTATTTGTCACAAACACTTTCACAAAAATTTTTTTGTGATAAATGCTGTTTTACAAATTGAGTTAAACCCAATTCTTTGTGCAATTATAATATTGTGTTCTTGGACCTCATTGCATACTTGGACACTCAACAATGTTCTCAAAGGGACTGTCGAGGAGATAGAATAAATGTAAATTAACAATAAAAACAGAGGTGGATAAAGAATCAGGGTGACTTTATGATTTCAAATATTAAAAAGTTAAAAAAAAAACATTACAAAATAAGAGACACAAGAAATGATTGGATTGGCACACTACTGTGAAGATTTTTGACAGGTTTCAAAAGTCTTAGGTTTGGGGGGTTAAACCTTCAATTTGAGCAAAATCTTTTGTCAAACTTTCCTGAAATCTTTACAGCTTCCTAACGTTGGGGTCAAAGTTCTGCAAATAAAGACTCTGGGTGAATATATATGGAAGCTTGTCTTTGGGTGGTGTAGATTTCATCTTGATTAAATGTTGATTTATACTAAAATAATAAAAAGGAAGCTGACAATGTCATGTTCTACATGTAACAAGGTATGTCTAAGCTCACTTTGACCGATCTTACAGCAGCGATCCTTTATTAGTGCTAATTCAATTCAATTATACCATAAATAGCCTGAAGCGTGACCTTTTGTGTCTGTTTTTATAAACTGCTTCCACAATAATTAGCTCTTTTGTAATATTTGTCTGAGAGCTGCACAAAACCACAAATCCACCAACGTTTGTTTGTTCATTTTGAGCCAGTGGTTCTCTTGAATGATGTAATTTGCTGATTTTATTATCCACAATGTAATGGTAGTTCCCCATAGTTTCATGTTACAGTATTGTTATTGCTTCCACCTGCTTGATGAATGCATATTATATACTGGCAGGAGAGTGTCTGCTGTTCAGGGCTGCAAGAAAAATTGGAGAGGTTGTGTTTCTCCACCTCCTGGCTTTGATTCTAACATTTCTGTCCCATTAAGAAGAGTCTGTTCTGATAAGATGAGCTCCGTTGGCTCTGTGTAATTTTATTTCACTGTTTCTTCCATTCATGCTCTGCCTGCCTCCTTATCTCCATCTGTCTCCACCTTCCTCTTAATGTCTGTTTCTCTTTCTGCTGACTGACCAGCTGACACAGACGGGATTATCATATGGACTCGTCTGTTCGGCTTTCCCTCTCTATCTTTGTTTGTTCTACGTATTATAATGGGGGGGAAAAAAGCGCACTGTTACCGCTGGCTTTGACAGGCCGCAGTTAATTACAAATAATTATCGTCATGGCATTTCATTTGAGTAATTGTCTTCTCCTGGATGCACGGACGCTAATCCCCTTCCTCCTCTGTCCTCGAAGCAAAGTGCACATGTGTGTGTTTGTGTGTGTGCACTCGCGAAGCTATCTTATACTCACTTTTCATCTAAATAAAGGAGCTGGATTCAAATCTCTCCTGTAGCACTTCAAAGTAAAGAGGAGTTAAACTTTCCAACCTCGGAGCAGAGATGTGTGCCTCAAACACCAGTTACTTCCCTTAAGACCATAAAGAGCTTCCCATGATGAGATGATTAGATTGAGATGATTAGATAATTGGATAGAAATGTTGCTGTTACAAGGGTGTGTAGGAGTATCAGATTTCTTGTTGATTGCTTGTGCTAATTAACTGTGAATGTTGACTTCCCTGATAATTTCTACAGATTAGTGTCTCTTTAAAAGGATGTGACAACAACTTTGACACAGGTTTTCCCTCCAAATTGTGCTGCGATTGTCAGGTTTTTGCTGAAAGGCTCCAGCCCCTTCATAGAGTACGATGTGCCTTGTAGAAGCATCAGTAACCCCCTTGTCTTGAATTTTAATGGGAGTTTAGGTGATGCGCCCACAAATACCAGATCCTAGTTGTGAAGTGGAGGGATAAGGATTTGTAGTTTTTAGTATTTATTTTTGAAAAATATACATTTGAAAAGTGTGGGATGCTCTCGGTCATTGCTTTCTGTGATTATATCTGCTAGTCTTTAGGGGTTTCTTCCACCAGTTTTACATCTGTAGAAACTGACATTGTCTTGATAAATCATCAGTTTTCAAGTTGTTGTTTTTTTCACATTTTCTATCAGGCTTAGTTAATTTTAATACTTGAATATTGTTTGATCAAAACCATTTGAACTATGGTCGTATGCTTGGTGTTGCTTTCCTGCCTGAATGTAATCCTGCAGGAAAATAACCTTATCTGTTCCAGCTACTGACAGAAATAATTTTTTTGACAAGGAGCTCCTTCAACAAGCATTCTCACGCAATTACAGAAATCGCTTGATAAATACATATTTTTGCAGTCTTTTTTGCAGGTTTACTTCCAGCGTTGTTTTCATCCCCTCCTATTTTACCTCCAGTTCTGATCAGCTTTCCCGTCCGTGTTGAGTCAGAGCATCCTCACAGCACGATGCTGCCACACCTATTTTTTCACTGTGACATCGATGTTTTACTACTCAACCTCCAGAAGCCGTTTTTTTCCCCCCAGCCGGTTCTGATGAACGTATGTACTGACGAACCAGAACACTGAACTCCCCCCCTGATCGGTTCTGGTCTGATGCAGCGGGCGAACGCCCCTTCGATGCCTTCTGTTCCTTCTTTCCAATAACACGGAAAGTAAAATTAGATGTTGCAGCTCATCAATCAATATTTCCTTGTAGTAGCTGTTCCTCTCTGCCATCGTTGCTTTGGATTGACCTTTTAGGTTTTTGGAGGTACAGACCAGAAAGTTTTGATCTCATCTCAATTTATTATGGCATTCTTCCAACAATGGCTTTTTTTTCTTTTGCAGATTTTTTTGGGCAGCAACTAATAGTTCTTGTTTTCAAATTCTTCCAGCTGAGCTGTGGATTTCTGCATCCCCGTTAGAGTTACCACAGACCTTTTTATGTTTCTTCCTTAGTCTGTTGGTAGAGGTGGATGGTCGTGTCTGCAAAGCTTCACTGAGCAGCTGGGTTTACACTGAGAGCACACAGTTTGACTCTATTGACTAATTAGAGCACTTCTAACGCCAATTGGTTGCGCTGGATTATTTGTTGGGGTATCACAGATCTGCAGTGATGCCGACGCAGCTCAGGTCAGCTGCAGTGAAGAAACAGCTTGAGGCAGTTCAACCAAAACACAAAGATCTTGATTTACCAGTTCATCTACGTTCCAAGGATCGTTAGATATTAATCATTGCGGAAAATACAGATTCCGGATGCATGAATGGATGGATGGATGGATGGATGGATGGATGGATGGATGGATGGATGGATGGATGGATGGATGGATGGATGGATGGATGGATGGATGGATGGATGGATGGATGGATGGATGGCCTCAAAGTAGAGGAGGCCGAAAATATATGCATTTTCTGATTCTTCATTTGAAACATTTTTTTAAAGGCCGCACTACTTTGCTTCCACTTTACAACTGTGCTACTTTTGTCCTGATCTATAAAACAAAATGCTGCTTAAATACATAAAGTTTGTGATTGTAATGTGACAAAAGAAAATATGAAAAGTTTAAGATGCATTAAAACTTTTGGATTCATCCTCACAGCCAGAACTTCCTCTCACCTGCCTCACTCCCCATTCCAGCGCTGCAGAAAAATGTCAACCTCAAAATAATATCAGAATAATGAAAGTCTCGGTTTGTACGTTTACTCTCATCCTAACAGTGATTCTTCCTCAGATTACGCTACAGAGACGTGGCGTGTATGAGATTTCCCTGCGAGGCGCAGAGGCACGCAGGTCAGCTGTTCAAATTGCAATATATTATCGACTTCACAGGGCAGGAGGTGTTAAATCACCTTACCCCCCCGCTGCACCACCGACCCGGTGGTGTCTTCCCCGTAACAAACTCTAACCCGAGTCACATTTCATTTCCCAGAAAGCCGATTGGATTTGTGATGGTCGCGCCTCCTTGCCGCAGCTCGTCTCCGACGGCGCAGCAATCTCTTTAACGCCGACCGATAGATATGATAATGTACGCTGACTTTATTGTGAAGTGACAGGAGAGCACACAATGCATGGTCTCTCTCTGTTCTTCAGCGCACCCCGTTGTCTAGAAAGTACTCCGATGCGCACTAAGCACCCAAGGGCAATGACTCTCTTCTAAAAGTTTAAATAATTTAATGACACATTTCAATTTGAGCTTTTTTTTTTTGAGATGTTGGTATGAGGTGCTACAGGGTTTAAATTGGATATTTATTCATGTTTTTCATTTTATCCCACCTTTTGTTTCACCTTTATCTTGTTGAAGCCCTCAGATAGTAAAAAAGAAATCAAAACAAAAAAAGGAAATTTTAAATCGGCTTCATTTTTGTTGAAAAATAGGGCAGAATGCGACTGAGCCACGTTCTGATAACTATGGGCAATTGATATCTTCTCTCTCGACAAATTTTATGGTGGCGCCTTTCCATCAACAAAAATAAGACAGCTAGCAGCTTATTTACACCTTTAAAAGACTGCAAAAATGTCCCCTCCTGAGATCTCCAAATGCATGGTCCACAAAATCAATACGGTGAGGAAGGAGATCTGCTTTATATGGACTGCCTTACCAAGTACTTAATTTCAGTGCAGTAATTAAGGGCCCATTTGGAGTGGGACCTTGTGGCCCCTGTTGCCCTGGAGGACTGGACCTGCTCTAGTTAAATTATATGAGGACGGCTGATTGGACAGTAAGTAACATAATCAGAGCTGATTGGTCAGTAACCTGCAGGTCGGCAGGGCAGGTTGAGAGGAGCATCTGGAGGTCCTTCATGCTAACAGCTCTTTGGAGATCACTCTAAGTTTCTGAAGTGGGAGGAAAGGGGGAACTCTAATGAGCTTTCTGAGATGTAAAACTCCAGATTTAATAAGTAAAACTTTTAAGATATGAACTAAAATGTACCTGTGGCTTTGAGCTTCATACACTGTTAAAGTGTGGAAGCAGGAGGGTTTAAGGTTTAAGGTGTTCTGCTTTTCAGAAGTATTTCAAAGATTACATTGTTACATATGACAGTATATGAAGCACAGTTTGTTACTATTGATGTTATTACCACGGTTACCAACAATTAATACCGCTGATATTGCTATTATTAATTCTGCTATCATCATGGAAACTATTAAGTACTATAAGAACTACAACTACTTCTGCTGACATTATTATTACTACTCCTAATGTAATTACTATTACTACTAATATTACAGATTACTATTAATGTAGCTATTATTTCTGCTACAATTATTATTTCTACTCAAATTGCTTTTGTTAAAACTAGTACTGCGGTTTTGACTATTGCTACTATTACTATCACTACTGATGCTGCATTATTACTATAATATGCCTGAAGCAGAAATTTTCAACACTTTTCTTGGTCTGAGTTGAGTTATTGTTCGTGTATTTCATATTTACAAGAGGCTAAAGGTAAATGCAGGTTATCTCTAAATCTTTATGAATTCATTTTCGTCACGGAAAAGACCTTAAGGATGCAAAAAGCTGTAAAGGTTTCTTGGTTTAATTTTGGTATGTGTTTCTATCTGAATTGTACAAAGTTCGACAAACTTAGGTTAAAAATAAAATCAATTCACAGGAATATTTGATCACTTGTTAACTTCGTTCCTGCTTGTGTATCACTTATGCAAATTTTTGCCGTCATCGATGTTTGTTTTATCCTTCCATGTGTTGTGCACAAGCCTGTCTGCACCAGATGCACGAATTGTTAGTAGATTTCTCACTGTTGTCGCTGTCTTGTCCCGTGTTCACAGTGTATTCTGGGATCTGTACTGCGCCGCCCCGGACCGGAGGGAGACATGCGAACATTCCAGCGAGGCCAAGGCTTTCCATGACTATGTGAGTGAACTCCACCAATACTGCTCCAGCATGGCACACACACATAAACACGCACTTACAGATCCAACATTTTCATACACGCGCATGCAGAGCGTGACCGTAATTGTTGTCATAATGCTGCTGCGGCTCCGTTTTTTTCGGACTGTGTTTATGCGATGCAGCTTTAATGCTGGATGGGACAGACTGCGAGGCAGATGGCTGAAATATTCTGCTTTTAAAAATGTATGACCCAAGAACACCAGCTTCATATTTTATGGAAAATCCCTTGGAGTCCCATCTTTGAATTTCTGCTACTTCACATATAGCCTGCCACAATCAATATGTTTTTCCCCTTTCCTGTTGTTACATCGGCTTAACTTTGTCGCTTAGCCGTTGACTGTTCTGACCCCTTTGGTCCCAGCCACTCTCTGCTTCCTGGGGTGAAAGGTCAGGATAATACCCGGCTGCTTATTGGTCCACTCATGGTCTCAGTAAAGTGGAAACACACAAAGCAGCAGGCTGACCACAGAATGGCACCAACACCAACACCCTCAGTCACAGTCACACACGATGAAGGAGACGCTGCCAGGCGGCGCTTGTTATGGCTACCGGGGTCTGACTTGGCGGTGGGAAAGGTCAGGGTCGGTGACCCTTCCTGACCCTCTCATCTTTTGAAAAGTTGCTCAGATTTTTCTTGAAATGCCTATTTTGATGTGTGTCTTTTGTGAATCTGTCAGAACCGTGATAAACGTTTGCAGCATGTTACCTGGCACATGTTTGATAAAGGATTACATGGGTGTGTGGATGCTGACTGAATGAGCCGCTGCATCAGCTGTAAGATTACCATCCTGTGAGGGCAGGAGTTAAACCTGGAATGGATTAAAGGTGCTATTCTTACCACACGCTCTTCATTCAGGCTGTTATAGCTCATAGCCATTCACCCATTCAGCTGAACTCTCTTGTGAGGTTTGACAGAAAAAAGTGCGAGCGCTTGTCGACTGAACAGATTACATTTGCTGCGCATGAACTATTCATATCTATGTGGGCACTAGTTGAGTGTATGTGTTTGCCTCCGTGCTTGTCTGCGCGTGTACATGTGTTGGACCACCATAAGATTAATTACATGGTTAATTAAACCTAGTAGTTAATTAAATCTAACAACTGTGTCTAATTAATCTAAATGCCATATAATTTCCTACACCTTTCTCCTGAGGTAGGCCAGCTGGATTCCTGCGTGTCAGCTCTTTAATGGCTACAGTTTGACAGCGCTGGTCAATATATGGCTTAATGTGTAGATCTGAGTTCTGCTGTTGTTCAGGGCCTTTAAATGTGCTGAAGTCCTTCGCTGCGTAAAATTAGCCAGCAGAGGACGAGATTTGAAACATGGAAAAATGTGTCAAATTAAAGTTTAGGGGGTTCCCTCACATCGGAGCTGAATTGTACCCTTTAAATGGAGAGTTCATTTCCACAGAAAGCTTATCTGAACTCTGCTGTGAACCGAACGAGCAAGCTCTTGCTGAAAATGCCGGAGCTTGGTTCAGTTACAGACGGATCGCTGATGCAGTTTGCTTATAGTCAGAAAGCAAAAAGAAAAGCAGGGAGGAAATGACATATAAAAAGTGATCTTAAAACATTTAAATGCTCACAATACCTGTCTCTGCTTCTGAGGAGGCCCAGCTGGACAGCATACTCTTTGGTTTTCTGCTGCCCTTTTCTTTCTGCTTTGCTGCATTTGTCTTTTATACACAGAGCCACATCACCTCTCTTGATGCTCGTACTGGGCAGCTTCTTGCAATAGCGCCCCAAATTCCCAGCTGTTGTAACTGCTTGACACAGAAGTGCTGTGTGAATGCACCTCAAATCAAATAATGGCAGGTTATTTATCCACTACTTATTTAGTGGAGATAACCATTTAGAAAGAAGAAATAAATAACGGCCCGAAAGAGAGTACATGTTGGTTCCTTTGGCTTTGAAAAAGAGAGACAGAACATTTTTACAGAATTGTAAAAATGATTTCAGATTTCAGATTTATTCGTATCCAAAACTGAGCAATTTATGTTGCAGCAAGTATAAAAACTAAAAGACAAAGTATCAAAGATGAATAAATAAGGAGCAACAAAAAAAAAATTCCAAAAGGACAGAACAGAAATAGTGACTAAGAGGTCCGATTGTATAGTTTTTTTGTTTTTTTAAGACTTGAAGTGTGGCTTGACCTCTGGCCTGGTTTCAAGTTCAGGATGTCAGACTTATCAAATGTTCAACATGGAGGGCTAATTTTATCTGCCAAAACTGTTAAACCTCTGTCTATGTGCTCGATGGTGCAGTTGTTAACACTTTTGCTTCACAGAAGGAAAGTCCAGGGTTTCTATCCTGGCGGATGGGGTTCTATGTGGAGTTTGCACGTTGGTTTGTGTTTTCTCTGGGTTGCCCGTTTCCTCCCACAACTCAAAACCAAACATTTTAGTTTAACTGACTTGCGTCTGACTCACCCACTGACCACTCACAGACTGAAACCAGCTTATTAAAACCTTGCAAGGATTAAATGGGTTTTGTGAATAAATAGACATCATAATTTCATCAACTGAGAAAACATGTTGAGTTTAAGATTAATTGTATAATGTACATCGCAAAGTAACCTTAAAAGAGGGGCTGGACATGTGATCAGAAAGAGTTAGGCAGTATTTCCTTTGGTTTTCAGCTGATTCTTGATGTTGAACTTAATCTGAAGTAAGATCCCAGAGGGTGTGGCAGAGTTCCCGCTGAAGGCTAAAAAGAGAAGGTGAAAGTGTGAGCGAGCTTTCATGCTTTTTGTAAGTGTGTGTCTGTGCGACAGAAAGAGACGGAGAGCGTGTCAGGGTCGCGGTGTGTGAATCCTCGGGGTAATGAGGGGGTCTGTCGGCCTCTGATTAACTTCAGCTCCCTGGTCCCCGCAGACAGACGGCCTGATCGAGTCTCCATCACGGCCCCTTGCTGATAACGGATCCCTCGTTCCCCTGAGTCTGCCCAGATTACAGAGTGAAAAACAACACGGCTCCCAGGAGCTGCACATGCGTCGCTCTGCGCGCCGCTCGACAAGGATGGCGAACGGAGAACATGTGAAGGACAGACCAGGACTCATCTTTTAGATGTAATCTGTTGTTTTCTCTGGGATATCTGCCTGAGATGACAATGAGAAAAATATAAGCAAAGTACTTTAAATTGAAATTTAGATCCCCAGCTCCCCTGGGCTAATTTTGTTGCCAGGAAACATAAAGCGAGTGCAACAGTCTTAGTTAGAGATCTGGATTCTCATGTCTCAGTTTGGCTTGATTTGGAGCCACATCTCAACGTCCATCACTGAGAGCAGTGGTGGAGACTTGATCCCAGACTCTTGAGTTTGGGGAGAGATACTGAAAAATAACATGCTAATCCCCAGATCTGGGAGACTGGTTGACAGCTAATCCAGGGGAGTGTGGTGGAATTGGATCTCTGGACGCAGTCCCAGATCTAGAGCCCTTTGCCTGTCTGGGTAGCTGGTGGGCTTCACCTGTAAATCGGGAATTTTCTGTTTATCACTTTACAGGTTGCATGTAAACACTCCCACATGCAGCAAGGCTTATGTGCATAACACAAACCCACACTCTTAAGCAAATGAATGCACACACTCAAACTGAGTGAGGTAGCATATGATAAAGAGCCTGAAGTCTTGTAAAGTAATCTTTTCCTTTCTTGATTGTTGGATTTGTATTTCAGCCTTCCTCTTCACATTGCCTTTTAATCATGTTTATTTCCTAAAAGAGATTGGCACATCTCGCAGTCCTCTTTCTCTTTGGGAATTTGGACGATCCTCAAAAGAGTGCTTTGTTGAGGAAATGTGTTTGATTATAAGAGCATGTCTTTTGTAATGCAATATGAGTGATTAAAGCACGCGAGCTTTGTGATGAAGAAGGCAAACATGTTTACGGACGGACAGGAACTCGCGTCTGCGCACACACACTCGTGAAGCGTTTGCGTTAAAAGAAGGAGCCTCTTGTTTTGCGCTCGGCCGACGCGCGCGCACGCTCTCTCGCGGTCCGAGACAAACCGAGTCTTTCAGGAAACCTTACGCTCGCTCGGCCTCGCTGCAGACTTTTTTTGCTTCGCCCCAGCTGGAGGTCGCGACCCCAAACATCTGCCGCTCTCGCAAGGCTGGGTTCGCCGCCTGCGGAGAGTCACAGCTTTAGTGCCACAAATGCGTCACTCACGTCACAGCACTTCACTGACTCCAGCAAGCTTTTGGTCGACTGATGAAGATGATGATAGCTGGCAGAAAAGTCAGGAGGAAAACAGAAAAGCGTTTTGTGTGTCGGGAGAAGAGTTGTTTGTTTGACTTGATTTTTTTCCCAATGTTTTTATTCTGACAATCAGGCTTAAGGGGAAAAATAGACAACAATTTACTTTAAGAGATTTACTTAAAGTATAGTATTTCTTGTAGTATTTTTACAGTTATGGAAAGGCTTCATAATTATTGAAAGGAGAAAATCTGATTATTTTTTACTTAAGTAAATTGCTTAGTGTGTTTCACAATGGTTCTATATTGGTTTTTTGTGGGTTACTGGTTTATTAACCACATTAAATCTTGAGTTTCAGATTTTATTTGTTTCCTGAAAGAAATATCTTGAAATACACTGATGGTGCTGAGGTGTCTCTACTTTAGAGTTTTCTAGCATTCTTGCTTAATTGTAGATTTTTTTATTAATAATTTAGGGGTTTGTTTTGCTTTTTATTTTATTTTAATAGGGAATGACAACTCTGGCATGGAAATGCAAACTAGCCGGCTTGTTTCCAGGTCAATGGTTAATTATAACACTGATCATATGGTTTCTCTGACATAAAAAAATTTAAACAACTGAATTCAGACTTACTTTCTGATAACTGAAACTTAAAAATAAACTTTGCATTATTCCAGGAGCTAAATTTAAAAAAAAAAATAATAATAATTAATGAAGTGATTCTGAATCCAGAATTAAAAGAAAAATATTGTTTATGTGTAAATACATATTCCCCTAACCTCATCAAGAGAACATGAGTAATGGATTTAAGAGTTACAAAGTCCTTAAACTCAACACACCTGTTGCTGTGCAGTCAGTCTTTTTCTGTAAGTCAAATATAAATTTTGTTAATAAAACTAAAACTTAGAGTGAATAAATTCTGTTATTTTTTTCACTGTAAAAATAACTTTTAAAGTTACTGCCATTCTCTGAAAGTGTGAAATTATCATAGTGTGAGAATCTCATACTGAAATGTATTTGTCTTCATGGCTGTATGAGGACTATACTGTATTAAATACTAAGTCAGTTTACTTTTAAAAGTTTACATTTGATTTAAATGTTTTTAGTGAAGCAAAAAGTGTCCAAAAAGTCATGAACTATGACAAGTGCAACATTTTAAACAAAACCTGATCATCATTTTCTTTTTATTACAAATTATCCTCTTCAGGTATTTTAACCAGTTCCACTTTTAGGTTTACATTGGAAGCAATGAAGGTTTTTAATTTTAGAAAACTCTGTAAATATCAGAAAACCTTAAATTTCACAACACAACAGAAATACAAGTCAAGCTTTTTAACTAGAGGAGTGTTTGACATGTCGTCAAAGTAGTTGGTGATACATGTCCTGTTAGCGTTTCAGCTCCTGATCGATTAGTCCACATGAATAGATATGGAGGAAGAAGAGCGCTAAGCTGAGCTGCTCAACTCGGAGTGGCAGTCTGCGGATGGATGGAGATGCTCTGCTGGCTGTTGCTGGGGGACTCTTTGAGAGGGTTAAACATTTGTTCAGCTCAACCACAGTAACAGGTGGCAGGAGGGGAGGAGCCGCGCTCTGTAAACAACCGCTGATGGCCGAGCTTTTGTCTGGACGCCATGTGCGGCGTTCTGTGTGTTTTCCATCACTGCTGCTTGCTGTGTTGCTGCACCAGGTGCTCACTTTCAACCGGTCTCCTTTTCTTTTTTTCCCTCTATCGGTCTTTGCTCTTCTTTCAAAGGCACAATTTTACTCATCCTGCACCATCTTCCCCGCTTCAGTTTCTCTCAGGTCTTTTTCTCCATCCCTCCTCCAGACCTCTCCTGCTGCTCTTTCTCTCTTTTCTTCTCTGTTCCACGTTCTCTTTCTTGGAGGAGATTGATTGGCTAATCTGGCTGGATGCCAGCGGTGCCCGCTTCCTCGCTCGAGGGAAGGAGTGAAGCGGCATGACGACATGCAGAAATAATAATAACACCCATGCTGCAGGAGGAGTGGGTATAGACAGAGGATGCAACCTGGACTCGGCTTGTTTTGATATCTTCTTCATACAGATTCTCCTGGTTATTTTCAGATTAGACCATAACGTTGTGTCCTATTCTGTCCGTCCTCCGACCATCCCCAGCGCCACCTCTCCTCCTCCATTCACTCCTGTTCTGTCTTTTAATATCAAACAGCACGTGGAGTGCAGGCAGCAGGCTGAGCGAGAGGATGCTGCCTTTGTGCAGCGTTGTTTACCGTTGTTACAGCCTAAATGAAAAAGGCCAGTCGGCTCCTGTGTCTGTGTGTATACCTTCCTCTATCTGAGGGAGGCAACAAAGCCTGAAAATGCTGCCCTCAAGCTGTGTCTGTGTGTGGAGGTCTAGAAGTGACAGAAGCACGAGATCAAATAGTGTTTATGGTTGCCTCCCTTACAGGTTCATTCTGTGCAGGCTTGTGCTGAGCTGGGGTTCAGCATTTGATCTCAAGCTGCTGGATCTCTGACAGAAACAGACATGGAGACGGACACATGAAGACAGATAAATGACACGGTGATACAGCGGAGACGCACACAAAAAAAAAAAAAAGGATTTGGAGATGTAACGACGCTCGGGTGGAAACAAGTGTCCGAAGACACCGGGAACTCCTGTTGAAGTCTGCATTTTTGACTTTTGGTGTTAGCCTCCTGCATGCTGCCCCGCTAGTCAGACCAGCGTAAATGTCATCTACTTGGATATTGTGGAGGCCGAGCCCTGAAGACTTTACACCCATCAAAGTCCCATTTAATTTCCCTAACCCAGTTATCTGTTAATGCCTATGAACACTTTGAACGAAGGCTGCTTTCTGTGCCAACTCATTTGACTACCATTTCTACTTCAGTTTGCTAATTTCAGGAAATAAAATGAGCTTCGATAATTTAAAAAAAAAATGGTTTACATTTATCACATCTTTGTCAACTGTGATTATACAACACTCTAACCTGCACAAATGCCAAAAAAGTGACTCCACTTTTAAGGCTTTTTTCTGCTTTTACCCTTCAACTTTTGCCCTCAAATTACGGAGAATTGCACAGTTTCACCGAGTAAATCTCTTTTCAGTAAAAATCAACTTTTTTCCACCTATGAAGCTCCACATCTTTTCTCCTAGCTGAGGGGAAAAAAGGGCTTGCAGCTCTCTATTACTGCCATTCCTCATTAGATCTAAAGCTGTGATGATAGTTAGAGGGATTGTCAGTCAAATCCAAGAATCCAAGGAAGCAGAAACTATCTTTAAACATACACTCCTGTAGGTTAACACCCACAGACAGATCAGAGGCCATTTCCTTCTTTTATATCAGGTTCCTAAATTAAGACGGCTCAGCCTGGAGCTCATATATATATACATATATATATATATAAGAAATATTTGGTGTATTAACAGAAGTTTGACTGCTAGATTTTAAGCAGATCTATGAGTGCTTTTTACTCACACAATTTAACAGCCTGTATGAAGGTAGGATGAAGAAAATAAAGATGTGATGTAGTACATCTACATCACATCTTTTTTTCCAGTATAGGTATTTTTGCTTTCCAAAATCATTGCAGGAGATATTGGACTGTTCAAATGTGCTTTGCTATGACTTGTTGAATACAGAGGAAAATTCGATAGTTTTCACACATGTACAGTGGAGTGAAACAAAAACTATTTAAATACTTTATGTTTGAAAACAGATACATTGCCATGTTTCCACCTTTTAGTTCAAAATGTCACGTGCAGGAATGAAATGTGGGTATACACTTTGTCTAAGTCCTCTTGGATGTGGACGTGGCTGAAGTTTGGATAAAGGGTGCAAATGGGGCAAAAGACCACCAAGGAATTGGGGCACGTTAGGCTCTCACATGCTTCAGCGGATTCGTGCATTTAAGGCAGCGTTTCTCAATTCCGGTCCTCACCCCCCCCTCTGCCCGCGCCCTGCATGTTTTAGGTGTTTCCCTTCTGCTACACACCTGGATTGAATCTGTAGGTGATTAACAGGCTTCTGCAGCACTTGATGGTCATGCAATCATTTGAATCAGCTGTTCTGGAATAGAGGCACATCTAAAACACGCAGAGCAGGGGGGGCCTGATGACTGGAATTGAGAAGCACTGATTTAAGGCAAGGTTGGGCAACTCCAGGCCTCCAGGGCCGGTCTCCTGCAACTTTTAGATGTGTCTCTACTTCAACTCACCTGAGTCAAATAATGAGATCATTAGCAGGACTCTGGAGAACCTGACTGCACTTGGGAGGTGATTCAGATATTGGATTCAGGTGTGTTGGACAAGGGAGACATCTAAGAGTTGTAGGACACCGGCCCTCGAGGACCAGGAGTGCCCACCCCTGATTTAAGGTCAGAAAGGTGAAAGTGCAAGTATTGGGACAGGGTCATAGACTCTGCCAAGTGACTGGCTCCCAGAACGTCTAAAATGTCTTCGTGATGTACACCAGTTCAAGTCCCTGCTCACCCTCGCAGGAGTAAAAGTGTCGGGTTGACTTCAGTCCCCTTTGCTGCCTCAGTCCTTTAACAAAACAAACAGTGGCAGCAAGAGGGACCAAAGTTGACAACTTGAATCGGTTTGTGGAGGAAGCTATCATTTAGAGAGAATATTTGGCCATAAACAAATGTGTAACAGAAAAAGAAGTGCCTTCATTGAAAGCAGTTCTCACTAACCAAAATGGCCAGATGCTAATTTTAAGCATCTTTAGCTGATTTAAGACGTTTTATTCATCTTGTGCTGCCACCAAAAGCACATTGAGCATGGTAGGTGATTTCTGTAGCTGTAATTTAGTCTAAAACAAGTTCCACCACTGGCTAAATTAACTCTTCCAACTCAGTGAAGCTGTGTAAATTAAGAAACCAGAGTAATGAAAGTATTCCTCGAGTTAAACAACTTTTCGGCACCCCGTCCTTTTCATTTTCTTGGTCCACTTTTACTTTGCTCCTGCCCCTCTGTTAAACTCTGCTTGGCCTTCCTCCTCAGGCTTGGTCTGTCTTTGTAACAGTGGGCAGGCTTGTTGTTGGCAGACGCTGCTGCCTGGCGCTGTGTGTCCCTGGCACTCAGCATGCGTCTGTGTGTGAGAGCGTCTTCTGTCTGCCACTGCTCTGCCAGTCCACCAGTCTGAAGTACCAGCTGGGCACCCAAACTCCCGACCAAAATAAACTGGCTACCCCGAGCTTTTCAGTTCAAGTGCTGTGTAGGAGTGCATCTTCCAGCATCGGTGCATATGTACATGTTGCAATGTGTGTGTGTGTGTGCAGAAAGCTGGTTGGACCCTTTCCTTTAGTGTCATTGAACCAATCTGTGACACAAGCACAGGCTTTCCTCAGATGAACCAAGTTGCTCTTGCTCTGTAAACTTTGCATTACAGTGGGGCCCTCCCTGCATGGATTAAACTAAAACAATTACAAAGCCTTATTTGCAATTTAAATTCTGCTAAATGCAGACTTAATCCTCAGATTTTCTAAAGGCAGCTATGCTGAGAGGCAGAATAAATGTGTGAAAGAGATCCAGTTGGAGCCTCTGTTGGGGTTTCTGTTGCTAAAATAACACTTGGAAGTTTCAGAGGAGGGATGGGGGTAATTATTTGGCTGTTGGATTATATTTGGAGGACAGTTTCTGTTAAAAGCTCGCCTTTTTTTTTTTTTTTTTTTTGTTTGTTTATTTGTTTTGCAATGACGGCATGAAGGCAGCAAATAAGCAGGGAGGATTTTTGGATTTTTCTTTCACCATTTGTGCAGAAAAACATCCAAACCTTAGAAACATTTACATTAATGTCATTTCCATATGTGGGCTTTTACATATTCACACATGTGTGCTTTAAGGTGCATGGGCCACCGTGAGCGTGTTTTACTGCCGCCCTGGGCATATTTACAGACAGCGACTTTAATGCAGCGTAATGATTATTTTTATTCCAGGTACTTGGCAGCACGCTCGCTATGAAAGAAATGACTCCCCATTGGTGCACTGATTACCTCTGTGACGGCCGCCACACCTGGCTCCTTTAGTTCTCCAAACTACTTATGATTATAACCTCGGGCCCTCCCGATTTCATCACCACGCCTGTTCATTAGTCTTAGTACACTTAGCATCCATCTGTAGGCTGCGCCTTTGTCTTTGCCTCCTAATGTCAAAACGCTCATCACACTCTCAAGCAGTGCACTTTTTCTTTTTGTGTACATATGCACACATGCATTTATAGCTAACCATGTAACTTCAAATTAAATATTTACTATGTTAACTAAATATTTAGTTAAAGTAACCAGCTTAGTTCCAGAGTAAATTAAACTTCTAACTGGAAGGTGTTGTAGAAGGGACAACGCCTCCAAATTGCGCATATACCCATAAAAGTAAGAAGCGTGTTTATCAGGTTGTGGCAGTTAAAAATAAATCCTTACATTATATTTAAGAATGAGGAGGGAACAATGTAAGACAGAAATAAAAGAAGGAAGAAAAAATAATTTATGGGGGTAACAATATGATTTTATAGTCGTCTCAGCATAACAACAACAACAAGAACAACTTAAGAGCCTTGGGGTGATCAGCAGTGTCCAACATATCCAAAATTTTAAGTATTGGTATTAAGAAAATTAACAGCTACGCATGATAAAATAGCTTAAGTAGGCAGTACGTTGTCCAACTTCACTTAACGTTGCAGTTTAAATCTGATGTCCCCTCCAGTCTGAACCGCTGAAACGAGGCACGATGGAGTAATGCCTTCATGTTGTTTACAACAAATCCTGGCCCTACCATCTGAATGTTGCTGCTAAAACAGAGACGTGTCGGTTCAGGCAGTTTTTCTAATTTGTTACTGTTCAGTTTCAGTGAGTCAATGCAGATTGCCTCCCTCTCCTGTTCTAGGAGCGGCACCTGGTGTGGTCTTCTGCTGCTGTTGTCCATCTGCTCACGGTTCAATGTGTTCAGCATTCAGTGATGGTATTCTGCTTACCTTGGTCGTGACGGGTGGTTATTTGAGTTCCTGACGCCTTTCCGTCATCCTCTGACGTCGACGAGGCTTTTCCACCCAAACAGCTGCTGCCCTCTGAATGTTTTCTGGTGGACGATTGACTGCAAACAAGTCAGTGTTGGAGCTAAAATCTGCAGCTAAGATCTCAAAAGGCTTTCACAGAGGGATGAGTTCCTGACTTTTTCAAGTTCTGAGAAGATTTGTTGAGACTTGGTGGATGCAAATACTAAAAAATCCGAAACATGGTTTTGTTTATTAGCTTTATTCAAACTAAATCACGAATTACTTAAAAACAGACTCTATGTTTATTTCCATTCCTAAATGGTAAACTTCAGACTGCCGCCTCATTGCAGGAACTGCACTGTTTTGCTTACAGCATATTGGTTAAGATGATATTTTCCTAAATATCCGGATATCATTGACCTGTAGGAAAGGAATAATATTACAATACTGTACATAACCACAGAGAAGGAACAGAAAAAAGAAAGTTAGGCAACAGAACAAAGCAGTAAAGGTAAGTTTCTAATTACTTGTTGTCTCTTCTGTGCTCAGATTACAATGGCACATCAACACCTTTTTGTTTCCCATTTTCCTGTCTATGATTACAAGATCAAATCATCCGCCCTTATTTAAGACTCTTGATCTCCCACAGTTGTCTTTCTCTAGCTTCAAGACTTTTTTCTTTCTTGAACTTTCTCTCCTGTTCACATTAAGTTGCTGCTATTTTGAGCTTTCTGTACTTGACTGAATTTGGGCTTGTAGCTTTACTGTGATATATATTTAATGCTATTCTGTCATAGTTCGTCAATTTTAAAGTCTTCCTAATTACTCAATATTTATTGGACTGAATTTTGAAGGCTCATTTCAGCCAATCCTTACGGTACATGAGCTTATGTTCTACTCATGACTAAAAACACATAAAACAAGAAACCTAAATATCTCAGCATTCCTTCTTAGCCTTGACACAACATCTTTATCGGTGAGTTACTTGTAGAAATAACAATGGCAGCTTCCCTAACACTTTATGCATCACTTTAATAAATGGTTTTAGGTTTTGTCTTGTCAAACCCATTATGGCGCAACACTGGGGAGATAAATTCCTGTTTAAAGATAACAATAGCAGATCTCTTAGTGTTTTGGAACCTGGTCCATTTTTTTAAAGCAACAAAGCCGATGGCCAGCCAAAACATTTTAAGCTGAGTACATAAGTCATGCAGCCTTAAATGGCCATCTCGGATTGTTCCCACAGTTTTAAAGCTGTTTGTGAAAAGCTGCTGATGGCCCAGACAGCGGGCAGATGTGGATGAGCCGGGCTTCATGGTAAAAGTTATATAACAATAGAGATGGGTTGTTGCTTGTGCCTGTTTGATGTGCACACACTAATTTCACAGCTCAAAGATGGTGAAACGTCTCGATGAACTCATATAGCAACGTTACAATAGAAAATTTTCAATGCATTTTATTGTAATTTTATGTGATGGATCGACCATCGTAGGTAAAACTTATCAGCATTTCCTTTTGTTGCAAATCTGCCGACAGAAACAGAAAGCTCAAGCTCCATCAGCTTGAATGAAGAGAATTTGTAAACATCCATGTTTTTTTTTGTTTTTTTTACCTCTTGTTTTCAATTATTTTGAAGTTTGGATGCTGACTGGGCCACTCTTAACATGTACATATGGTCCAAACTATTCCATTGTACCACTGGCCACAGGTTTAGAGTTTCCTGCTGGAATGTGAACTTTTGTTTCGATCCCGAGTCTTTGAAAGCCTCTAACAGGTTTTGTTCAAGTATTACTTTCAAGCATTGTGTGTATATTTTGTTTTCACATGCTTTTTATTTTTATCCATTCTGATTGGCTTCTTGGTTTTTGTTGAAGAAAAGTATCCAGCACGAAGATTGTGTGTTGAATTTTGTATCTGATCAGAGTAAACTGCCTTTCTTTCCAAGACTGTTTTTCCTGTTTCCTCTCTTTCACAAAGATTAGATTTCTTTCAGTGCATCATTAATAAGTGTCTTGTAGTTGACAGATTCTCTAACCTGAACTGTGGATCTCTGCAGCTCCTCCAGAATTGCCATCCACCTCCTGGCTGGTTCTCATAACTAATTGTCTCGTTGCAAAGCCTGTCAGTTTTGGAATATTCTTATCATTTTTGGATGGAGAAATTGAGCAGAGCTCAAAAGCTTGGAATAATATTTTGTCATCTCAACTCTTCTTTAAACATATGCACATTCTATCCCTTAATTGTGTGGCATGCTCCTTGGTCTTTATTACACTATCACAGGTTGTTCTCTAATGCTGAAAACCTCTGATGTCCTCTCTGAATACCAAGATTTGCACTGAGATTAAATTAGACTCAGGTAGACTATTTACTTAGACAGTCAATCTCACTGGATTTAATTTAGGGGTATTAGAGTAAAAGTAGAAGAATACAACCACACTAAAGAACTTTTGGTCCAGATTTCCCACAGCTAAAACTGTTTGGAGATAATGATTTTCTCAGAAAATTTATCTTTGTGTGGATTTGATGCGTTCTGCCGAATGAGCTGTGCAGCTGCAGTCAGAAAGCCTCCAGGTCAGCACATGGGCGTGCAGGCTGCCCTGCTGCCGTTTGGGGTTAATAACTCTGAGAGGACTGAAAAATCACAAGAATCCACCTCCTGTACTTAGCAACAACTGCACTGTGTGAACTTCCAACCTCGACTCGTCTGTCTGGATGTAAGCCCTCAGATCAGTTATTTATATCTGTTATGATTAAGTTCAGTGGATAAATAGGGCAGCGCATCTGCCTCGTTGTTGACTGGATGTTTGAAGTTGGTTTAGCTTTGTTTTGTCTGTCCACGGCTGCACGGTGTGTGTGTGTACGCAAAATCCGATTTTTAAGAAAGTCAGACGGTTTGTTAACGCACTACATGTGCCGGTCCCTTCATGTGTCCCGTCCAACTGAGCCTGATCACATCTTCAGTGTGAAAATTGACATTTGGAATAGAGATGGACTACAGCGGACTGTTCTGCACTCTGTTGCCTCCTGAAAAGGTCAGCTCGCTCTGAAGGATTGTGTGCTTCCAGCCGTCGCTTGGCGAGTTACAGAGAAACAGGAGGCTTCGGCTGCTTGCTTCTTGTTTTTCTTGTTACGCCGCTTTGTGTTGTTTTGGCTCATCACCCGGGGTGTCCGTTTCCCTGTGAGAAAAGCAGCCGTTGAACCCAACTGAGCCGCTCTCCTCTTTGCCGAACGGTTCTGCTGGATGCTGTAATCTCTTCAGTGCATGGCCAGATTACTGTCTGCTCCATATTGTCTGGTGGCGGGCCTCAAGATCGACGGGGGAGGGAGGCTCCGCTCTGATCTGCTGCTACATGAGGAAGATTACCTTTTTATTAATGTATCCATCTGGACATGAGCTGTGTTTGGTTGTTTGCCGCCTCCGTTTTCAGAAGGAACTGCAAAAATCTTATAAGATTTAACTCTGGGTTGATCCAAACTAAGATATGGCATATGTGTTATATCCTAAGAGCGGTCAAGCAGAGGGCAGAGTCAGGCAGTGGGGTACTGAGGTAATGCTCATGTTTTAGTGTGGAATTATTTTTCTAATAACATAAATTGTTGTGTAATTTTGTCAGAAGTTATTTTTGAGAATGGGATGATTTCCAATAAAGAAATTTCAGTATTCATTGGGGCCTGAATACTGAAACCTCCCACCTCCCACACACACACACACACACCCGCGCACGCCCGTACACACGCAACCTTCCATGCGTCTTCCTCTCCGTCTCTTTCTGTCTCCTGTGCTCTCCATGCAGAAATGATTTCCATTCCTGCTGAATTAATGAGGTTCTGCTGAACTGAAAAAAAGGCAAGGGAAATGTGTACTCTCACTCACACACACACACACACACACCCGCCCAAGCAAAGACACATAAAGAGGGAAACTCTCTCTCGCTCACGCACACACGCAGGCTGCATGTAGACAGCCTTGTTTCAGTCTGCATTCACACTCACTGAAGCTTGGCCACTTTTTCTCTGTTTCAAAGCATGAACACTGTGTTGTTTTGTTTTAATGTAACTTCCTAGTAATGAGGATTGGAAGAAGCTGGACCAAAATCTGAACTGAATCTATCCCATCGTCACACTGCTGCATGTCTGCATTATGTATGACTTGTAGAGATGCACAGCTATAAGTACTTAATGCTGCAGCATTTCCTTTGTACACAGTTGATAATGTGGGTATGTAATGTGATCTGTGGCAGGCTGCAAGAGATTTTTTTGTGACATGTTGAAGAAATCTACAGAGATGCAAAACAAGGCACCGCAACTACTGAATTTACCCCAGTTTGACCCAAATGTGGCAGCATTTACCTGGTAATGTTATTTTATCTCATGCTATACTATGCAGACACTCTGTGTGTCATGATAAAGACTCACTCACTGCGGCATGCTAAATGCTTGGAGTGGCTCAGCCGGTTGGGTCGGTGGATTTCCGATTTCCTGATCAAATCAATCACTCGGGGCACTAATAGACTCATTGATGCAACCTCAATGTGAGGCCCAGACAATTTATTGATTTGATATCTTTTTATAGTTTCTTTTTGTTGTTTTTCTTTACATTATTATTTCTAGATATGTTGATGTCCTATTTTCTATTGACTTAATTTAATGTCATCAATAACAGGGAGTGAGCTTCCTTTCATAAACTGCGGCTCCAACTGCACTCTGAGTTGACTCAACCTTAATGGATCGACTATTTGAAGTGTTAAAACTTTTCTGGCAGCATTTCAGTAAAAACAAAATATTTAAGTTGATATTATTTTATATAAATTAAATGGCAGTGAAGCTAAACTCTACTAACCGTTTTACACTTTAAAGTATAGTTTTAATATATTTTTGCTCAGAATACCTTCCCAGGTGCAAATTAGGATCAGGTTATATACCTGATCAGTTATACCTGATCAGTTATAACAGTTGAACAGTTATACCTAAGATTTCTGTCGGCTAATGTGTGGTCTCTCAAGTTTTGAAAATGGGCCGACAGCTCTAAGATGGTGTAGTGTGCGCTGGGCATTACACTAAGGATACGAGGAAGAGAGGAGTCAGTGGAGAGCACCAGAGTTGACCCTTTTTTCATTCAGTGTCATCAACAGAAAGAGAAAAAGGCCGGAAGAAACAATAAAGGCGGTAGTTTTAATTTATCGTTCGATTAATTGACTTATCGTTTACCGTGACAGGCCTACCGGCAGCATCATGGTTTGCGTGTTCTGTGGAAGGAAGGACTAAGTCTTGAGGAAAAACATTAAATGGAAAATTTTGAAGGAACAATTTAAGATATCAACCAGGAAGTTTAAGCTTGGTCACAAATGAGTCGACCAAATGGACATCAACTTAAACACACCACCAAATTAGTTAGAAAATAGCTAAAGACAACAAAGTCTGTGTTTTTAAGTTCCTATTGTGAAGTGTAGATCTATGTTCTATAGAAAATGAGTGGACATAGATGCAAAGGTACTCAGTTAAACCTGTTCAACCCCAGCACATTAATAATGTAATAAAGAAAATTGCCTGAAAAAAGGTTAAGTGTTTACTTATATTTTCCAGGGATACACTAACCAGTTCTAAAGTAGTACATTCAGGTGAGAAATGGCCTAGAGTTACCCTAAAGACACGCCATTTTTCTTTTACTAAATGTTTGATCCTTTTTTCTTTTTTGTTTTCCATATTTTCATAGAGGACCATATGCAGAGTGGAAGGAGTGTATTTTTTTCGGACAAATAATTTGATTTGCAATGTTATCCCCAGAAATAGTTGTCTTAGTAACACCCATGTTGTTTATGCACAGTGTTTTAAGCTAAAGTCAGGGTTTGCGAATGGTCTTTACGATTCCAATCTCTGACCTGTATTGATAAATGGAGCTCCAAACAGTGTTTATAGCTTCAGTACAAGTGTATAGAACCAGTGCTAAGCAAGTAATTGGCCAAACTGGAACCTGTTTGGTGGAAAAGTCCCTTCTGAAGCTCAAATAAATCCACATGTGGCTTTTCAGAGTTGCACAACCATAAAGGCATACTCACTGACATAAATCAGCCACCAGGGCCGGCCCCAGCCGCCATGGAAACACTCCAATGTGTGTATTAAACATTACAGCACTTTGGGATTGTTGATGTTCTCTACTTTATGCTCTTGAATACACAGAACCCCATTCAGAGGTTGGGTGTCTCCCTCTCGTGAATCAATCTCCACTTGGTGATTCTCATTTTCATTGACTGAAAAGCTCTGTGTAAAGAGCCCAACAAACTCTCGACTCTGAAAACCGACGACGGCCGGCTCGAGTCGGCCTTGTTCATTATGAACACAGACAGTTGCAATAGGCACATGAAGGAGGATGCAGTCAAAGGCGTGTAATTGCGGTGCGTGCAGCTGTTGTTATTCGCCAGCCTGCGCGCTTCTCCGAGGCTCCGTCAAGAATCGTCTGAACAAAGACGAGTAGGAAGCGCTGGGAGATTTTTGGTCAGATTCCTTTGCTTTGAGCTGATCTTTGCTTTACTGTAGAGTCTTCAGGTGTGCTGCAGACGCATAAACATAAAATCCGACTCTATACTGGGATATTTTTCCTCCGGTAATGGTCCTTTTTCCATCTTTTTTTTACTTTTCTTCTTCTTCATTAAATACACATGATCATACACATTCATCTCAGAACTCTGCACGAGCAACTGTTCCTCTCCTCGCTCGCTGCTATCTTGGTATCTTTCTTCCCCATTTATCATCACACAAGCTAAAAAAAAAAAAAAAAAAACAGTTCCTTTGTTTTCTTTTTTTTATGTTCCCTTTCCTTTATTTGGTCATTTCTTTGTCGCCCTCTTTCTGTTCTGATCCTAGGCAACCAGTCAGCAGTCAATAATCTGTTAAATAGCATTGATCTCCACCATTTAGTTTCCTGGCCGGCTACTTAGGTTGTAAAGCTGATCAATGACTTTGAATGGGAACCACCAAGATAGACGATTGACTGCTGGGACGCGCTCTGCAATCATATCATTTGTCTTCATTTGCTGTTCAATTATTTGTGGTAATGGCTGCTGTCAGAAAACGGCCGCACGCTGGTCCCGCAATGGCACGCCAAGTCTGAGAGTGCCAGCATGCCACGCTCACCTTCCTCCTTTTGCCTCACCCACGCTGGAGAGACAAGGCGGAAAAGACATTATATAATAAACAGCATGAGGTGGAGCCGTATCACATGTCAGAAGCATCGGATCAGGTTCCTGTGTGTGTGTTAGAGGGGAGAGCACACACACTGACCTCATAGAGTGTGACCTATGAGTGCATACAGATGGTGCCCATGGATGGATCTGTATATGAAGTCTGACCCAGACTGGATTTCCTCTTCCCCAGAGTCCCTTCCTGAATTCATCAATCACCTCTTGTAGGACGCAGCAGTGTGGGCCCTATGCATGTGGTGTGTGTGAACTGAAGCCGGGTGAGGG
Organism: Gambusia affinis; assembly: GCF_019740435.1. Taxonomy (NCBI): domain Eukaryota; kingdom Metazoa; phylum Chordata; class Actinopteri; order Cyprinodontiformes; family Poeciliidae; genus Gambusia; species Gambusia affinis. The sequence goes on along the minus strand of NC_057877.1, from coordinate 11,169,936 downwards.
GTGTCTTTTTCCACTTTTTATAAGTTTTATCAAGTGTCTTATAGATTTAAATACAAAAGAAACAAATTCTAGTAATAAACAACACAGTTTTCCAAATAAAAACTTAAGTTTCTTGTCTTACAAGTTGTATCAGGAGGTGTAGTGAGAGAAAGTTTTTGCTCTCTGTCGCTCTTTTCCACTTTCTGTAAGTGGAAAAGAGCATCTTATAGTTTTAAATATGAAATAAAAGTAGCCGTGAGAAAAACGTTTTCCAAATGAAACCGTTAGCTTGCCTTATAAATTTAATTAAATTGGGTGGTTGTAGTGAGAGCAATTTTTCCCTCCTGTTTTGTTGCAAGTTTCCAAATATTATGTCAACTAGGACTTTGTTGAAAGTCATAGTTTACTGAAACAACGACTTTCAATTTTACTTTAACAACAAGTAAAATTGAGTACTTTGAGCAGGAGAAACCACAAATTCAGCATTTTGTAGTAGCAAGTTGTGTGTTCTTGTGCACACAACAATAATAAAAGAGAATGATGACCTCAACCTATTTTGAATTCACTTTTCAGATTTCCATTTTTAGGAAAACTGAAATCAAAATCTGTTGAATCCTTTCATTACTTTGAATGTGATGGAAAAAAAAATGCCCAAAATGTTTACGACACCATACCGTAACGGATAAAAAAAGTGGATTTTTCTAAAGGAATTGCTCAAATAATCTCAAATGATTAGCTTTTCAAAGTGATTTTCCACAAAAGATTTACAATTTAGGACTTATCAGGAAGAATTAGCAAATTTTATGCTACTTTTCCTCATTTACCCAAATTTGCAGTAAATGTGTGTACCCCAAAAAGTGACCCTAAATTAAAGGAGAAGCTTAGAGTAAGAAACCTGGGAAAGGTTGGTAAAGGCGTTGCTCATACCAATCGGAGCTCCGTTTCCCTGCATGTGATCAGATTAGATTTAGAGGCTGAAACTTCGGCAAGCCGACACAATGCTGGACGCTCACCAACAGCTATAGCTGTCGTAGCTCAGTGGGAGGAGTGAAAGCGCTGCAGTGTTGGAGATCTGATTTCACATCTCCTGTATGGGATAAACTGATTTTTCATGCTGATATCTGCGTATCACAATTGGACAGCTTCCCATCAGATTGATTTGCGTTGACCGGAGGAACAATTGTTTTGCAAAATATTCATCCTGAAATTGCTTTTGGTGCTTTAATATTGTCCATTAGCATTTTTCCTTTGATTAATTTCAGTCACAAGGTCCTGTTTAGCATGCATCATAAGATGTATCGTTTTCTGTATTTGTTAGATGTGTGCACCATATTAGTGGTTAGGATGTAAACAAAGACTTGTTGGAAGAATTTGAATGAAACTAAGTATGTCGAGCGCATGTGAATCAGAGAATCATTGTATGTTACCAGACCTCCACAGAGAGAGCGAGATCTCGTTGCAGTCCTACATAAATAAATGAGTGATAAATTGCATAAATAAAGAAATAAACGTAATTAATTATCAAATTATCTGCCGTTTTAACAACTTGCAGATGCTTTTTTTCCCCTCTTTACTCTTTGAGTTGAGGTTTTATTCGAACATTAAAGAAGCCCCCCTGCTGATTTCCGTCTGCTTTCTACTTTGGGGGGGTTTTATGATGCTCCTTCAGAGGAGGAATCCCACTCTCGTTCACATCCATCCACTGTGGCTCATCTGGCACCACTTCCCTCCAACCCTCCACCTTTCTACTGTAACTTTTTCCTAAAGTCTTTCTCCTTTCTTCTCCCTCCTCTACTTCCCTTGGCTTTATTAGGGGTAGGGGTGTCCCCCCCCCCACCCAGCTCCCTCTACTTGTTTGAAGTAGCCTGCTCATATATCACAGCCTTTTTTTTCTTGCAGGATATCCTCCCTCTTCCTGCCTGTCCCCTCTCTTCCCCCCCCCATCTCTAGAGTGATTAACCGGGGGGTCAGTCTGGGGGTGGGGGAACTTGTTAACTCTATTTCGTTTCTACACTTTAACACCCAGTGGACCATCTCCCACTCATACACACACACACACACGCGCACACGCACACACACACACCAGCACGCATGCACACAGTCTGCAGGCTTTGAGTTTTCCAACAATAAAATTAAACCTCAGTTGTCGTTTTATTTATTTATTTATTTATTTATTTTACAACATAGTTGGTTTTGCTGATTAAATTTTGAATGAAAGAGCCAGACACAATGAAACTGGTTAAAAGCACGTTGAGGCTGTCGCGAGAAATAAGAATCGCAGCTCGCTGTGTTTGCACTGATTATTTTAATTTCAGCCGGATAAGTGATCCAATGGTTGCTCCACTTTACACTTTTGTCCTGAAATTCAGCAAATTTACATGAAATTAAGTTTTAACTGGCAGCAGGCAACTCTGTTTATTGAAACTGTCATATGCACAAATTGACTTGATTATCTTATTTGCATAAAGGTCGTAATTGTAGCTAAACTCGATTAAAAGGATGAGATGCTCATCAGTGAGGCGAATAACTCTTTCTGTCATTGCTTTAATTTTGCACTTGGCCCCCTGTAGCCAGAGCTGATGGTAAAAGATTATTATTGCTTTCATGTGAGAGCAGTCAGCGTTTTAAAGTTTACTTTTGCGAAAAGTTTCTTTGTTGGAGGTATTTCATTACACAGGTTTTTCTTTTCATGCAAGATGTGTGTCAGGGACACATTACCTTCACTTGTATTCATTTTTTGACTGTTATTTTTTTTTTTTTTTTACAAACAATTTAGGTTTTATTTAAATATACTTTTTTTTTAAAAAAAGAAAAAGAAAAAAAGCAACCTTGCTTATATTAAAAGGTGATTATCCTGTCAAAGATTTAAACATTATTTATTTGTCCAAAACTAAAAGGAGAAATAAAAGCAGATTCAGGATGTTTATGGATGGGAAAAAAAAATATCTCAACAACTTTATTAATGTTTAAAATTAAAGTTCTTAAGTTGTGTTATTACCAATGATAGCTTTATATCAGTGTATTTCTCTTAAATATATGACCAGGTTTGTGTTAGTTCATCCTGATCAAGACTTAATTCAGTTAATACAGATTAAAACTTGATTTCTTCAGGCTTCCAGTTCAATACCTAAACAACGGAACCTAAATTAAAATTTCCACTATGAAATGTTTCTTGTTCTCAGTGGGAGAAAAACAATATTTCTGTGTGAATTAATACCCAGAATTAATGATTCAGTCCAGGAAAGACCTACAGCTAACACAGAAACACTGAGCTGGGAGTGTTTTCTCTCAAAGGTAAAACACAGAGAGTGAACCTAGTTGAATTCCAGCAGTAGCTCTGGTTTAGGCGAGGTGTACCTTCAATAGAAATGGAAACAGAGGGAAGACAGTTAACCAGTACTGGGAAGAAATGCTGGTACCTTCATGGATTGAGAAACTAAACTCCAAAACTGTATAAACCAGCAGTCGATAGTGGATTTTGCTGAAGTCATGATTGATTATCCATCAAATTGCAAAGCCTTTCCATGAAACCAGTTGGCAGGAGGATGTTTGATGTTATTCTAACTTTGTGATGATAGCGTCCGCTGATGTTTGAGCTGTGACAGTTTAATCTATTCCATCATCGCCGCCCCGTCAGTCCGACTCCAAACACAACGTTCTCCCCTCTAAATGGTCGACTATAGGGGAAGTCAGGGAGCAGCAGCTTCAGGTCAACACAAGGTAAAAGATTCAAAACTGATGAGCCACCAGGGAAGTCAAACTTTAGCTTGAAAATTTACACAGACTAAATTTCATCATCGCAACAATACGAGGACGTGCTTTGGCGTTGCTTCTTGTTTGTTCGCTGCAAACGTTGCCCCGCTGTCCTTCATAGCTCCCTCTTGTAGCGCAGTTTATTTGACTCTCATTCGTCCTTATTATCTGTTCCTTTATGCGATTCATTATTCCCATCGCCTCTTTTCATGCTCCTTCAATGCAGATTCCTCTCTCCACATTTTCCTGTTTCCCTCCTTTTCTTCCTTCTTGTTTTCCTCTTTCCATGCCCTTGTTGTCGTTTAGCTACTTCTCCCAGGCCTGCCCCCCCACCAGATTCATTCTCACAGCCCTCCTTGCTTCTCTCCCTTTTTTCTTCTTACTTTTCTTTGTCTCCATCTTTCTGCTCTTTTTATTCCTCCACACTGCCCTCCTCCTCTCCTCCTCTGCATCTCTGCATCCCTCCATCCCTCGTGCTCTTCAGCTCAGGACAAGGAGGTGAAAGCCAAGCGGATTACAGTGGCAGTTTAATCTGGCTGACCCACCAAGGGATTGCTCTCTACTTTGCAGGGAGGTTGCAGGGCTGGAGGGCAACTGGGCTGGGTTTGTGGGTGCACCGAGAGGAGGGAGGGGGGGGGGGGGGGGGGCCCCAGCGGGGAAACAGAACGGTATTGGGTGGGTGAGAGAGTGGTTGAAAAAGAGGAAAGGTGGAGCAGAGGGGAAAAGAAGGACTGAATGTGAAAAATTTGACTCATTTGTCTGCTGCTGTACTGAAATGCTTTCCAGGACAGGATTGTTTGCATGCACACATGCACATGAAGGCGTGTGGGTGTGTGTGTGTGTGTGTGTGTGTGTGTGTGTGGTGCTGCTGAGGTGGGGGGAAGTGCCCTGGTTGTTATTAAGAGATAGAATATTAATGCTACTTTGCCTCTAATTTCTTTCCATCTGTCATCAAGTCGTCCTCTGCATGCTTGTGTGTGTGTGCGAGTGTGTGTGCCAGCTAAAAGATGCTCTTCAGATATTAGCAGACAATTAGTCTGTTCTGTGTTTCAAAGACAAAATACAAAAACGTCCTTGGTGTTTCTCTTTTTTTTTTCTTCTAAAAGCATCAAAATCTTATTTTACTCCATCGTGTCAAAGTCATTCAGACACACACAGCTTTGATTTACTTTTGGATCCCAGGCTGAGGTCTCTGCAAATTTATCAGTTTACTGGATTCTGTCATCATTAGCTGTGGGTCATTTTCTTGTGTGTGGGTGCGTGTGCGTGTGTGTGTTTTAGAAGCTATTTTTAATGTCTTTAAACTTGAACATGAAGCACTGGGATAAACAATATGGGTGCACATTAGGCATCTGGTTGTGGTTTGGGTTTTGGCTTGTGTGTTTTGTTCGTCTGGGTACGAGTGTGTAAGGTCATCCATAGTCGGAAAATCTTCGCCTTAAGAAATAAAACAAACAAGTTCTGTAAAGTATATTAATCTGTTAGCACTATGATATATTTTCTAGAGTCGTCTGCCCCCGTTAATTTAATAGATTGGGTTATGTTTAGTTAGCACAAGTTAGTTTGTCTAAAGAACATATAAAATGAATTCCCTCATTTTAGTGACTTTAGATTTTGAAATTATTTTCCTGTTTATCTTAAATTTGTTTGGCAGCCTCCATATCAGTTTTAAATGTTCTTCAGTAAAAACTGTTCAACAAGTGTCAGAGACGTATTGTTAAAAGAAATGTTTGCAAAATCTGCTGTTTGTTGGATTTATAACATGATTTTAGAGCCACAGTTTTTGGTTCACCTTTATTTTCTTTTTTTTTTTTTTTTTTACACGTTAGATCATAATGTTTGAGATCATAAATGTTTGTAGAAACAGAAGCCGCATTTTGTGCAGCCATGGCCTGAAAGCAATGATCTGGATGAGTGAGCGAATACTTTTGGGTGTTTCTCATGTTCTGATTAAATGTCTATTATGAACGATATCACTCTGCTTTGACTCAGGAACATGTAACACAACAGCTTGAGAGTGTGTTCAAATGTAACATCTTTGTTGTGTCTTCAAGACTTAAGGTCATTAAAGAAAACCGATGTCATATTTACTGTGCTAAAACCCAACAAAGATACATATTGATATATACATCTTTTTAGCTAGAATCAGGTTTCAGTATCTTTTCCAATAAGATTCTAACATTCTAATATGAATATTTCAACACAGTGGGCTGGAGCTTGAAGATGTGTTCCTGCTCCATCTCACCTGAGTCAATTACTTAAATCATTAGTTTAACCTTGCAGAACGTCACTGCATGCTGGGGATGTGATTCAGCCATTTGATTTAGGTGTGTTTGACCAGGTATGCATCTAAACAGTCTCAGGTCACCGGCCCTCAGGGCCCGGAGTTTGAGTCCCCTGCTGTAGAGGTTTGTTTTGTCTTCTAAACGTGGATGGGCTTTAAGACACTCACCGATCCAGTCAATGCATCCACTGCAACAAGCCATATGTTTCCTAACAGCTCCACTAATGCACTCCAGGCAGCTATTTTCAATTAATTTATGATGTTTGGACAGCTTGAAACAAAAAGTTTACTCTTTACTCCAACTGGAGCTAATTTTGTTGCCACACCTCACCGACCGAGAGAGACACAGAGAGAGATGTAATGTCCCAGTCAAGGGTATCTGCTTTGATCAAGCAGGATGCTAGTTAAGCAGTTGTTGGAACACAAAGTGTTCACAGTTCAGACATTAAGTGTCTTAACCTGCACGTCAAGTGGCAGCAGACAAAACGCGCCAGCCGTGGCATATGGAAGCGGCTCTGACGACTCGGTGCCGTTTTAATGTCTTAAATGGCTTCTTGTACAGTGCTGCACGCAGCACGGGGGTCTGAGGCAAGCTGCGTCTGCGGCTCTGTGCGCCTCGACAATGCCTTTCATGTCCCTCATATCAGCCTGCCTTTCATCAGTCCGCACCCCGCTGGGCTGTTTCAGAGGAGGGGTCCAGTCGGCGAGCCGGATTAGCTTCCGACTGGTGCTTGTCCAGATTCTGATTCTAAAGGGGGCTTAAATCGAGCCTGCCTCAGAAAAAAAAAGAAATATGAGAGGAAAGAGCAGGAGGGAACTGAGGGGAAGAAAGGGGCTTCTGGGTCGGAGGGTGTGGAGAGAAAGGGGTGATGCTCCTCTTCAGTTGTTTACCTTGCAATTAATGTGCTGGATTGTCTTGTGAAAGAGAAGAGAAAGTCAAGTGTGTGGATGCTTTGCCACCGCTGATGAAGATCAGGAATTTGTGAGATTTATTACATGTCGGCGACGGCTCAGAGAGCTGGACAACGCCTTGAATGTTGACATAGGCGTTTACTGAGTTTATGTTGCAAAGGTCAAGGTTAGGAATGGGTGAGATCCCAAAATGATATTGTGCTATCTGATGGAAAGCTGTAATAATGACACTTACAGGAATACACTGATTGCATGGAGCATCTTACTGTTATCAAATATGAATAGCTGTTATTTTTTTCTACATGCTTGTATTCATTCTGCAGTTCTTTTTTTTTTTTTTTTTTTTTGCTATATGGTGTTTTGCAACAAAGTAAAATAATCGTTGCTAGGTGCAAGGTAAACACTGATACATCCTTGGTGATCTTTGGAAATACAGAATTTAACCTTCCAGTTCAGGAGACTGCAAAATCCTGTCAGCCAATAAAGCTGAACTCAATTTTCTACACATAGAATAAACAAAGAGCTACAATACAAAACAGACGTTCTCTGAGAAAACAAACACGATTGAATAGTTACAATATCCTTGGCCAAACAATGTGAGTAATTTTCATAAACCGCTTGGATATTCTGCTATTGAAAGCTCACCTATCCATTGCTGCTGTGACGCTTTGTTGAATAATTCCTTTTTTTTTTTTTTCTTACCTCTTATGCATGAGCTTTTGACTCCTTGTTGCATGTTTCCAAACATCTGGTTGTTCTCTGAGGGCTCAGGGTTTCTTCACTCCTTTGCTCTGCCACTGCAAACCCCTTCAGTCTTTACCTAAATCCATTTAATCCTCATTTAAGCTAAGCAGTCTGTTGATTTCTGAACTTTGTTTGTCTTCTCCACAAATCTGACCTTGAAAGAAGAGTAACTAGATTTAAGCTCCACTTCTAAACAACAACAAAAAACATTAAGAAACCTAATTTGTGGTTTGCCACACATCCGGGATGACGCTCTGGCTAAATGGGACTAAGATTGATCATTTCAGCTTACATTCCTGAACACACCATCCCCATCTTGGAACACGGTGGTGGTATCATCATGCTGTGGAAATACTTTACTTCAGCAGGAAACTGGAATGTAAATAGTTTTTTTTTTTTTGTAAATCTTTGTCAAAAAACACACTACAACCCTGCTTTAACAGCTAAACTCGTTTCAATCTAGATAGAAATTTCTACGCTCTCCCCGTTTAGACATAGCAGCTCATTTACGCGTTCACTTCTAGTTTTATATTCTCAGTTGTTCTCTGTTTTTCTGCTGGCTGCTCGCTCTCCGCAGTCAAGCCATAACACAGTTGATGTAAAGCCTAGAAAAGCTGCATCACTCAAAAAGTTAAAAAGCAACAAAAAAAAAATCTCCAGGTAAAAAATATGTAAATATACTCTTTAAAAATCTAATAGGTCCAGATCTGATCCACAGTGGGTCATTTGGTGATCTGGGCTCCACACTGTGAACACATGTTGAATGTGAGAGTGGCCCAGTGGTTTCTGCTGAGACTGTCGCTGTGCCTCTTTGGCCGCATGAGGACTTTATTTTAGGTCACACCAGGTGCAAGCGTTTTGGGCTGGTTATATGATCTTAAGCCAATGTGTGTGTTTGTCTGTGCTGGGATAGGAAGAGCTGTGATTGTGTACCGGGTCAAGCTTGTGTGAGAGTGCCTGCTGGAGTCCAGGAAAGGTCAGAGATTGGGTGGAGGTGCCAGGAATAGGGGTGTGAGATGCCTGGGTCTCTGCAAGGCCATGTGACACGCATATGAGCAAGCACACACGCATACGAGTAAACACACTAAATACAAAGGTTTTGAAAGACAAAGCCGAACAAAAGCTGGCTAAAGTGGAAGAAATGTTTTAAATCTTCCCTGTCTCCATCTTTTTTGCTTGCTGCATCTCTGACACACGTCTCTCCACAGCCCTGTTCTCTCCTCTCCTCCGGTGTCATGAAAACACCACGGCATTCTCTGGATCTGGGATGCCTGAGGGACAGAGCGCAGACAGGAGCCCCGTCACCATGACAACAGCTTCTCTGAGACACCATTGGCTGAAGGCTGTTGAGGGAGGGGGAGGAGAAATAGAGTGAGAGAAGTGGGAGTAAGTTAAGCAAGGGGTAGAAAGACAGAAGGGGGCATGGCTCTATGTGTGCGTGTGTGTGTGTGTGTGTGTGCGTGTGTGTGTGTGTGTGAGAGAAAGAGAGAGAGAAAGAGAGATGTGTGTGTGTGTAGTAGAGAGGAGATAACAGAGGCAAACCACCCTATTTCTCCTCATGGGGCTGTGTTCGTGTGTGTGTATGTGTGTGTGTGTTCAGGTTCTCGTGCTAGAGCAGAAGAAGGGGATGGGAGAGAGGACAGAGAGGGGAGGTGTGGGTAGGGGCGTGAGGAGAATCGAGGGGCCAGTGGGGGTGTTAAAGGGCGTGGAAGCATGTGTGTAAATGATCTTTTCTGGGTCGCATAATAAAAGCTGCTGGTCAAGGTTGTGTGTAAATGCATGCATACATGCGTCCATACATGCACAGCTGCATACTTACACGTTGCCACTCAACACTCCAACACCGTTGGGATTTTTGCACGTTTCTTTTGTGTGACGCTGTTTTGTCATCAATGACTTTTCCTGCAAACTGACACGATGGATCAGAAGATTGTTTTACAGTTTCTCCAGGCTAAAAAAAATGTCTAGTAAAAACTGCAAAAAGTTGCAAAAAAGGAAAGTGCTTCCTTATGTACCCTAAAGGCATTGGCGGCATTCATTGACTGAGTATTTATATTTAGGTTATGGCCATCCAAATTGAAATCCAAATGTTTTTAGTTGTTGGTTTTAATTGATACCTGAATTTCGATGTTTTCCAGTTTGAAGGTTTGATTTCTACGCCTCCCGTGTAGGAAGCTGTTTTTGATGTGCTGATTCGTTGTGTGATTTTCTCCCTTATTTCTGAATTAGCATACAATTGCTCATACTTTTGAAGAAGACAGACTTTCTTAGACGTGTCGGAGCCAAACGGCTGTTTCTAAAAGCACATGGTGGCATATCGTGTGAATTTTCAAACAACCTCAACTCCGATGCAGCCAAAGTGAGCTTTTGTTTCCATGTCGAAGGCTCAGCTCGCTGCTTCTGCTTTGTTCAACTGGTGGCAGAGAGCAACAGCAAAGGACCACATTCTCAGAGCTTTTTTGTCTTGTTACTAAGAAAATGGAGGCTGTGTTGTGGAAAATATAGCAAAGGTTTCATAAGATGTATTAGAAAATATTTCAATTATTTAAAACAGGAAAGACACTAGCAACATTTGTGAAACATACAATTTCTGAGAGGCTTAGTGAATACTTGACAAACCCACTGTCAGCAACTTAGCTGCTACACAGGCTTCATCCAAAGCCTGTGGATGAAGACAGGCTTTGGAGACATTAAGGAGTCTCCAACTGACCAGAAAATCTGCATAAAACCTTCTGTCCATAGTTTCAAAACATCATCATCTTCATAAATAAGTGAACTTAGTTTTGCAACCAGAAAAAAAAGGTTCCAGGTGGCTAAATTAAACTTTCTTGTAAGTAAGGGAAAAGTGTAGGAGCCTTCTTTCAGCCAGCTGACTGGCAGGATGAAGCAACAGATGGGGGATAGGGCAGTGCTGCTTTAGCCTATGCTCCATAGATTTTATGCTCCAAAAACAAAAAAACAAGCTGATCATTCTGGTGCTTTTTCTGGGATTTGATGAAAATTATTTGTTGAAATTGTAACTTTTGAAACACCAGTCTTTGAATGCTAGTCAATCTTAAGTCCTTTAACTTCAAAAGCTGCCTTAAAACTGCCGTTAAAGTTAACCTTCAGGGATGAGTTAGCATAAGCATATTACTAATATGCTGTCAAACGGAGAGGCAATCAGCTGGAGATCGACTCTCACCGGTGGCTGATGAGTTTGAAATGTAAAAAAATCTAAGATTTCTCTGCCAGTAAACACACCGAAGCCAAGTTCTTCCAGTAAATGGTGCAACACCCATCAGTGTGGATGCTGTTACCGCAGAAAGAAGGATTAAAATGATCTGTTCTCAGTGTGAATTGAAGCCGAGGAAGCAAAGCGATGTAAAATGCTGCTTTAAAGGAAACTGTTTTTGGCAAAATGTATTCAAGATAACATTTACAACAAACAGAATTTTTCCTATCTAGAATGAATATAATGGCTTCAACCGAGAGGGTCCTATTTCAGATACACAGTACAGAGTAAGGGTGAACCACGGTAAATGAAGTTGTACAACTTTCAAGCCCTCTCTGAGTCCCCAAAAATATTTAGGTGTAAAATTCACTGTTCAATGGTCCCTGCATGTAGCAGCGGTTAGCTTCAGCGTTCTTTTGTAATTACCCTCTCAGGTTGCTTTGACCGCTGTCTACTGCAGGTAAGAATCCACCTATTTCACTAAAAATCTCACTTAGGCATGATTTGTGTCTCTGCAGCAAAAACACATACCAGACCTTGAGCTTGGATGGAGGGGGGAAAAAGAAACCAAAAAAAAAATCTCACATTAATGGGCAAAAATGGAAACCTAAATATGAACTGCAGCTTGACTGGTGGGCGGAGGTGTACAACCGTGAGGCGGTAATTTGAGTTTACAGTATGAAACGTCTACTTCTTCTCCTTGATTAGGGGACACACAACATCCTCTAATGTTTTTCCTCTTCGCCTGTGTGATTTGCTACCAAATCCACTGAATGCTCGGTTTCTCCAGTGTTTGCATTACTGTACCTGCAGAAGGGCTGTGAAAGGCACTGCACCAAATTTATGTGAAGCTTGGCAACTTGCCAGCTTGGGAGACAGCAAATGAAAAGTGTGTGATTTTTTTATTTTTATTTTATTAATTTTTTTCTCTTGTGTGTGCGTGGAGCAGAGTGAGAGGAGGAGGTTGGTGTGCGCGAATCCGTCTCTGTAGCTCGGTATGGAGTGGGTCTTCCTGCCGTTCTGTGATCACTGGCATATTTAGACTAATCATGGAAGAAGGGGGAGCGTGCGTCTCCATGAATGTGATCTCGGGCGTTCTACGCCGCTCGCTCGTGTGTTTCTGCCCTTCATGTGTGTTTGCGATTGTGTTGCAACTCAACACAGGCTGCGGGTTGTTGGGGAGAGGAGGCATAAATGTCTCAGGCTGTGCTTGCACATGTGTTGGTGTAAGGGTTTTACACACACACGCACGCAAACATGCTGAGTGAGTGAGAGAGCAAGAAAGAGAAAGAAAGAGAGGTGTGCTGAGGAGGAGGAGGAGGGAGAGGAGGAAGGAGGCTGCTTCTAAATGAGAACCAGAGGTTGAGACTGGGTGATGGAGCAGAGGCTCAGATGGAAATGGGGGGATTGGTATGCGTGTGTGTGTGTGTGTGTGTCACTGTGCTGCTCCGGTCTGTGTGTCGGGAGTGTGGATGTGAGGGGTGGAGGGGAAACTCGGTTGGGTGGGGGAACAGGACTGAAACCATAAGCATGTTTCACCTCGGCCATTAATTCTGAACTGGGAGAACGCAGGCACCATCTTCCCCCTTATTGTAATCTTTACATTTTCTCCTCCCTGTTTCTCAGCCCTGCCTATTTATTTGCTCTGTTTCCCTCCTCCTTGTTTCTCTCCTCTCACTCGCTGTCTCCTTCAGCCTTTATCTCCATGCTGTACTCTCTCCCCTCCCTCTCTGTGCGTGCCACTGCTGGCTGAGTCTATGCTGGGGATATTTCTGTCAGTCCCTGTTTATTTATTGATGGCGATGCTGGTGAGAGCGCGCCTGCCCACATGCAAGCTTCTGTCTGGAGAAAAGTGAGGTGTTCTCCGGAAATCTTTACCTCCTCTTCCTCTTCCGCGACTCCTTCAGAGTCAATATTTGACAACCTCTGTCCTAACAACCTCCGCTAAATCCGACCCTGTCAAGTGTTCGCTCTTTGACCTCTCCAGGGGTCTCTGGCTTTTGTCATGACGGGGAGATGAAAGGCCGGTGTCACTGCAGTGGAAGTTTAAATCATCCTTGAAAGTGCTCTTCTCCGACACGGCAGTCTCCCGACTAGGAGCCATTTACCGGTTATCAGCTACGTAGCCGTTCATCGGCGCTCTACTGGGGGAGCAAAAATGCAAATACAGAACACTAATGTCAAATGTCATTGTGTGTCAGACCCCCACTGAACTCTGGGAGACTGTCAGCTGGTGGTCCAGAGGTCAGCACCGAAACCATTTATTTCCTGCCGTGTCTCCCAGGAACATACAGAGCGGGGACTGTGTGAAAGTGGGACGACTTGGAAAGGGGAGCGTTTAATGTTGCAGAGTATCCCAGTGGTGAACGACTAGGAAGTACATTCACTGTTGGGTCCTTGTGCTTTTTCCTGTCTGGTGAAGTTAAAGGTTAACTGTGGTTAAACCGTACCTTAATAACTACACTTTTCAATAAAACTATTTCAAAAATCTACCTTTTTAAAAGCTGTACTTTCTTTTGAGACCTGCTAAATTAGATAAATACTCAGCTAAATATGTTTTACGCCATCATAAAAATGCAAAGTGCAAGGAAGATGAAGTAGAACTCCTGGTATTTATGGGGTTTGGTAGCACAGTTGGCCGCAAATTCTCGAGGCCCCCTCTAAAAATACTTAGAAGTTCCTATTTTAATCATTCAAACACTAAATATATACCTTAATATGCATAATCAAAACTGTCATAACACTACCACAAAAGTAAATGCTGTCAGTCTTCCTTAAATTTGCTGTTGGAGGTGCAGCTAATCAACTCCAAAGAAAGTGGATGCAGCTCCTGGATCGGTTGCTGGGGAAACGGCATTGGTGTTTTAGCTTCCCCTGCTACATTTTCTTTCAAACATTTTAGATCTGTTCTACCAAAAACTCCATAAATCTGTAAATTTTCTGCAATTAATTTGGAGTTCAACTGATTTGTTTTCATGTTTCAAACCGTGCAGCTGTGATCCGAGGTTAAGGTAGTGAAAGCCTGACAACATGATGCTGCTGCCGCCATGCTGGACCGATGGAACCGCGGTCCCAGGTTTTATTCCTCTTGCTGTTGTGGGCAGTTTGCTCAACCTCGCCTCAGCTGACCATAAACTTTTCAAAGTAAATATATTTCTTATTGTGTTGCTATCAAAGAAGCACATAATCACATTTCCTTTGAGCAACAAAGGTCTAGACTTTCAAAAGAGCATCTTACATTTGTGTTAAGATGCTGATCCTGATCAGTTTTCTTTAGTTCTGCACTTAATCTTTTCCCTGATTCCTGCTCTACCCTGTCTTTACTTTTCTCCTGGTTCATATTCTTCATTTTGCTTCTCACTGTTCCTTATATTTCAAGCCTTCTTTTTGTCTCCTGCCCTTGTTTTTTTCTTGTTTTTTTCTTCAATCTCTTCTTGTTTTCAACAACCCTTCAGGTCCTTAGAGTTTCAGCAAGCTCCACAGACCATCCATTGTCTTGGGAATGTGGTTTAGCTGTCTCCACTCACCTCCGCCGCCTGCTCCTGTCTGGGGGAGACAATGTAAGGTGGTGTTCTGCTCCTGGGTCCTCAAGGCCACTGGGTTTAACCACTCTAACCTATCTGACCTTGGGACTTGGGCCAGAACAGCTGATTGGTCTAAACTTGGCTTTGACCAGAGGCTAAGACTATTTAAAAGCATTTGTGTTCACGCGCCATGAAACTTCGTTTGAATGCCCCTGTTGAGACATGTTACTGACTGCTCAGTGCAAGATGTATCTGCACAGGGGGGGAGTGAAGGCCTCATGGGAATTTCTATATTTATCAAAATATTGGAAGCCGATCTCATCGGCTGTGACTCATGAGGTGGAGGTGGTCTACACGGTGGTGCCTGTGGGATACAAAATGAAAATTGGTAGCGTGTGCCTTCTATGTGTGTCTCAGAGAGAGTGTGTGTGCGTGTCTCACATACCTCCGCCCTCCCCCCCAATGTCTGGCACTCAGGAGGACTGCTCCTTTGGGAATGCCTTTCCTGCCCTGAACACACGAACACGCAAACACAAAAACACACGCATACACGTAGACGTAGACGTACACACAGAAGCACGTATACTTTAAAATAGAAACGGGGTGAGTGGATCAGACCGGCTCGAGATGGTTTTGAATGTCTGGTTTGTTTCTCTTGGTTGCTAAACATAATTGTGAGACACACATTTAGCTCTGCAGATGGGTGTGAATTTGGGCCGAATGTCAAATGTTACCGTATAACACCAGCTGTGAGGCTCGGCTTCGTCTCCCTCTTTACTCAACTCGTTTTCCCCGAAGACCATATTATGCAGAACATTATATGGTAATTCTTTAACTGTCGCCAGCTAAAGACGTCTGGCTTTGAGGTCCGTGGCGTTCCTTCAGGCACTACAGAGTGTGTACAGCCTGGCTCTACCTCTCCCGTCTGCTCCCCATTTTTCGTTTTCATGGTATGAAAGCACCATCCGCTTCCTGTTCCTTTTTCATCCGGCACCTCCTCAGTTCGCCAGAAATATCCAGTTGTCTGAGCGCAACGCAAAAAGAAGAAGTGAGCTGAGGAAAGTGAAGAAATGCCAAAGAATAAGGAGGAGGTAGATGTTGCTAACGAGGTTGCCAGAGTGTCTTTTCATTTTTAATAGTCCCACAGGAGGTCTGGCTGAAAAAAATAAAAAGGAATTATACACTAAATCTTGGTAAAAGTTTGAAGTGCAAACTTCAAACTCCAAACTGCTAGCAGTAGCAGTTTTGAAGCATCTAAAATCTTTGAAAATAAAGATTTGAAAAGCTTTATATTCAAGTAAAAATGTAATCGAAGTAAATAATTTCTTAATTGGCAAACTTCCTAAATAACTTCTTTGTTTTCATAGAACTCTTTCAAGGACAGAAGTTTTTGTTTTTGCTGTCAGATTACAGGCGAGACTAGAGAGTGTTGGAGACACTGTAACGAAGGAAAAGTAGAACAATATAGATTAGTCATAGTCAAATTGTCTTGATTAAAATAAAATAAAAACTAAACCACTGATTCTTTCAACAGTACGTGTTTAGATTTGTTTCTTTACCAACTCGTTCCCCCAATAATTTAGCAAATCTGTGCTTTTGCACACCTAAACTTAGCTTGTAAACTTGTTGAGCTTGTAAAAGCCGCATCATTTCTTTTGTAATTCCAGGATTGACGGTGGTCGTGCTTTCTTTTTTTACCATGACTGTAAAATATCTTAGTGAACCCAGGAGAGTTCATCACAGCAGACACTAAACAGCTTGAGTAGTAAAGGACTGTGTGGTTGTCTCACATTTTATTAAAATAAATTGATAATGGTTAGAAAGTCAGGTTAAGGCATGTGTTGAATCTTATCTATTTAGCATAAGACATAAGTCTTGCTAATGATTTACACATGCATGTCCTCACTAATTACATAATGTTTCACCAGTCAAATAGATTGATGTGTAGCAGTGGGAATATGATCCAACAGCAAAGACGAAGCTCTCCTTCTTCAGTATTTAATACTTTACAGTTCCTTTTCAAACAAAACTAGTTTTTTTTAGCGGATATTGACAAACATGACACAAAAATTGAAGAGTAACGTTTCAGTTGGGAAATGATGTCATTATGGCCACATGGTTGTAAATGACAGCAACAGTCACTCAAGCTATTTCAAATTTTACATCTGCTCTAAAAATGTTTACATCTAGAAGTAAATTTTCAATTAATTTGCCGTGTTTGCAATTAAGTATTGCTATTTTGCGCATCTTCGGTATTCCCCCTGAATTTACAGCTATTAGAGAAAACTACACAAATCGGTTACAAATAAAATAAAATATCTTTCTCGAAACGCTAATGAATCTTTTTATCTTTCAAGTCAGCACCTTTAAACATAAAAAAAGAAAGTTTGAATTGAGATCCGTTATGTTTAGAGGTAAGAGCTTCTTCTATCATTTCCTCAGTGCTGTATCATCTTTATGTCGCCTCTTAAAACCTCTTTCCAAGATTCTATTTGTTTGATTATTGCTGTTTATTCCTGCAGTTTCCACAAAGTGCTTTTGATTTGTATGGATGGGGATTTACCCGTGAGAGACGCAGCAGTTGTTTAAACAAGCAGAATTAAATCGTAATGTAATAAATCCTTAGTATCTGCATTCGAGTTGTGTGAATGGCTTTCAGAATGTGTGAACATGATTACGGCGAGTAAATATTTAGAGACATGTAAATGTCAGTTTTACGTACTAAAGGGTGACTGTCAGTGTGCATTACATTTTCAGCACAGCTGTTTCAGATTGTTTTCTGCCTGTTTGTTTCTGTACAATTTACATTTGGTCTAGACGCCTCGGTGTCTCACGTTGATTTTTCATATTTACATACACTGTGTTAGTTTTTCTCTTGTCTTTCCTCTGAAATACATTCTGCAAAGCCCAGACAGAAGCTGTGAACCTGTTGTGAAATTTCTCGGTGTAGGTGGAGGAAGTTGAAAGTGTGAGTTGAGGTTTTGTGGCTGAAAACAAGGAGCACCTCGCCCGCTCTGTGTTTTCTGCTGCGTTTGTGGAGGCTGAGGCGTCTGAGCCTCCCTTTATGACAGATCCCTCTTTATATTACAGCTGAACGTTGGTGTAAGAAAGGGCGGCCGATGAAAGACAGTCCTGCTGGTGGATTCTGAGCTACTGACATAAAGCACCTGACAAGGCTGATGTTTTAAACTCCTGAGCATTTATTCGCATCCCAGTTACAAGGAAAAAAAACAAAAACATAACAAAACAATGTCTGAGAATGCAGCCTGCATCGCCATTCAAAGCTCTTGTAAGCGTCCGAAGGTGGCTGCGCTCGCTTTTAGGTCATCGCTTGCAAATTGGCCTTTTTCAGGGAATAATTGACACGAGTTGAGCATCTAGACAGACAATACATGATTAAGTCTCCTTTTATTCTAAACAATCATGTCCCTTACATTAAGTTTAGTTTCCAAGCATTGAGCTTTCTAATATCCTCTAATTAGTACCATTTATAATCGTCAGTGAGGCATATAGCATTGTGTGTGGGGGTGGGCGCGTGTGTGTGCGTGTGTGCGTGTGTGTGTGTGTGGGTCTGCGTCTTTCTTTAAATGTGCATGTGTCTGACTGTGAGCTGCAGTGTGGAGACACCCTGTCATCTGGTTCTTGTGTGGTTTTCCACCCCAACACCGACTGTCTAATGAAGAAGTGAAAGCCCATGGGCGGAAGGCGGATAGGGGATACATTTCAGTGTGTGTGTGTGTGTTTTTGGTGTGTATGTGTAATTAAAGAGTATTGCCGGCAGGGGGGACCTGTGTTAGAAAGGGTCACTAAGAGAGCAGCAGGCCATCACCAAGCTTTGGTCATTAACTACCGTCACAGCCAATAAAGGCTGCTGGCTGTTGGGGTGTGTGTGTGTTTCTCTGTGTGCGTTTTACATGTATGTGTGCATGTCAGGAGGTCAGCTATTAAATTAACTTTGCATCAGTGGGAGCCTTGCACAGTTTGTAAATGTTTGTGTTTCATCCGAATGGTTGAACTGGGTTGGCGTCGAATTAAAGCTTTTCCTATTAGCGCGGTAAACATCAACCAAGGACAGCAGATAAACGGTAACCGCTCCAGGAAACATGGTGGTGGCAGCATCATTTTTGCAGGGAATCTGGTCAGAGTAGATGGATGGATGAATAAAAAGGTTAATCCTCATGAAAAAAATGTGAAAATGTGTCAGAACATTTGAGACTCAGGTGAAGGTTCACCTTCCAGCGAAAGTTCTGTGTAACACAGAACCAAAAATGTTTTCAGAAACCAGTTCCTAAAATTCCTTAGTTTTGCTTTATAAATTGACTCACGGTGGCAGAGCTCCTTCATACATCAATTTGATCAACTACTGCTAATGAGGTGCTAAACAACACCCAATAGTTGGAAAAAAATTATAATTTTAAACATAAAAGCTACAATTATTGCTGTCGTCACTGAATCAACAGTGAAAAAAGTGGGGTTTTTTTAGAAAACCTTTAAAAGTTATTTATTTTAGCAATAACAACAAACGATACAGTAATAGACAATCTTGATCCAAACCCTAAACTAACAACCAAATTGGTGACGAAAAAAGAAGTTCTACATAACAGTTGTATGCTATTTATGTTATCACTGTTGTGTAAAATATCTAGTGATTGAGGCAGCAGATTTTCAAATGGCTGCTAACATCATGCTGCCTGCTAACCACAGGTTTTCTAAGTGTGCAATTTCTAAATAGTTCAGAGTTGATGAATGAACACCAAAGGTACTACGTCACCTAATTCATCTGCAATTTCTTTATGCTTTCCTCTCAAAAAGCCTGATTTTCCCAAAATACTTTTTTATTTGTGTTTCTTCATGCTTGGTTTGTCTTTTTGCTGTTTTGTCTCTTTCTTCGGTCAGCTGCCTGACCATTTAACAAAGATTTGTTTCTTTATCTTCTAAGGCCCCTTACCTCTGATGTTGGAGTTGGTGAGGTAATAAAAACCTCCTGAGCTAAAAGAATGAACAAGTGTTTTGTTGACACATAACAGGCAATTTAGCAAAGAACAACTTCAAATTGCATCCTGAGGCACTTTGTAACTAGCTGACTTCCTGTCACAAAGACATTAATTGTTCTTACTTCTCTTGCTAAATCTTTGAAAAATACCAAAGATGACACAGTTTGACTGACATAAAATAGTATTTTACTTTCAACAAGGCGATTCCTTCAAAGGTATCAGCTGGAAACTTGCCTTCTCCCACTTTCTGCTTTTTTTTTTTTTTTTTCCAAACGTGACTTTCTGATGCTTTTCATCTGCTGAGCATAGATCTTTTTTAAAGCTGTATATGGTTTGTTTTTAAGAAAGGAGTTTTCTGATCATTCTAATAATGTTTTGGTTTCAAATGTTTGTTGCTAATTTTCATCAATCAGATTGCATTCTTTCTTCATTTTCTCATCCACCTTCCTCAGAGTGGCAGAAGCTGAGCAGCAGATTTCACTTTACCTGTGTTTATTTGTTTCTCCTCTCTCAGAGCAGCCTTTTTAGGTGTCTGTTCTCCCATCTGTGTGCATGCATCCATGCACAGGCAGGCCATCTGCACACAGTTATCAGTTTTCTTTCTCTTCAGGAGCCTCACAGGTTGATTGGTTAGCCTCGGAGGTAGCAGTGGGAGTCAACGCGGGAGCTGTGGGGCAGAGAGGGGAGGTGCCAGGCGGCGCGTTACCAGCCACGGCGCCTTCCCTCTGGGCCTCCACCTTGGAGCGCTGCTCTGGTAGCTGGGAGGCAGCTCTGGGCTCCTGGGTGTTGGGAGGAGATGCTTTAGAGACAGAGGCAGCGTGAGAACAAGGGAGACATGTATATGTGCGTGTTTGTTTGCTTGTGTGTGGAAGGGATTGGGGCGGGGGGAAGGATCCCAAGCAGATTTGTTTACTAGTAATTAATTCACCTGATTGACATAACAGCTGCTGGAGCTATGGGAAGGCAGAGGCATGTGTGCGGGTTTTCCTGCGTGCAGCATATACTATACAACGTGCATACTCAGCATGTGTGCGTGTGAATTTTTTCCGCAGACCTGTTACAGGTTTGTGTGTGCGAGAGGCAGAGAGAAACCCGTGGCACACTGAGGGCATTTCCATGTCACAGCATCGGGAGTGGGGTTCCCGGCAGCGACGCCCGGCAGCTCTCTGTCTTCCATCGATTAGGCCCGTCTGTCAGCTGGCAGCCCTGCTTACACACTCCTGCCTCTCCGCTAATCTTTATAGAGTTGACTTCACTGACAGACTTATTGGAGCACTTGAAGCTGAGGAAAGAGGAGGAGAAGTAGGGCTTTGACAGAGGGACAAATGAGGGAACTGAGAGCAGAGTTTGACAGCAGTGACAGTAAGGAGCCGCTTGAAAACTAATTCCTGGTTTGACTTACAGAAAAACACTGTGAAGAAGCACTCTGCATAACAAAGTGCACACTACATATACATATCAACCCTGCATATATGTGGTATTCATCTAAATGGCTATCACCACAACCTATGTTCTTACATGTAAAAGATCTAGAAAAATGGTTTCTACTCCTTTAACCCCTTTTATTGCCCATCCGAGGGGAACGTTACTCAGAGAAGAGTCCAATTAACTTCGGACGAGGTGGAAGATCAACAGCTCAGTTGGGAAAATCTGTCACTGCTATTTTGGTGCTCTGTGCATATTTAGCCCTTGTACAGGAAAGCCGTAAGAAGTCGTATTTACATCGAATCTAGCAGAGCGTGAACTATTTGAAAAGATATCCCTCAAAACAATTAAAGCTGTAGTTGCAATAGTACGTGTTGAAAACAAGTGCAAGGAACTTTCTCCAGTTATTTTATTTGCAAAACAAGAGAAGAAAACTATGCATTATTTTCCATCCACATCACAATTTGCATCCTGTCACATAAAAACCTATTGAAATGCACTGAAGTGTTTGTGTTAAAGGGGTATCAATACTTTTGTAAAGCACTGCATATCATTTTTTCTCAGAGCCATCTTATCTTTGAAGCCTTTGCTTATTAAGGACAAATTCCATTCAGTAGCAATTTGTTATCTGTCACCCTTGTCAGTAGATTGTTTCTTTTTTCTTTTTTTCTTTTTTTTCTATGTGTGTTAACATGCCTGCGTGTTTGTATTGTGAGGGTTGGAGGTGATCCTTCACAGTCTGAAAGAAACACAGATATATACACATATTCACAGCACCAGCGGGTCAGTATCAGTGTTGTTGTGGCCAGTAGGTAGCCGTGTGTTGGCCTGCTTGTCTGGAGCCAGATAACAGCAGATCCATTACCCCCTGGAAGCCGAGGTCTGATCACCACGCAGATATAGCTGCTCACTCACAGCCTGTGTGCTGCAGCCAGCCTCCTGCATGGAGCTAAAGAGGATCACAACCGGGGGCCACAGCAAAGCCGAACCCCCTTCTGTATGAGTCAATTATAAAATGCACATCACAGGGTAATGCAACACAGGAGGCAAAGTAACGAAACACAAAGTCAGCTCCTTTTTTTTTGGCTTAGTGGTAGGCATCCACTGATATGAAATTCTAACTTCATGATGACCTTAAGTTTACAAATATTAAATTAGCATGGTTTTACTGTTATATATTTACACAAACGTTTAAAATACAGAAATTATGTATTTCTGTAGGGCTTTGACAGAACTCAGCATGTGTGTTGAAATGATGGTATTTTTTTCTGCTTCTTTGCATATATATTTATCCTAGTTTGCTGTTTTGCCCTCTATAGAGTAACACTAGAGTAACTGAAATTTGCTAGTTAGTTAGTTGGGCTGCAGTCAGATGCTGAACACCTGCCACGCATACCAACTGCAGTTTTAAAATAATGTCTTAATAAGAGAGACGGATGGTACTCACATTGAAAATCAGTGTTTTTTTGTCATCCATAAGTATTTAAAACAGCTTAAATTGTCCTTTTGTCTGCGAGAGAGCCAGCACTTTCTCTGGAATCTTGTTGAAAGGACTTTGATGTAGGAATGATATGATGAAAAATTTCAGCAACTTCCTTACTTTAGTAGAAGATTAAAATACCTTTTATGAGGGGCAGTGCAGTCAAGTTTTCTAAAAACAAAGCGGCAGGAGGAGTTCAGTGTAACTCTTTGGCCGACATGTTTCTCCACTTGTCTGAGTTCAGTGTCCATGGTAACCAGCTGGACTAAAGGGGCTGTGGTAGTTTTCACTACCTGTCCTTTCTTCGGGGTTAAAGAATGTTAGCTGCTAGCACCGCTAACACATCTAGTAAGTCACCGCAGCTGGCTCTGGTGTACAGGTGTTCAGACTGTGTATATGGTCACAGCTGTAGGTAATACATCTCATCTAAACGATAACTTAGCGAAGAAAATAACATTTTCTTTTTAAGCCACACTCTGCTTACAGGTTGCTTTCTAGGGTTTTCCTTCAAACAGGCTAATGTATGTAGATTTACCTACATTAGCTGGGTACCTCCTGAGCATGCAGCTACTTCTCTATTTCAAGTTTTTCTTTATTGTCTTCCACAAATTTTCAAAGGTTATCCTTAAGTTCTGTTAAAGAAAAAATAAACTGGATTCGGCTAAAAGATATATTTAAACGTCTTCAAATGCTAGCAGAGCAGTTCTCTATCGCTCTACTGCTCCCATAAAAGCAGAGACAATGTGAGGAGGGGCATGTAATCATTAAAATGAAGTTGCATTAGATAATAGAAATCATTACCATGACAGAGCCTGACAAGGTTTTTTCAGTGGTTTCTAGGGATAATGTTTATCCATATGGGTTATGGCGTCATATTCATCATGCTGCCCAGACAGTGGAATCAGTTATGCTGATCTAACTTAAAATATTTATTTGAGATAATGTTGAAGTTAGGATCTGACAACATCCCTCTGGTGCCACTGTTATCATGATTCTGATGATGCACAGTGAGTGTTCTGCAGGGGACCGCCTCACCATAAGACAAAAATTATATAAGTTGTCTGAGTTCTTCCTCTTTGCCTCTGCAGGTATAAAAATAGGTTTTGGTACTGATGTGGGTGTTTATTTCTCCATAAATGTCCAGGAAACCAAGCTTTCGTAGTTCATTGTGAATGACTGGTTGCTGTTAAATGGTGACCAAGAAGAATGATGGATTAGAAAATGGAAGCTGGGCAGAGAAAAAGTCTTGTGTGATACGATGCTGTTGTGAAATCACGTCTTGAAACGCGGCTATGATTATTAGCAGACGTGTTTGTGGAGGAGCCGGTGTGTGTGAGGAGGTAGCACTGTGCTGGTATTGTGTCGATGGTTTGTTTGTGTGCAGTAAGAGAGAAAAGAGGGAGATAGCTGTGGCAAACAGGGCAGCTATCAAAAGCCACAGGCAGCTTTAGACTCTGTGTCTTTTCTGTTCCTTTCTTCTTCTTCTCTCTCTCTCTCTCTCTTTCTCTCTCTCCATCTTCTCTCATATTTTTTCTCTTTTTCTTTCTCTTTCTCTCTCACTCCATCCCTCCCTCTCTCTGCTCCCTGGCCATGCTGATGATTGACGGCCTGAGGGTTTTAATGGGCGCTGGAGAGCAGGAGCTGAGGTCGGGGTTGTCATGGCAACTAGGAGAAGGGGCCTTTTGCTGCTGCTTCACCTGCAAACTGTCGAGCAACACACTCACACACACGCACACACGCCTACACACACTGGCCACACGTACCTCCATGCCAGCACCACCTCTTCCATTCACTCTTCCTCCTCTGCCTGAGATCTCTCTTTCTTTGCTCATTTTCATTTCATCCTACTTTTCTTTGTCTTTTCTCTTTGTTACTGCTAATGCTCCCAGAAACATCACAGCTGCTTGACTGTGTATACTCAATGTGTGTCTAATTGAGTTAATATCCAGAATTTAGTCAGTTGTTTTTCAATCTCCTGTAATGGTGATTTGGGGTTTCTTTACCTCTTGATTCTTAGTTTGTTTTGTGCAAAATGGTGAAACTCCACACTTTTAAGAAATAAGTGAAAAGCAAGTTAATTATGACTGAAAGTAAAATTGTCTCTTCTGCTACATGTTAGCATTTCTTATAGGACAACTCTGGGTACAATTGGAGACCCATGGGTCGTTTACATGTTGGGGAATCTGAATAGATTGCTCAAAAACTGTTGACTTGCTGATATGAGTTGCATTTGGCTCATTTAGTATGGATCCAGCTTAACTAAAATCCATGTGGGGCCCACTTACACACAGTGTCTAGGTTAGGAAATTCACAAGATGTACAGTTTATCTTTAGGCCTGAGCTGTAGGTGCTGTGTTGCAGTTCTAATTTCAGTGGATGTGACTTCACAGAAAATCTGTCTATATTCAATGAGTGATAGTAGAAGAAGAATCTTCTGGGGAAATGCATTCCCAATTTAAAACTCAGTAAGTTTGACCTGATAAATGTTCCTTTTAGATGTTTTCGAGGTGTTTATAACTAAATATTTCCTTCATAATTATATTTAACTGGACAAATGATTGAAAAAGGAGGTGGACATCTCTCTGTCCAAAAATATGCATTTGATTTGAAACTATGCATATGTACATTCAAAGAGAACAATGGAATCCAAAAGAACTTCAGCTGCCGTAGGTTGGTTGATCAATCAAGTAAAGCAAATAATAAAACAAGAAGAAGATGAAGAATTAAAAAAAACAGATTAAAAAAACATCAATCAATCATAGTTAATTAAGTACTGTAGATAAGCAACAACTGCTGAAAAAGACATGGCTTGAAAAAAACATGGTCATCCTTAAATAATTATGGTCAGAGCTTTCAGTGACCCCACCTAGATCTTGTCTGGTAGCACTGCTAATAACACACACCTAAACTCTGCTGCAAAATAACACTGCCTCTTGTTTGGGTCTTTGTTATAAGGAACGGAGTGATTATGCATTTGACATTGTAATATTCGCTGTTATTTCGTTCAAAAGACACAAGAGATTTCAGAAATTGTTGTAATTCCTCATATGGGATCATCAGACTTTATAAAAGTAGATTTTACATATAAATCTACTTTTGAAAAAGCAGAGTTATCTCCTGTTCCCTTTCACTTTTTACTCTATTAGTTACTCTTGACCTCTACTTCTTCGTGTTTCTCCACTGTGGAGTTCAGAAGGAGCTGAAGGAGTTAACGCCTTGACCTGAGAGTAATACAGTGGCGTCTTTGTTGGACTATTGAACACTCTGCAACCTCTTGTCACCTTTCTAGAGAAATCCCTTTTTTTCTACATCCTCTTCTTCCTCTGATACATGTCTGCTTTATTCATTTTTTTTTTTCATACTGACTATAACATTTTATCCAGAGTCCCACAGAATCCCACCCCCTCACCAGGGTTGTTTGTGTCTGGCCTTATGGCCTTGGGGCCCTCTTACTTAGTGCCTGTGCCGTGCAGGTCAGCCAGGGCACTCTGGATTGTTGCATTGGGAGTGTGTCGAAATCTCGCTGTGGGGCGTTGTTGTTGTTGTTTTTGGTGGTGGTGGTGGTGGGGTTCTGTTTGCATTTTGTGGAAACAAATCTATGACTGATGAAATAGGAATGGTGACACCATTGTAAACATGATTCATGTGAGAATTTTCCTCGTGTTAAAGGTTATGTTTAGGCAACTAAATCTTTGTGATCTGTGCTAGAGTAACAGACTCTGACTGACAGAAGCGTCTTTTACCATCCATGACCATCCATCTTTCCAACCTTCTGAGGGCAACATCAAGGTCTCTCAGAAAATGTAAAGTTTGTATGGAGAGTAATGAAAACAATCAACATAGTTTGCCCTAAACTTGTCTCTCGGGGTAACTTTTTGTTCTTTTTTGACCCCAACAAAATGTGAACGTCAAGCTATGACAGGACTGAATAGCAAAGGTCAGTTTTACCATCTCAAAAGGAAATCAGAGCATCTAGTGTCATGTCGCTTTTATCCCAGCTTAAAATCATTGGAATTGAGAGGAACGATGAAGGAAATAGTGCCAGAAAGTGGTCATTGCATTGAGTATGATGCCACATATTTTAATGCATTCTGCTGGGACTTTAGGTGATAGACCAATGCAAAGTACTTCTTGATTGGGAAAATGAATGAAACAATGCATAAATTTGCAATTTTTGATTCATTTAAATATGAAAAGTGTTGTGTACAGCTGTATTTCCTACATCAAATGTTGTAGTCTTTTGGGGTGAGTCTCTACCAGCTTCATCTACATACTTGGGAGAAGTCCTCAGATTGGATTATTATTATATTAGATTATATTTTCAAGTCTTACTTCAGATTATCTGTTTGATTCAGAACTGAAATTTTATTTACTTTTATACTAATATGTTTTGATCTGAAACATTTCATTGTAGCCCTGGTTGTATGTTTATGGATGTTGTTCTGCTGGAAGGTGAACTTTCACCTCAGTCTTTTGCAGCTGCTGTGACTACAGTGTCTGTCTTCTGGTTTCCTCTGATTTATGCTCTAAGTTACTCAGTTTTAAAAGACAGATTGAACAGTACTTGTCTTGCGGCCTTTATGATATAATGTTTTCAGAGGACCAACTAATAATATTTCAGATCACTTGTCACCAGATTTGGAACTTTGTTTGTTTTCGTGTGCCAGCACAGTTGGACTTTTTCTCACTTTCTAATAATTTAGGCAATTCCAAGAATATCTTAACACCTTCCTTCAGCCACTTTGTGTTGCTCTATTTAACAAGAATACTGAGAAGAAGAGAAAAAAAAAAAAGTATTTTCTGTTGTGTCTTTTCAGAGTGCGGCCGCTGCTCCCAGTCCAGTGATGGGCAACATGCCACCCAATGACGGTATGCCAGGAGGACCCATGCCCCCTGGCTTCTTTCAAGTAAGAATCTGTCCTGAGGTCTCAAACCCTTTACCCGCTGTTCAAATGTTGCTGTTCATCTAACACACACCCCAAACACACCCTTCCCCCTCACTCAGCCTACGTTAAGCCCATCCTTCTGTCTCCTCCTCCTTTTTAGCCTCTTTAGCCACCCTAATCCCTGTCCAGATGTGTTCCCTTCTCTGTCCTGCATATGTCCCATATGTTCTTCGGTTGTCGAGCTGTTAACCCCTGGTCTTCTCGCTGAGCTTTATTTGTCTGTAGAGTTTGCATCAATACAGTTTCCATTTTCAGAATGAACTTGTAGGTATATGTTTGGGAGGAGCACATAAAGCTGTTACTACTCTTGTTTGTTTCACAAATTCTCCAAAATGAGAGCTTTCAGAAGCAGGTGAGATCATTCCTCATCTTTGTTTTATCCCTTTTCCCATTTTCTCCTTTTCAGCCATTAATTAAACTGGTAGCATGGGGTAAGATTTAATGAATTGCTTCATATAGTGCCCATGTTATTTAGAAAAAGGAGGTCTGTAAAACCTGCGCAGAAATTTATCTGAATGAAACCTTTGTGATAACAAGGTGACACACTTCTTCCACTCTCTTGCAAAAGCTTTTGATAAGTGAACTAAAACAAGCCTTTGTCTACTCAAATTCAACCAGCTGTTGTTTAACGACTTGGAGCTGACTGAAAATCTGAAAAAACCTGTCGTTTCAACAATAGTTCCTTTTTTGCATGCCGTAGCTAAAATACAAAGATGTGTGTGAGGTAGAATTCTCCTTACTTTTTGTTGAAGATGTAGTTAAGTATTAAGCTTCTTCCTTTACTAGTCCAGATTGATATAGCTGCCATGTTGTAATTAAAATTAGCACAGTGAAATCGCAGAATTTTCACAAAAATGTCAGAAACTTTTGGATTTCATTTAGCTTTTTCAAACACATTAAAATGTTCCCACACACATTTAAAACATTTGATCTTATTGGACTTTTGTGATTTCTGATTTTTCATTTGTTTAAGCCTTGACACCCTGACGATGTCTCTTTAAGAACTAGAATAAAAGAAGATACAAGTATGGCATTCAAAGTATTTTCTGACCTGAGTGGTCCTTATTTATTTATATTAAAAGTGGAGGCATTTATGTGAGTCACTTTCAAAGAGTTTAATATTTCAAAACAAAGACTGAAATATATGAAGTTTACATTTTAAACTGGCATAAGCATCTTCTATTAGCAAGTAACGCGTCTAACATGGCTGGCAGAGCCAAAACCGCACATTCTGAGTGTATTCTTAGAAAATGTAGATCCCTAAGGGTGAGATTTAGTGCCTAAAAGTCTGCCAAAGTTTCTGAATCCAATCTGCTCCATGACGAGCTTAATGGGATAAAAACAGAGAAACCTGGCAAAGCTCGTTCAGCCTTCCCGTTATCCATTGAAAGTCATGCTCTCTCTCACTGCTTAAATGGAACAACAGTTCTCAACAATTTTCCTTTCTATATGGCTGCTTGCATCTCTGTGCTTCATCGAGCTTCAATTTAAACAACTGATAGCGAAACTGGCAAACTATGAGTCTTTTTTTTTTCTGTTACTGTGTCCACTCAGAAGAGTGTTACTGTAAGCAAGAGCTGATATCACTAATTATGGTGCATTCGCTGGTCACAAAGAGACTGGGTATTTGAGTTTTTAGCTGCCCAGTCACCAGTCATGCCACATCAAACTGAAAACCAGCTGATCCCAGTCACCAGCCGATTTCTCAGTTCCTCTTTTTATGTGTTTGGCCTCGACGTGTTGCACAAATTTCCCCTTACTTAGTTTAATGTTTGTGAGACAATAAAAGCTTTTGTCTTTTTTTTCTTTTTGTGGATTAGCAGCTCATTTTGCCTTGCACAGCCTTGTGCAAGGCAAAATGTGTGCTGCACGCACACATTTTGCACACACAAATTGTGTGTGTGTGTGGGCGTGCGCTTGTGCGTGTGAGAATGTTAATGATGTATGAGTTGTGAGCAGGACACCGAGAAAGCTATCTGATGGTGTTGCGTGAGTGACATTGCTTTCCAAAAATAGACGCTGTGCGCATGGCAGACAGACAGATAGACGGGCAGGGAGAGTGGGCAGAAGGGTACAAGGAGAAGAGAGAGGGAATGAAAGGATGAATGGATATATTTACTTCCCTTCCTAATCTCTCCCTCTATCTGCTCAGCTTGGTTATCATATTCTAGGGTGGGGGGGCGGGGGGAAACAAGAAATTGAAGTGTAAATGGCAAAGATAAAGTGTTCTTTGAAAACATCCATAAAGCGTGCAGTATATCAGTGTCTTGTTCACATTACATCATTTTCCTTGAGCATTACACCTTGCTCTCTGCTCCGACGGTCATTCCCTAGCGGACAAATGGCTGCGGACCAATCTGAAAGTGCAGCCTAGTGAGTTTTCTGCAGCACATTCATTCATTCAAATGAAGGGGGAAGCAGATTCTTCCCTCCCACATATTGTGGAGGTTTTCCTCACACTCCCATCGCTCCTCCTCAGCCACTCTGCAGATACAGCCGCTTGACTGTCGATCTAGAATTGTGAATGGATTATATGCCGTAAACTGAATTTCCTGCTGCTTTAGTCATTTCTTAGCTGAACTCGGGGTCAGTTTTCCTCTCCCTCTCCCCCGCCTCTTTCTCTCTATATATGTCTGCCATCCTTCTCCATGACATTTCCACACTCCTTCTATTCCTCCTTGTCTTTGAATTTTTTTATTTATTTTTTCTCAAGCTGCCTCAGGGACGTGTGCAAACTCACCAGCATCTGTGGTTGTGCTGCTCATGTATGATCTGTCCATGTGTGCATGTTGCAAATATTTGTTGGACTGATGCGATAATTAGCATAGATGAGCCTAACTCTGTTACCGGCTTTAATCCTGTGTGAAACAAGGGCCAAAGACAGCTCTGATTGGGCCCGATCACTAGTTTCTACCCATAAACACAAACAATTACAGGATTCCTATGCATTCAGGAAAATTATAGAATTTAAGTGTTTTCCTGATCTGATGTGGTATAGAAATAAAGTAGGGCATAGAAAAATATTAGTTTTTTTGTTTATTTTTGTTAGTGTTATTTTATCCCCCAACTTACAGATTCTATTCATCAACCCATCCAAGAAATTGCATAAAAACTGTATTTAGAACTCTGAAAGTTTAAAACTGGGCAAAATACAGAACACCCTCATTTGAAACCCTGCATTTAATTTGCAACAATTGTGTTTGACTTGATTTCAATTCCAAGAGCCAGTTTTCAATGGCTCTTTGAAATCAGTTATGACCAATATTCATAACTCTGCTGTACACATGCCCAGCTGATTTAGTCCACCTCATCTCATCAGACATATTTCTTCTGTTTTGGTTGCATGACCATGGTCGGTTAATTCCACTTTATTGACTCAGGAATGAGTTTCAACCCATATGTGGATTTGAAACTTACTAAGTACAACTTCAGAAACCAAATTTGAACACCCTGTAGCCTGACCAACGAATATTGAAGAATAATACTATCATGTACAACTTGTTATATTGTAGATTACTCAGGGCTTAAGATGAAGCTAAAAGTAGTCTTGGTTAAGAAAGGAAAACTGAGAAATTAATAGCAAAGAATACATGCTGTATAAGTTGTACATTAAGACTGCCTTCCTCAATTGTCAATGTCCAGTCCTGAGGCATCATGGCCCTCAGGGGAAGACCATGATGCCTCAGAAATCAGAAATCACAGATGACAGGATGCCTGTCATCTGCAAAGCTTCTAAAGAAAAAGTGCAGATGACAGGAGATTATGAGAAGTTGATGGATGACAAAGTTAATGAAAGTCGTGACAGCAAAAAGTAGCAGAGGGCAGTCAGGTCTTAAGTCTTAAAAAAAGAAAAGCTAAGCTGTGCTTTCCACATATAGACTTCTGTGCAAAAGTCCTGAATTGCCTCTTTATTTGTTTATCCTTTCCTACTAAGGAAGAACTTCGGTTTTGTTTCAATTTCTCATTTTTGCAGCAATATGAGTGAAATATGAAAGGCTGCTGTTTAAATCATCTTATATACAGTTGAAACCAAATATTTACATACACTGTATAAAAAACACATAGGTTCATTTTCTCTGGCTGACTAACTCTTCCCTGCTTTTGGTGAGTTGGGATTTCTGAAATAATTGCCAGAATAATGGTAATTACTTTCCTCAAGTCACAAGTTTCCATCTGAACTATTTGAAAGTCCAAATGATGATGTCATGTCTTTGTAAGGCTCTGATTGGATGATTCACAACTTTTGCATTAAGTAGAGACACACAAGTTGATGTGTTTTTTGGTGTGAAGTTGTTGGGAAATTCAGGAAGAGAATTCTGGCACAATTAGGCACATATGGGTCCAAATTAGTCACAAACTGGCTAAAAGTGAGTAAAATCAGTGTTTTAAAGTGGCCATCATAATGCCCTGTTCTCAGTTTTATAGAAAGTTTGTGGGCAGAGATTGTAATAAAGCAACCTTGAAACCTGACTCAGTTACACGAGTTGTGTCAGGAGGAATGGACCAAAGATCCAGCAAGCTATTGTGAGAAGCTTGATAAAGGAAACCCAAAACACTTGATATGAGTCACACTGTTCAAAAGGCAATTCTAGGTAATTATCAGACAAACTTCTGAATTTGAAGGAAGTAATACAGAATTATTTATGTGAGCGGGTCTTCTCATATCTTTTGCCACATTTTGCTTATTTTAGGAACTTGTGCTCTCATGAATGTACATTTTGTAAAATGGCCCCTCAAGTTCAAAGGTTAAACCTGAAGAATTACTGTTCAACACCCCTTAAAGAGTCTGGCTGCTTCAAAACGAGTTATAAGAAATGAGGGGTCATTTATAACTTTTGCATTAAAAGTCGTATTGCAGTTAAAGTTTCCTATTTTTCCTAAACATATTCAATGTGCGACATCCCAAGGAGTTATCTAAATTATGTTTTAAATGAAGCCTGTAAACCTTTTGGAGCAAGGTGAAGCTACCAACTATTTAAACCACAGCAGCCTAAGATTAGGACCAAATCATTAAAGGCAAATACTAAATCACAGTTATAGTTAAATCCATTGTTGCAGCTCTGCTGGAGAACTCTTTGTTTAGAACCTGGATATTTTCTGAACTTTAAACTTCAGTATATTGGAATGTAACCAGCTCTCTAAAACTGAATTCAGATGCCTCTTTTGTACTTCGACTGAAGGAGCGCTTGGAGTCAAAGTTTTAAAAAAAAGACACATGAAGATAAGAATTCATTGGCATGTCTTCTCACTTCTGCCTGAAATAAAGCCAACAAGAAGAGGCTCCATCTTTTACTCTTATCATCTGTGCTTATCCTTGAGACGACAGCAACAAAAATGATATCTAATGATTCTCTGGATGACAGTCCTAAAAATAAAAATACCCCTGCTCCATCAGAAGTTTCCCTCGTTCGCTGTTTGTTGTTGCTTCTCCAGCAGTAGCTCAGAACTGCTGATAAGTCACTGCAGTTAAACAGTGTTTTGACTGTAGCCTCTGTCTCCCACTGTGCATGTGTCATCTCTATCAGCACACTGTGTCCGACGCACTTGGGTTTATCAGTTTGGAGACAGGTGTAGGAAATCTCGCCAAGCACACCCAGATGCACACCGCCACATGAGCCGGTGAAACTGTAGGTGCTCTGAGCGATCTGAAAGAAGATCACTGTTTTATTACAATTTTTAATAACTGAGTGGGCCAAGGCACATTAAGGGAAAGCAACATTTAGCTGTGTGTATTTATTGCCCGTTACTTTGTGCACTTCCTTGGTCTAATCTTACATGAATTTTCCATTTTCAGTCATTAAAATATGGATCACGTTTTTACCATTGGTAAAAGACTTTATCATGTTTATAAACAGCTAAACCCGACATTATTCTTACCCATGGCAGATTTAGTTTTAAAGTTAAATAGTTAACTTTAAATTTTTAACTTAAACGTTGAAAATTTAAAGTTAATTAAAACTTTACATCTGAAAGTCAGCCAACTTTAAAGGAGCTAAAGATTTGGGTGATGGCAAGGAGGCCTTCCAAGCTGAAAGACCCGTAGTTCATCACCAAATACAAATCATCAAACTACAATTAAAATCATGGAAAAAGCTGGTAGGCAATGGAAATACCAGCAAATATTTCCCCATTATATACCAATAGGTATATAGTCTTATAACATTTGTATTATTATTATTTTTTGCTTTTCATGCTAAATCATCGCCCAACAACCTCAGGCAGAAGCTTTTATTTTACTGTGCAACCTGTGAGTGCCCTCTATCGGACAAAAAATTAATAGCTGAATTGATCAGTAATTGATGTTGGAAGGTCGCCGGTTTGAGCTACTTCAAGCATTTTGCACGCTGGACTTGTAAATCTTCTTCAGTGCAGACAGAGCATCTGAATACCAAAGCATAAAGTGAATCATTAGTCCTACATTTGTGTAGCACTTTCATTAATTCCATACCAATGGAATAACCAAAATAATCTAATAGCTGGAGACCAAATTAATAATTACTTGAGACCCTTTGCTTTAGCAGGGGGGCTCAAGTCCAGTCCTAAGAGGCTCACATCTTGCAACTTTTAAATTAATATCTTGCTTCAATCCACTTGAGTCAAATATTTAGGTCATTAGCAGAACACTACAAAAGTTGATTACATGCTGAGCAATTGTATTGGATCAGGGTCTAAAAGTTGCAGAATATCAGTCCCTAAGGACTGGAGTCTGGGATACCTGGACTACAATATCAAAGTTAGGTGGTAAAAAGG
Source organism: Gambusia affinis (assembly GCF_019740435.1). Classification (NCBI taxonomy): domain Eukaryota; kingdom Metazoa; phylum Chordata; class Actinopteri; order Cyprinodontiformes; family Poeciliidae; genus Gambusia; species Gambusia affinis. The sequence goes on along the minus strand of NC_057877.1, from coordinate 11,135,931 downwards.
CAACATAGTTTAGTAAATCTACACATTTTTGAAAGACCAGAGAAATTTAAGAAAGATATGCTCGAATGTGATGGGCGGATAAGGCTTTCTGTGGTCTGTTTTAAAGTCAGGAAATTGAACTCATGTAGCTGATTGTGGAAATATTAAACAGCCTTAACCTCACAAATGAATAGTCTTAGGAGAAATCTCAGCTACTTAACACAGAAAGGAGCTGCACATTCTTGTGGTCTGCAGATTTACAGGCCTCATACGTTTGCCTGTAAACTTCAGTGCAGTGTTGCAGGGTGCATCTGCAGTATGCACCCTGTCCAGGTAGACTCCTCTGGAAATAAGGATATCAATAATATTATTAATAATAATAAGATATTAGTAAAAGTGTAGCTGAGATAAAGGCAGAGATATTATTACAAATCTAAGGGAGTGAAGAGTTTCTCAGCTGATTTACAAGATCTAAACTCAATTAAGACTTGGGATCTTCAGTTTGTTGGTGTCACATATGTTCATGTGTTCTTAAGAGTCCAATCTACCAGTGAAATGTATTCCGTTTCTCTCTCGCTCCTGTTTGTCTAAAAATAAAGCTCATTAACCAAAGAAAAAAAATCTGTCCTAATGAGCTGTATTTCAATCCAGATTTTAAATATTCTGGCCCTTGAAAACATAAACAGGTTTGTGAATGAAGCGACTTCCTCGAGAATTTGGCTACATTGAAATATCGTTTATGCAAGCACAGAAAATCAAAGTGATGCAAATTAGCTGGCAGAGACGAGATTGCTACCCCTACATCATGATGCAAGTCTGCTTAATGACAAATGACGTCACCTATAAACGTTTACCTTTTTTGGACATTTCTCTAATTAAAAAGAAGTGATTGATGAACGTCAAATAGTTCATGATGAAGCTCTAACTTTAACTTTAATTTTTAAAAGAAATTAATAACATACAACAGTTTGTGAATGGTGAATTAACGCAAAACACAACATTGGATATTTTCTTCTCATATCTTGCATTTGGAGGTTGATAATCCTACAAGTGTGAAATGCAAACAATGGATGACCGTCTGCGTAGAATCTTGTTTTTACTGCCACAAAACACGTTTGGCATGGCTGAATGCAGAGTTTTTGTATGACAGCATTGCCACATTTATTTGATATTGAAAGCAAACACAATCTTCAACAAACCATAGAACCATTTGCATAAAACCTCTTGTTGTGTAAAGATTTTTTGTTTAAATATATATAAGGGTAAATGTGAACTGTTTGGTTTATCAGTGTTTGTTGTGGTCCAGCTCCAGAATCAATTAATTAGTCAACTCCAGTGTGAATACAGCTTAACACCTCTGCAGAGTAGTGCTTATATAAATCATTTGGTGTCATCCTAACATGTTTAAATGTCTGTCACTATTGCATGTCTCTCCTCGGGGATAAAGCTCCCTCCTCCTATACCGGCGGGATGGCGTATTCCTGCCTGTGGTATATTCCATGAGCAAAGCTGGAGAGCTAAAGCTACCACCGCTGCTCTCTCTGGAATGTTAGCAAGGAATGACAATGAGAGTGCATTCAGTGTGCGTGTGTGTGCGTGGTTGTGCGCGCGTGTGCGCGCGTGTGGTGCTGTTCCTCCTGGCTTTGTTTGTTGTGTTCAATGATGCAGGCTGCTTTGTGCTCTCTGTCTGCATGTGTGCGTGTGTTTCGGTGTGTGTGGGAGAGCTGTGGTTTGACGGCAGCTACACACTGCCCTCTAGTGTTCGCTGCTTTTAACGGAAAGGGAAAGAAACTGATATTTCTCTATCTCTTCCTCTCTCTCTCTCTGTTAGTGGTCCATCAGGGGCAGCGGTGTGGGTCTTCCTTAAGCCGAAATGAGTGGTGGGGAGGCGAGGGGGGCTTGTGTTGATGGGTTTGTGGTGCTGTGCCAAGCTGTTATCTCCTTAGCCGGGTAGAAAATGATTTTATTAATTGCTTCATTTAACGCTCCCCGTGTCCCCCCTCCTTCTTCCGCTCTCTCCCGCAAACACAAATAACATCACACAAGGGCTCGCATTCTTACACATACGCACGCATGAGGAAAAACTACTTTTAAAAGTGGCCCCGCGCACACCTCTGTGATGGCTGAAATGTTCTTTCTCGGCGAGTCTCTGTGGGGACCTGTGGAGGGAACAGTGGGGCTGTAAAAGCCATATGCTGGCCCATTCAGATGTAATGGCAGGAAAACCTGGGGAGGCTCAGCCAAAGGAGCCGCTCTCCATTATGGCACATCATAACATACACAGATCTGTGCATGTTCGGATTTGTTCCAATCAGAGAAAACGTGTAGCGTTTGAGTTGGACAGCATTCAGTTTTATGTGTATGATTTTTCAGTGGATACAGTTGTGGATGATGACACTAACATGCATTGCTTTTTAGACTTTTAGACTAGAAGAATCTGTTTTTTATTAAGCTTTTCAGTCATATTTCTTGTTTGTTGCTAATTTGTCAATTATAAAATAAGTGTCTGAACAGTTGGACTGCAAGTGGCCAAAATTCATACCAGCTTAATTTTGTATAAGAACTGCTCTGTTTCTGACTGCAAACCCCCCCAAAAAACACAAATGGTACTCAAGAGTTTTGATTAGTTACTTATTGCCTCGTGTGATGTTACCAGAGGCCCATTTGCTTGGAGGCTTGTTTTGAGAGGCTAGATCTGAAATTGTGTGAACATTGACTTACAAAAATAAAAAGCAAACCGCATTGTTGTAGAGGTGATCAAATATGTCCAAAATAAGTTTTATTGCCTTGCTTTGACTTGCTGGCAGCTTAAAATGTGGTGAGTTTAGGCTTAGGTCAAAGTTCATAGCAAGCATTGGGTCGAGCCATTCTGTGCTTATGTTTAATGTCAGGGATGAGCAAAGCCACGGCGACATCCAACTAAGTGACTAAAACTCAGCTGTGCATCTGTGCTTGTGTGCAAAGGAGAACCAGACTGCCGCAGCTGGGTCAGTGCAGTCGACGGACCCCCGCGGGGCCGCCTTGTTAGACACACACACACACATACAGCCTGGCTTGGCAACAACAATAACCTCTGAGGTCAGTCGGAGCCAGCGCTGCATTAGCCTCAGTGTGAACCTGCTGAGAGACAGAGAGAGCCAGTACAGCTGGTGTTAACCACCCAAAACACACACACACGCACACACGCACGCCCACAGAGAGCAGCAGAAAACACTGGCTCTGATACAAATGTCAGAACTGTGCCAACACATCCAGAATATGCTGTATGTACAACTAAGTAAACATTTCCAGAGCGTCAAATAAATAATTGACAAGCCGCACATTGTGTGGCTTGTTACGAAGTGGCTTTAGTGACGACTTGACTGCTTCTCAGATAAGCCTCTCTCACAGCAAGGAGATAAACAGAATTAATGCATAAAGAAAAGTGTTTTTTGAAGGATAGGAAGCACCTCTCTCAGCAGCCGCGCATCCGATCTCAACACTGGCGTCGCTTTGAGACGAGCGTGGCGAGATGTCGCTTGTTTAAGGCTGTCAGTCAGTCATCCGCGTTTAGTTTCCCGCTGTAGCGTCAACCGCAGGTTCTCCCATCCATGCCACCATGGCTCTCACTTTGGGTGGGAGGCATCATGGGCGGGCTAGGAAAGTGAGAGGAGTAATGCATAACTACGCCTCATGTCATACAAAAAAAAAAAAATAATTAGCTTCTCTACATAAAACAGAAGTAAGTACAATTTACTGAGAGATGCATTTGGGTTACATCGTCAGCAGCTCTGAAGTTATGCTAAAAAAAATCAACAAGGACCTTGACTTATGTATTTTAATCTACCTGTAAAAAGGCAAATCATTATCTGACTGCCAGAAATGATCTTTCACTACAAACCCAACACACTGCCTCAGAGGGTGTAAGATATCCTACACTAGAACATTAACACTCCATCCATCCGTCTGTTCGTCCGTCCATCCATATACTTATGTATTTATAGCATAAAAAGGAGTAAAAACTGTATTAAGAGATTTTGAGACTGGACAAAAAACAGACAGGGTTTACCTCAGTGTATTATAAGCCTGGCGGACCACCAGGTTTTACTTGTGCCCCCACCAGGCTAAGCATTGCTTACTTTTTCAAGTCTTTTTTTTTTATGTTTGCATTTTTAAGACCTTATAGATGGCATTCAGATATTAATCTTCCAATCTCTCAATAACACATAATTATCAAGTGATATTTTCAAATTTCCTGTCAACTTTAAACACTTTTTAACTCAAAAACACAATGGGCCGCTGGTAGAATGACTGCGCTGGTACCCAACTATAGGGCTTAGTAAGTTTTCTGAGGGGAACCTTGACAGAATGTACTCATTTGAAACCCCGGCATTTAATTTGCTACAATTGTGTTTGACTTGTCTTTAATATAAAATGCCATTATTCTGACTCATTTTCATAACTCTGCTAGGCCAGTTTGTTTAGTCCCTTCACCTCCTCAAACATCTTTCTTCTGTTTTGTTCCGGTTCATTGACTCAGAGACAGGAATGAGTCTTTGCTGATCTGTATAATTGAAATGTATCAATTACAACTTCAGAAAACAAACTTGATCACCCTGTAGCCTGTTGGACGATATATCATAGAATAATACAATCATTCACAGCTTCTCATATCATACGTGTAGGGTTTAAGGAAAAGCTAAAAAGTGGCCTTCATATTGGAAGGAAAACAGAGGAAAAGCAAAGAATGCATCCATTAATACTTTTCGTTATTCTTTTAGATAAACTCATTGCATAAAGCACACTCAGCATTGAGAAGAAAAACATCTTGATAGTCCTTCAAAAAGGAATAGTAAGGGTCCTTTTAACCCCTCCCCATTGCACTTATGGTCAAACCTGTATGTTACCTTAAAGCAGAGGATAAAACGCACTCTGGTTCTGCATCACTTTATTCAGTAGTTTTTTTTTTGTTAGACTTTGTACAAAAAAATCCAGTCAGTCTACAAAGTGGGAGCTGTTTTTTTATAGTATTGTGTCTTCAGTGCAGTGTTGCAGAATGATTTGACCCATTTCCCTCTATTTATTTCCTCTGTTATGTTTGGATTGAAATGCGTTTCTTTATCAAACGAAGCTGACTCACCAAAGTAGTCTTAGTTTGGCACCAGATTCTGTGTCTGGACAAATATTAAACCTGCTTGGATCAAATGTACCTTAAGGTGAAATTGGCAAAATAACTTTGTGTTAGAAAAGGCATTGAATTATCCTTTAGCCACATTAATGCAACTGAACACTGATTACAGCATTCCCCATGAATTGATCTGACCTCATACTGGCTATTAATAATTCCTGTACATCAGAATTACAGTGGTCCTTTGTAAATGTCAGTGACAAATCTTATTATGCACACTCCCTGTTGGGCTAATAGGTTAGATATGATAGTTGTCTGGTAATTATAGGCTACATATGTAAATTGGACATGCAGTGACTGTGGGGCAGAAACAAAATCACAGCTATTGAGCTAATTTTACTGGACGAATCATTCCCAAAATAACTGAATTAATACTTCTGTTAATGTGTGTCATCTTAAAATGGGCTGAAACTTGGGATTATAAATATTTAGATAATAAAATTAAGTAGAAGGAGAAATAATTCCTACATCTTATTAGCATAGCTGACTGATAATAAGTTCCAGGACTCTCTATGTGTTTAGTTTATTGAGTGTGCTTTCTTAGTTTCTTATGTTATATTCTGTAAATACATTTTATTTAGCTTCCTTGTTTTCCTTTCAGTCAAACTTAAATCTACTTCCAAACCTATGTTTAGTTTCTGATTATCGCACATGTTCTGCCTCCAGTTGCATTACATTTACCTTGTTGGATCTGGGAATGATGTCACTTCAGTCTAAATTATTTCCCAGCTGCACGTCTGAAAAGCTGTGGGAACCATTCTGCGGCTTTTATGTATTCATACGCTGGAGCAACATGTTCCCTAACAAAAGTTACACAGTATTATTTCGCATGTGATTGATGTAATGAGATACAGATTGTTAAAAGTTGAAAATAAGCTGTAGTTTATTTCTACAGCTACCTTCACTTTGATTTGTTTGGCAGCCATGTTGCCTATTAAAGTTGTACTTTTTTTTAAGTTCTTAGTTTCTGAATCATAGTTCTTCTGAGCATTTTTTTAGTTTTTTTTTTTTTCTTGGAGCTTTATTCAAACATCATGTTACTACTTTCCATAGTCTCTGTTTTCTACTGTCCTTTTCTCAGCTTGCTACGAGTTATGCTGCTTTTTGCAACTCATGTAAGAAACACTTGTGTTTTACCACATGTATTAATTATTATAAGTTTGCATGTACCGTATATCTGGTCTTAACCTTTTCCTTTTATTTTTGATATGGAAAAAGCAAATATGCCTTCTGCCAATTTTAGAGTTCTGTATACATTTTCTAGTTTTTATCAGGTTTAATTAGATTTAAATCCAATCACAGGTGTACAACTCTACACAACAGATTCCACCATGATTCCAATTATTACATAAAGAGGACGCCAAAATGAAAAGTACAATTGTGACTATTTAAATCGTTGAGATGCTTTGGATCTAACCTACATCCGATGTGAGCCAAACCAAAAACTGCAGTCTCTTACTGTTGTGATAGGCAATGAAGCACTGATTTATGAATTGGTGGAACAATTGTGACTCAATTGTCTGGTCACTGCAGTTGGCCTGTTTTGCAGCTGACATTTTGTCTTGATATAGTGGGACAAACACAGTATGAATAATGAGGGTTGCATTTGTCTCAGGGGAAATTCTGCTTCTGCACACGTCGTACCGAACAACAGAAGGTCCTAAAGCTTAATACAGCTTTTGTTGTTTTAAGATTTCTGTTGGTATCTTTGTGTAAATAATATCCCCTGTGTTGAATGTTTGTGTCCCTGCAAACATATAGTCTTATTAAGTTTCAAAAGCCTCTAAATAGCAGTTAAAAAAAACGATGTCTCTGCTCACTTTGACTGTATTGGATTTCAGACAAATATATAACACTGAAATGTTGTTCTATGAACTTGTTTTACGCCATTCAATGTAGTTCTCACATAGTGAGAATCCAAATGGGTTTTTTTTTAACAGTAAATCATCCTGAACATACCTGAAGTCCCTTGCAAAAGTATTCAGTGCAAAAGTGACCACACCTCCTAAGCTTTTTCACATGTTGTGACTTTAAAACCAAAAACTTTAATGTTTTCTTTTTTTATTTTTATTTATTTTTTTTCATTTTAGGCAATAGATCAACCCAAAGTGGTGCACAATTGTAAAGAATAAGATATTTATATTGTCATTATTTATACAAAATTTGCCTGCATTTGTATTCACCATATTTTACTGTAATTTCCCCAAATAACATCCTGTGCAACCACTTCTGAAGGAACCTACTTTGTGAAGAGAATCAATTTTGGTATAATTTTAGTATAAATCCAGCTGTTCTGTGAGGACATTTGAGATTTGATAGAGAACATTATTTATTTAACACCATAATGAAGACCAAGAAACACAGCAAAACATTTAGGAATAATTTTGCTGACAAGTTTAAACCGGAGTTAGGATATAAAACAAAACCCTAAGCGACCCACAGAGAAATCTGTGAGAGGATGTAAACAAAGGGTTGGATCGGATCAAAGTCAACGCATGTATTGGAATGTACTAGTAAAATTATGAAATTAAACTCTGGGACTGAAAATGTGCTGCTCGTGAATGCTCGTCATCCATTCTGATTGAGCTTCAACTATTTTGTGATAAAGAAAAGGAAAAATGTAGGTGTGTAGATGTGTAAAGCTGTTAGACACATACACCAAAAGATGTTCAAACAAAAGCTCCATAGAGGAACATGGAAGCATCCCATTCCCAATACAATCAATTAGTTTGTGGTTGTTACATGTCATAAGATGAAAAAGTCTAAGGAACATAAAGGCTTTTTTGAGCCACAGCATTAGCAGATTTCTCCAAAAACTGAAAATTACCTACATCTCTCATGTCACAATTTATTTACATATTTATTCATCATCTTTTCCAGGGTCCTCCAGGATCTCAGCCTTCTCCTCACACACAGCCCCCACCACACAACCCCAGCAATCCCATGATGGGACCCCATGGACAGGTAAGACGACTTCCCTCCACTTTCCTCTCGGTTGTGTCTGTGTACAGTCACTCATTCACTCAGTTATGGTAACACTAAAGAAGAAACGGCTCCCAGGTCCCTCGGTGTGCAGGCAGCCAGGGACAGGCGGCATCCAGGATGGCGGACTAGATGAATAATTTAGCTGTGTTGGCCTGGCTGTGAGGAGCGGAGGTGCATCTGGAGGGCCTCCTCTCTCTCTCTCTCAGCCCAGCACTCACCATCCCATAGTCCATCAATAGAGCATTAATATTGCAGCATGGCCTGACACTGTGCAGCTCTCCGTGTGCAAACCCACAACAATGCAGGAGGAGGGAGGAAAAGGAAAAGAGGAAGTGGCAGAGCAAAGAGTAAGGAAACAGTAGTAAGTCAGTCCACCGCCTCCAGCGTTGAGTGTAATTACATAAGCTGTCCTCTGCTTGCCCCAAACGCACACAGTGACACAGAAAACGCAGTTCCCCCTTAAACACAAATTTTGCTTATCTGCATTTTGTGATTGTGAACACATCTGTCTTCCAGTCTGTGTTCAAATCTCCATGTTTCCCCAGGTTGGGTTTTGTTTACAACTATTTCCCCTCACTTGACACTGAAAGATAGCCCCTCTGGATGTAGATGCAGCAATGTACTCTCATAGGTAATAGTGCTAACCGTCTGCCTGTAATGCTTTACATTATTCACTAGTTCAGTAGCACTGGTTCTGTACGTGTGTCCCCACCGGACTGTTCTTGTCCCCGCTCTGCTGAAACGTCCAGGTTTGTGTCTGACCACGCTCAGACTACGGTTTCAGAATCACTGTATCTCTGCTCTCTGATTTGCAGGAGATGGAAGTTTAAATTAAACTCAGTGTTTTATCTGCCTGAATTTGTACAATCTCCTCTTGCCTGTGCATCTTCACTTTCTCTGCTGCACTTCCCTGCCTTCACATCGTTCTGTTTACGCTGTCCGATTCATCCTCCTCTACCTTTATTCTGATGGCTTTCACCACCTGAGGTCTTACTTTCCAAGACACGACAGGATTCTCATTTTTAAGAATTGTAGCAAAACAAAACACAGCACTGTCCAGCACAATAGCTCCCCCTGCTGACCAGCAGAGAAATCACCTCCAGAGTGAGCAGCTTAAAACAGGCTTTCTAATTGTTTCTGACCCCTAAACACCTCGACTTGGACTGTAATGATCAATTTATATCTGTTTTACATTAAATAATTTAGCAGATTTGCACAGGAAAGAGAAAGTATAGTGTAGAAGCCTATTTGAAATAATTATTCATACTATAGCGATTTTATTTCTAGAATTAATGAACTGCTGATATTTTAAAATGACTTAAAAAGCCAAACATTTATTTTTGAGTAAAAACCAGCAAAAACATGAGTCTATCTTAATGTAGCAAGCCAAGAAAGGAGTAGTAAGTCTGTGACTGGCAGAGTCACTGGACTGTGTTGTGACATTATTATGGTAAAATCTAAGGCTGGATTTAAGGACAAAGCTGATAATGACTGTAGTACACTGAGACACGTTATGGTTTTTGTTTTTTCTTTTTAATAAATGCTGTGGTTTCTCTCAGATCTCATCAGTTTTTTAGATAATGTGCCATGCATCACTTCTTTCAGCAATTATCCATATAACTCTGAGCTGCAGATTATAATATTAGTGTTTTCATTTTTATTACATTCAAATGTTTTTATGATAACACAACAAATGTTTTTGACAACAAACATTTGTTTTCCCCAGAATCCTTAAAGTATTTTTTCTTCGCTTAAATAAATTAAATAGCATATTTCATATTAACTAAAAATAAAATATATTTATTCCTTTCCCTGAAAGACTTGATCAAAGCCTATTTACCCGATTAAATACATATTTTTTTAACAAGTCAAATCTTATTCATTCATTAATTCATTTGGTTTAATAGAACATTAATATCAAATTCAATGTAATTCTTGTTTTATGTCTTCAGCTTCTGGGTTTAAATTTTTCTTATCCCAAACACAATGGTCAGGAAATCCTTCTTAGGATAACTGAAATCCTTTCAGTCATGAAATATGAACATGTTTAGAGGTTGTTCTAAAATAAAAATGTTAAGAGTTTTTCCTGTCCATCCTGCAGCCCTTCATGTCTCCACGGTACCCAGGAGGCCCCAGACCTTCCCTCCGAATGCCAAACCAGCCTCCTGGGAGCATCCCAGGCTCTCAGCCCCTCCTTCCAAACAGTCTGGATCCCACTAGACCTCAAGGTACTGACGACATTAATGGCATCCCAGCATGCTCCACTGTTATTGATGGTACAGATGTCCCAAAAGTCTTAAAATAAATTAATCTTATATGGGAGTAGCATATCCTCACTTTGTTGCTCCATATCTCTGACAGTAAACTTCAGAGATTTTTTTTACCTGCTTTACCAGCGTCTTCAGTGTGTGTGACGAGAAGAAAAACCTGGCTAGTCGTCCAACTCAGTGACGCTTCCTGTTAATTTTAAGTTTTGAAATGATTGCTCCGACTGTAGATTTAGACAAGGTTACTTGTATGTTGTTGCCTGACTTCTGACACTCAAAACGTGTCTAGTTTACTTGAAGGCATGTGCCTCTTGTCTTTCCGCTTTTTAGGAGAAGATAGGAGAATTAAAAGAAAATTTCATGAACTTATAAAATAAGGCATAAATTGAATTTTTGTATAGGATTTTTTTTGGGGGGGGGGAAACCAATCAATCTGCCTGCAGTGAGTTTTGTGATGAAATATTTAAAAATGCCATGTTGGCACTGATGAATGTATTCAAATTAAATATTAGCTTTTATCCCAATTTTTCAGTTGAAATTGTATAATTTCAAATAAAAGATCATCTTATCTTAAGGCTTTCACATACAGTACAGACCAAAAGTTTGGACACACCTTCTAACTGAACTCAATTAGAAGGTGTGTCCAAACTTTTGGTCTCTACTGTATCTTTACCAGAACTGGAAATAAATGTGCCATGAATTATTTTTCTTTTGCTTTGGAGTTGCGTCTTTATCGTCTGAATATGAACATTTCATGTAGTTTTTGTGCTTCTAATCTGCACTCCTACTCCAACACCCTCTGTCTGCCACAACAGGACATCCAAACATGGGAGGTCCGATGAGAATGAACCCCCCACGAGGAATGGGAGGCATGGGCCCACAGGTAGTTTATAACACGCAGCATGAACATTATTGTTGTGAAGGACCCACAAAACTGTTGCCAAAAGAAGTAACGACATGGGATAGCATGCTCCAGTAAAGCCCATTCTCCGTCCAGCTGCTCTGCAGTGTCATTTTTGTGCTCGAGCTGTTGTCAGTTTACAAGCCAGGCCAACATTTGGCGGACGTTTACTGAGTGCTTCCATAAAAGCAGTGATCATTTTAAAGCAACGACCTATAAACAATGGGTGTATTTGGCTTGACCAGCCTCATAAGTTTGCCTGTAAATATCAGAAGAGCCCTGATGATTACCTTGGCTCTGACCAGATGTCCCACCCTGCTAACACCAGTTATACAGGGTTGATGTAGCTGCTGATTTCAGATGCTCTAGTATGAGCCAAGACCGGAGCCAAGATTAATATTTGCCTTTGTAATTTTGATTTCACTGATTTTGCTGTATTGTAATTCTCCAGATGCTCAGAATTCTGATTTGAAGAGATGTTGTTTGCTCTGTGCCCTTCTACCTCACATTTTAAAACATTATCTCAGACAAAGACACCCACACTGTGCCCTTCAGCCCCTCTGTGTGCCACCCTAACTCTCCGACTTTGGCAGAGAGAACGGCAGCAGCTGGTGTGGCATCTGCTCGACAAGTGTAATCGTCTGCTGAACAAAACTCTTCCTTTGGTGGAGCAGATCTGTGGCCTGAACCCTTTACACACATACACGCATACACACCCCTACACACACACACATGAGTATAAACATGCATTGGCAGCCAAACGCCCCCACCGGGCAGCCATGATATTCACAACATACATGCAAATATTGTGAGGGGAGTGCAGACACACTGATACACACACACACACACACACACAGAGGACGTAATTAGACTCTCGTTAAGAGGAGACATGATCCTCGCTGACCTTCATCAGGATTCAAAAACTTTCGATGGAGCAGGTGTGGGGCTCTGAGCTGACGGTGTGCTTGTTTCTTTGCACAGAACTACGGCGGAGGGATGAGGCCTCCTCCAAACTCCATGGGGCCGGGGATGCCAGGGATGAACATGTTAGTAGGCTGAAGAAAAAGTTTTTTGATGTTTTATTTTTCTCAAAGCAAAATGTTTCATAAAAATCATATTTGAGTACTTTGTCAGCGTAATCAGGAATAAACATTTAAATTATTTTGTTTAGTAGATTTGGTTATTTGCTTACTTTTAGGCCCAACATCATTCACACTCTGGTTGATTTAGATTTGAAATTATTTTGAGTTGGCCTATAAGTTGGTTTCTGTTTACAGTGTAAAGGGAGTTTTATTATTATTTGCATTTTATTTAAAATGGCATATTGAAACTTAATTAAACTCTTCTCAAATCCCAGTGGAAAAATCTTTACAGCAATTAAACCATTTTTAGAAAATGCTGACCCACTTTTTTTTTTACACTTTTCACTGATTTAGGTTTAGTTATCACCTCTAGCTCTTTGCCATCACCCTAATCTTTGGTTACCCTCACATATTCTCAACCTGGATAGCTCCAAAATATTAATATTATGTACCCTAAGGTGAAACATGCTAGTGGAAATAAATAACATGAACCTAAATCTACTGGTGGTATTAATAATTTTGTTGTATTTGTAATGTTTTTGGTTTTTTTTACAAGTTTCATGGTGATTTAGAGAGATGTAAATCCATCAAACCCCACTGACTTCCCATTTGGTAGGAGACAGGATAAAAATTTCCTAACAGCAAAGGGATCCATCCCAACGCACTCTGAATCAGGGTTATTCAGAGGTTTTGCTGAAATATTCAGATGATAAAAACAAGACTGAACCTGTTACGCTTGGTACCTACATTACTCCTAAACAAAACAGCAATAAACACCCTGCTAGATGAATTTGGTTTATTTGCTGCCACCCTTTAAATTTCCTCTTTCATCTATAAAGTGCTTGATTTGATGACTGTGTTTTTTATGGTGTTTTTTTCCAAACCAATTGGAGATCAAAACACAAGAAGTGCGCATAATATTTTCTTGAAGGAAAAAAGAAGACTAGCTTCTGAAGAGGGAGATTTTTGTCCATGTATGTCCACAAAGATGACCCGAAAGGCTAATTAACATTTAAACATTTTAAATGATGTGAAAGTATAGTGTAATTATAAAGTGATGCCAGTACAAATGTTAAAATAGCAACTAATGATTGTTTATAGATTGTATGAATAGGAAAAAAAAAAAAATTGGAACTAGAATTGAGCCTTGAGGCATAACATACTTAATATAAAAATTAAGAAGCAATTTTTTTTCATTGATGTTGTTGAAAAGATTGCTAAAGCTTAGTCAAAGTTGCCCATCAACATGTCAATAAGTTGTTGGAGGCTGTTTTTGGATCTAATTAGCTTTAAATAAAAGAAAGAGGGTAGAAGGAAATATTTATCACATTTTTCTTTAAGGTTTCTTCAAAAATGAAAAACAGGATTGCTGCAAGGATGTGAGGTGTTTTTGAAACCAAGCTGTTCCCAGTGGTTCCATAAAAACTAAATAAACATTTTATAACTAGTCTAATTGGCAAAACTCTGAATCCACTTATGTTCAGGGCAAAGGAGACCTTCCCTCTTCTAGGATCAAATCTTAGCAGACTTTTTCTTTAGCCTCTAAAAGTTGGGGTTTATAATACTCACATGTAAACCTTTTATATCTGCTACTGGTTATCAGAAATGATTGTGATTGTTGATACTTGTTTGTTTCCTATTGTTAAGTATCACGCCATGAAGCAATTTAAAATCATTTCCTGTGATCTGCGAATCACAACATTATTTCCGTTGGGTAATGTCTCCTCTCCTGCTGGTATTCTCAGGGGTCCTAGTGGAAGAGGTCCATGGCCGAATCCCAACAATAATTCGGTGAGTCACTCTCTCTCATGTCTTCTCCACCATGACTGGCTGTCTTTACAAGAACGAGCGTCATTTTTTTTCTCTCTCTCCTCATGTCTGTTCTCACCACAGATAGCTTATTCATCCTCATCTCCAGGAAACTATGTGGTAAGTGCCCCATGGTGGGCTCATGTGTGACAACGGGCCATAAATTACCTGTTACTCTGTGGTGACTGACTGGCAATCGGCACTCTTCCTTTCTCTCATTCCTTTTAGGGTCCCCCAGGTGGAGGTGGACCACCGGGAACTCCAATCATGCCCAGTCCTGGAGGTGAGTAACTCTCTTTTTTTTTTTTCTTTTTTTTATCCAGACAGCGTCCATCGAAACTTATTCTCAGACAGCTCCTTGTCTCTTTCGGAAATGTTTAAGGAAAAAAAATACCTATCTACATATTATTAAAATATATATAAATTTTACTTATGCTGCTCTCCTTTTTTTCTCTAAAAACCCCCAGAAATTCCAGCATTGTTTAGAGTGTTTTATAATGAGTGTTTTAAAGGAAGCAAAGGCATGTAGGTCCAAGATCCACTGACTGATCCGTCCCAGCTTTAACCCGTCAATAAAGTCTCAGTGGAGGATTGGCTGAGAAGAAAACACTGATACCCTGTAGCTGCTCCGTTCCCGTTGGCCTGTGGAGAGTTTCTTTTTATGTCCTCCATTCATTATTTATATACATTCCTCTATTGTGATATGTTGCGGGGCAACCTTTTCACAGCAACGCTCGCACGCACACTGGGAGGGAAAACATATTTCCTCCGCAGTCGCACAAACCTCCCTCAGTGAGGCACACCTCACATGTGCTCACCCTCCTTTTCCGACAGTCACGACATTATTTCTCCACCACTTAATGCATCCTAGACCAGAATGTCCTTTATTCTTTTTTGTCACTTTTGTTTTTTTTGTTTGCATCAGCTATATGGTACCTGCAGTGTCACTGCAAGGTCAGCTTATCCCTTTGAATCTTTTCAGCATACACACAAAGGGGTCACACAGCAGGCATATCTAATTTCCTCATAACATGATGAAGGAACTGTGGTCCTGTTTCCCTTCTTTGTTTCCTCACGATATAGTTTGTTCACTAGTCTTCCCCAACCTCTTGACTTCTGAAGGCATATGTTGCACTGGGAGTAATATGTCGAGTTAACGCACAAAGATTTTGCAACTCAGCTGCTTTTACATCTTACGCTTGCTAATGTTCTGCTTTCTTTCGGCAGATTCCACAAATTCAAGCGAAAACATCTACACAATGATGAACCCCATTGGTCCAGGTGGAAACAGACCGAATGTGAGTGCTGTAAATTTTTATTCACATTCAACTTCCTTTTTATGTGCGTTGCTCTACCATGCAAAAACACAAAAAAGACCAATGCTTTTCTCAACTATTGTTTTGACAAAAACTGTTTTTCCTCAGTTCCCAATGGGACCAGGTCCGGACGGACCAATGGGAGGAATGGGAGCAATGGAGCAGCATCATATGAACGGATCACTAGGTGAGACAGCTGTGTGCAGCAGAATCCTCTCCTGAGGACATTCAGGATGAAACATGGCTGTCTCTTCTTGCTCAGTCTTTTAGCGGTAGCACGACGCCCTCTCATGGCAGATTCAGGAAGTGCGTTTTTAACAGTGTTTATTTGTTATTATTGATCAAAGTTTAAACAGATTAGACCGGGGTGAGCAGGCCTATTGATTTTGTGGATGTGACGTGATCAGTGAAGCCAGTAAAGTTTATCTGTATCAGCAACAAACAGCTTTATTTAAGTTCTGGATATTCTGTTAATGTTTTTGTTTCCTCTACCTCTGATCACAGGCTCTGGGGACATGGATGGGTTGCCAAAGGTCAGCCTATTTGACTTTTTGCGTAGCTGCTGATTTCTCTTTTACCACGTGTATTTTTTTATTTATTGGTTCTTGTTGGTTTCTTCTGTTTGGGTTGCAGAATTCGCCTAACAATATGGCAGGCATGAACAATCCTCCCGGCACTCCACGGGATGACGGCGAGATGGCAGGCAACTTTTTAAACCCATTCCAAAGTGAAAGTGTGAGTAGCATGTAGCATATCATACATCAACCCTGAACTAAAAGTCTTATTTCTGCTGTAACCTACTTCCATGTTGTTGTTTTTATAAAAACTAAATCTACGCTACTGCTCTGCATGTCAACTCTTCATTGCGGCCTGAAAAATGCATCTTCTGCTCCTTCTAACCCTGCTTTAAACTTCTTTTAGCTTTTCCATTAATCTATCCAGTGTGTTGCTTGATCTTCATGATGCTGTTTGTTCACTAATGATAGGTTCACAGAACAGCTGGGTTTATGCTAAGGTTGCATTGCACTTAGGTGTTCTTATTTACTGATCAAGCAGTTGGACAGAATTAAATTTTATTTATGAGCATCAGAGTGAAGGGGGCTGATGAACTATTGAGATTTTTAATTATAGGACTGTTTATTGTCCCTTAAACAAAATCTCAATAAAAGCTTGGGTTTGTACCATGAACAAAATGAAGACATTTAAGGAGGTGAATGTTTATTCAAAAGCTAATGTAAGCACAACCAGGCCTTGATTTCTTTACCTTACATCTTTTGAAATGGACTATATTGGCAGGTGTCTGCATTTCCAGTTGGGGGCGAGGCAAAATATACAGGCAGCCAACAGATATTGGCTTATGTTGTAGCTGTGTGAGGTTGGTCCATCAGTAAAAACTAAAATTCTGCATTCTACATTTTCTCCTTGGGCTCATTTCTTGTCTGCTTTCTACCACCTAAAATAAATAACAGATATTTATCTGCTGTGTACTGCATTTGCTGCAAGCTGCTACTGAACATGGCATTTACCCTGTAGCGGTACTGCTTTCATCTCAAACTGGGTGACATAACAATATTAATCCAGCATTGGCTTATCTTGTCTCTCCCTTCTCTTTTCTCTCTCTGCAGTATTCACCCAACATGACGATGAGTGTGTGATTTTTTTTTTTTAATCTTTCATTTTACCTCTTCATCTCCCTTTATCTGAATCCCTTCCTCCTCGACCACCATGGTGTGTCTTGCGTTGCCCTCTTCCTCCTTCTCTTCCTTGCTTCCCTTCCTCCTTATCCTCCTCTTCGTGGATGGTTTGTGGTGCCACACAGCCCCTGGGGATTCCTCTAGAAAGCAGGACTTCCCTTCGAGCCCCACATCCCACTGCCTGTAAAATGGGTGTGAGAGCGTAAAAGGGTCTCCAAACAGCAGGAAGGACCTTCTGCTCCATCAAGAGCCTGCCTCTCCTTCAGCAAGAACATTCTCACGTAGGCCACCCCAGGATTGCGCTCTTCATTTAGCTCTTTCCCACCCGGACGCCGCCATCAGATTATGAACACGGAGGACTTTGCAGCTGTTGACTCACGTGGGACTTTTCAAAAACTCTGCTCTTGTGGCAGGCGTTTCAAAAGAATGAACTGATAATGCTATTTTAGGACAACTTTCATTTAATATTTGTTTTGTTTTTGTGGGTGATAATAATCTTATTTTAATAATCGCGATTATCCAGCTGACGTAGGTATGAATTTTCCTTTCCTGCAGCAGCACCAATGACGACAGAAGAAGCACACACCTGAGAAATGCACAATGACTTTCTGTTTACATGATTTGAGGCCGTTTGTTGTTTGTGTTTTTGTCTCATTGTGTGAATTTCCATCGAACTGCTTTTCAAGGTACAGCTGATCTCCCAGCTATTCATTGACAGAGAAACAGCTACTTAACCACATCAGCATCATGTAATGGTGATGTCGTTTAAAGAAAACGTCTACTTGTTCTCCTATAGGTTGTCTTCAGATGCACATTGGATGATCAGCTGTTTATCTATCTTGTCTTAGAAAAAAATCCCCTCATTTATCTGTTTCCTTTGCTGGAGAGTAGCTCAGTCAGTCCTCACAGGAACTGCTCTCGGTAACTCAGTTTGTGAATCTTAGATTTCTCCTCATCTGTAAATAACAGGTTTGGCTTGTGTTGTTCTTGTGTTCTTGTTATTTACGAGTTGTCAGTGAATCGTCCAACTTGGTTACATTTTCTTTTTCTCTCTTCTGGATTTCCCGTATGGTAAAGTTTCCATCTGGGGTTCACTCAAAGATCTGGACAGTGTCACATTTTTGGACCGGTGGATCACTTTAAATCTTGTGATATACTCGCAAAGCCTAACTTGCTTTCAAATGTCTGGTGTAAGATTCTCAGGGTGTGATGAAATCCTATGGTATCAAGATGTTAACAACTAAAAAAAATCTAAGCAAAACTGTTTAAAATAAAAAAAAACAACAGTTACTGCCATTTAATGTAAGATGATATAGCATTTAAATATTATTTTGATTTGTTTTTAGGCAAAAATTTGGAATAAGCTGGGTTTCATTCACAAAAATATTATAGCTTTTACTTCTGTTTGCTCTTTATGTAGGTGCTGCAACCAACAATTTCATAACAGCTAATAACAGAATAGATTTGACTATTTTAAATGCAGTAAAGCTAATAATGAAATAACCTCGAGTCTTGTTAAAAAAAGACCAATAGGAGCACCAAAAGTGTTGTTGTGTTTTTTTTTTTCTTTAAATTTTTAAAAACTTGGTATACCTTAATTCTGATAATCTGCCCATGCCAATCATAGAGTTGGATGATCCCTTTCAGATAACACAGAGGACTTTCCAGTGAACCGACTGCTTAGGCAAGTTCCTTAACTTTGTTTTGATGGACTTGTCTAGATAAGACGATGCACCTTGAATTTTCCAGAACATGCAGCCACAGTGGTCTAAAAAAGAGAGCAATCATAGAAGACTGTAAAAAAGATAGATCTTTTCAGTGAACTTTATTTTTATGCATTTAGCTGAAACCTAATCATCACACTAAGCAAAACATGGTTACATATCAAACGATTTGAGTGTTTTCCTGTATGTTCTGTTCTCTGCCTTGTCACTGCTGCTGAAATCAAATTCGCTCTGCATCACTCACATCAACAAACAATAAGCAATCAACATTTGAAGCCTATGTGGGTGATGGTGACATAGCTATCTGTTTCCTGATATCAGCGGAAACAGGGATATCTCCAGGATTTGGCCATCCCTGACTTGGGAATCAGTCTCTCCTTCCTTGAATTTAGTGAAACGCTTCCCTTCTTTCCTCTCCCTCTCACCCCAACCACCCTTTCTTTTTCGTTATTGTTTTTTTTTTCTTTTTGTAAATACTGTAAAATGCATTTTGATATCATTGACATGTTTTTGATATGTCAGTCACTACCAATGAATACAGCTGAAAGTAAATTATAAATAAAACTGTTCATGTTTTTTCATAGAGAAAAAGATGCGTTAACCTAACCATTTGGCTCACGTGGCTAAATTTATAAGATACTGTAAAGTGGCTGAATGTGTAAATGACGGCAACGTGGTGAAGGCATTGAAAGAAAGGATAGGACAGAAAGAGGACAGGACAGAGAGACACAAAACGGGCCGAGCTATCCCCGCTCCAGCTCTTCACTCCTTTTTTCTCTGTATAATGCTACTCTTGGCTATGAAATAGAAGGGGAAAAAAATCCTGTGACCAGATATTTCACAGGGCATTTTTTTCCCACAGCAATGTGACCTTGTGTTGCAGTTTTTGATATGAAGGATTTTATCAGTACCAGAAAATTTTTAAACTAGGAAAAAAAAAAAAAAGAAATCATGATTATACAGTAAGAGTACATCAAAATCAGAAACATGGGGGGAAAACTGTGTTGTTATCCACTCCTGTGATAGCATTGTATAGTGAAAAACTCTCTCACTGATCCTCTCTCGGTCCTCTGTGTATATTGATCGCTGGCCATCTCTGTACTTCTATTGTGATGTATAATACTGTACCATTAGGAAGATTTGCTGGTCGGATGGGCTGGTTGTTTTACTCTGGGAGGGTTTGGCTTGAACCATTCACGGTCCTCTCAGATGACTCGGCAGTATTCAATATGAAGCAGTCTGTCTCTTGGGTTTGCTTTGTATTTCATGGTAGGATAGTTGAGAATCTTGTCTTAGGGACTTAGGTGTCTTGTGTAGGTAATAAAGATGTTCTTTGTATGTTTCTTTATATTGTAAAGTTTCTTTAGACTGAAAGAAAAACAGATAATTTGCTTATAAAAAAGAAACAATGCATCAATAATAAATGTCATTTGATTTTTTTCCCCCTGTTGTTTGTATTTTTTCTGTTGCGTCTTCAACTTGAATTACTTTTGGAAGGATCAGAAAGTAGATAAATTGTGTCTGAACTGAAGGGTTTAATTGACATAAAGTTTAAAAGGTTATAATTTAATTGTTTTTGAAGCCGTGGACTAGTCATAGCAAAAATGTTTAGACTGGAATTATTGTTTCCAGAAAATATTGCTACTTTTTTGGCTTGAATTTTTATTAAGCAATTAACATTAAGGGGAGTTGGCTATAAAGCGTGATCAGATGATGTTCAATGCCATAAAAAGGGCTACCAGCAGAGGAGGATTAATAAGAGCAGGAAGTGTTTAACCAGTTCACCCTTCACAAGAACTAGTTCTATATTTAGCACACCCATGTTAAAATTAAATAATTCATGCTCACAGTTCACCGATTACATTATGAACAAAGCTCATGTCTACGGTAAGATCGTCCTTCATCATATTACTTGAAAAAAGTTTTAAGTTATGTCACAATATCTTTATCATGGCTGTTTGGTCCCTCTTGTTTTTAGAACTGCCTTAAATCACCATTGCAAATTCAAAAATGTGATTGATCCATTCATCAGAGATTTTGGTCCATTTCTACTGGACAGCATCAAGCAGTTGCCACACGTCCATGATGTGAGTCTCCTCCTCTACCACAGGCTAAAGAAGCTCTGAAAGATTGAGATCTGATGATTGTGGAAACACTGGAGCACAATATTCAAGAAATCAGCTTGAGATGATTTGAACTTTGTTAAATTATGTGCTATCCATTCAGAAGCCGCCATGAAAAGATGTGGTCATAAAGAGTAAACAATATCATTGTTCACAAATTTCCCCTCTGTTTACAATTGGTCCAGTCAAAATTTAACCGGAGACAATCCAAGTCAGGGAAAGCGAGATTTTCTTTAAACTAATAAAACCCCCAACAGCAATATGTAATAACACAATCAATGCTCCCCCCAAAAATTGTATTTGACAAACATGATGTTCAAAAAACATCATGTTTAAATATCACTGGTCTGTAAAGTACTGAGTGGTCTGAGAAGTGTAGGGCAGCATTTCCCAAACCTGGTCCTCAAGACATACATGTTTTAGATGTTTCCCTGCTTTGATACACCTGATTCAGCTGATTGCAGTTCTGCAAACCCTGTTAATCAGCCATCAATTGAAATCAGCAAAAGCAAGAAAACACCTTAAATATGCAAGGCAGTGTGCCTTGAGGACCAGTGTTGGGAAACTTATTGGTCAGGTATTAACCATGACCATTAGGTCATCAGAGACCTTTTCTTTAAGGACAAACATTATTTTATCAGTTAATTTTTGCCAGGTCTTACCTATTTGTTTTTAAGTTGATTATTTTCATCTTATGGGAGGACTAAATACTTCCAGTCCCTAAATGCATATTTTGACTAAATGTCCTTTTATTTACAGTGTACCTTTATTTTTCTGTATCATTTATACTTTTTCCTAGAACTAGAATGTATGAATGGTGCTGTAGAAATAAACATCTTGTCTACTATTCTGGAGATGGTATTTACGAAATGTTCAAGATACGGTGTCTTTATGACTGCTTTCTTGCATGCTTTAAAGTAGACATCTTCTTTTTGACAGTCTTGAATTATTTAGCATTCTACACTTGATTGCTTTTAAATCAGCAAAAATAATAAAACATTTAAACCACTGTCCTGAGTGTGTGTGCGTGTGCGTGTGTGTGTGTGCGGGCGGGGGGGCGTGCGTGTGCGTGTGCAGTCAACTTTAACACTCACGAAGGAGGAGTTTCAGATCAACCGGAAGAAGGTTGCTGCTTGGTTGAAGTCAGTATGATGTTGAGCACACACCAACCCCAACACATCTAATTGCTCTCGTGTTTACAAAGCGCAAGCTAACTTCTCTGCCTTGAACTGAAGTAAGGGGGACACGACTCTGGACCAAAACAAGGTTATTTGGAGGTAAATTGTGTTTTTTTTATTATTATTTTTTAATTAATGACGCTTAGACGAGTCCTTACTTTCTAACATTATTAAAACAGCAGTACATCGCTAAATAGGATGAAAAAGGTCTTCTGATGTTCACTGACAGTTTGCTAGCACATATCGAGACTAACAGCTAACGCTACTGTATTTTGCTAATCTGTTAGCCTGCTAGCTGCTTGAGGGTTTGGCTGCAAGGTAACTTGCTAGAAACTGCTAGAAAGCTTGTTGATGTTTGTCAGTTAACCGGATAAGTGTGGTATGTTCTTCTGAGCCTT
Source organism: Gambusia affinis (assembly GCF_019740435.1). NCBI lineage: Eukaryota > Metazoa > Chordata > Actinopteri > Cyprinodontiformes > Poeciliidae > Gambusia > Gambusia affinis. Next base: position 11,113,308 of record NC_057877.1, on the reverse strand, counting down.
TTCGTACTTATTTGTGTACAATTTACAATGACTGTAGAAGGTTTTATAAAATAGTTATGTAGCTATTTAGGTAAATATCTTATGGTTGATTGTACCAAGCAGTGATTTTAAATTTCATCTCTTAAGATCGCAACCCAAAGCTAAATATGTATCTCAAATGCATATAATTGCATTGTTTTTTGTTCTGCCTGACAGAGTGATGCACTATTGATTGGAAAAGTGGAGACTATGGACGCATCAGATGGCCATGAAAATGCTCTATCTGCCAAGAAGAGTGGAAAAACCTCGTTGCTGGACAGTGGGGAGGACTTTGAGGTTTTAGATGAAGAAGACATCGATGATGACCTTCCTCCTTTGGAAGATGCTGGGGGAGGGGATGGGAATGTAGCAGATAATACAGAAAAGAAAAATGCAGAGGAAGAATCTGAGGCTTCAGCACAAATGGATGAATGGCTGGATGTGTTGGGTATGTGAAAACTGTAGGATGACAGGACTCATAAGTTACATTCCTCTGGAGAGTTTTACTCAGTTTTTAAAGCTAGTGGCACCATCAGTATGTGGATATGCCCCTATGGAAGCTGCTTCATAGCCCACATAATAATAAGATATAATTTTGTTAAAGCTTATTGGAGATTCCACAGCTACTTGTACGGAAACTTCAAAGATAAACTCAAACGTTTGGCTTTTTTGTGCTGTTTTTTATTTTGTATGAGTGAGTTCTAATCTGCACAGTGTTAAACAAAACACATTTTTAGCCTTTTGTTGCTCCATAATCACCAGAAAGCGATCCGCTTTGTTCTGATACAATGTCACTTACGTTGTTTGCAGGAAATGACCAGCTTAAGAAGAAAGTCTTGGAGCCAGGGAAGGGGCGAGCTAGCCGACCTCAAAAAGGACAAGATGTGGAAATTAATCTGAAAACACAATTGATGGATGGAACCCTTGTTGAGGAGCAAAATAATCTGTCGTTTACTCTGGGGGACGGCGATGTCATTCAAGTACAAAACATTTTTTGGTTTTGTTAATTATTTTTTTTAATAAGGCCTGCATCATGCCAGAGTTGGTCGCGCTGTTGCTTTGCAGCAAGAAGGTTCTGGGTTTCAATCCTGGCCTGAGATCTTTCTACATTAAGTTTGCATGTTCTCCCTGTAAATGCTTGAGTTCTCTCTGACTGACTTCCTCTTCCGCCCAAAAACATCACTGTTAAGTTAGGTTAACTAATATTTCTAAATTGTCCTTGGGTATGAGTGAGTCTATTTCATGGCTTACCTTACTAGCCGCTTGTACTACACTTTGCTTCGTACAGAGGGTCAGGGCCCTCAGCTATTGAGAAACAATGGCTTTCTGGAGGCTTGGACTGTGTTAAAGTTTAAAATTTTACCCCGTTGCCAATGTTTACCTGTGAGGCAGCAGTTAATGTTAATTCAATATTTGGAAATGTGACCAACACAGACTGAACTGCTTGTTCACTTCCTCCTCTGCCATTAATGAAACTACAAGGAGACTACAATTCTAAAACAGCGCAGAAAATTGACGTCATCGTTAACGACTTCTCCTTCTGTTCGCTGATCGACAGCTGACAGCTGAGTCAAGGGGAGAAAGCCCAGACTTTGCTGGAAACGAGAACGTTTTTTGAACTGATTGCACAGGACGGCAATGGCCAAGCTATTGCATGTCTGATATTTATCAAAGTAGTTGTGATAAAAGTTTATTTCACAATAATTTCTCCTTACTTTTAGGCACTGGATCTGACTGTGCAGCTCATGGAAATGGGAGAGAAGGCGCTCATTCACACTGATGCAAAATATGCATATGGTGCCAGGGGAAGGTAGGAAAATATAGTTGTGAACCTGTGTTAAATCTTGAGCAAGTCCTGTGTATTTCAACAGCTTTGAAAACAATTCACAGACAGAAAAGCTGGTTCCACAGCAGGAAAATTTGTTGTTGATCCATGTGTATGTACCGGAATATTTCGTATCCACTCTGCCTTGCTGTAAATGACATTACTTTGCTGTGAACAGCTAATGCTTGTCATTAAGCTTTGTTGCTCTGGTATCTTAAAAGAGGAATCTGCTAATATTTATAAATATAGTTGCAGTTTCAGGCCAGTTGAACAGAATGAAGACAAAGCCAAAATGAGATGCGCTTTTCTATTTTCGAAAATGGTAAATTACTTCCTGTAAATGTGGTGTGTTGCAAAAGAAATGTAGAGCATGCTTGAGGAATGCATGAGGAATGCGTACATCCCTGTCTTGTTACATATCAACCAGTCCATTTCACTGATTAAATCACTCTGTTAAAGTTGTTGTTTGATAGTTGATTTGAGTCTGTAATTTTATTTTTTGTTTTGCTTTCATGAGTTCAGTTTTTCTTCAAATGTTTTAGCCCCAGAAAAAGCTCTGTTGTTTATGAAAATGTCTTGTTTATTTTATCTATTTAAGCAGGTGAGTTACTACACTAAGACTAGATTTACAAATGGTAATGTGGCAGGGAGGAAAGGAGACCCAGGAATATTCAGCAGCACACTTTACTGTAACACATTAACACTGTTGAGGTCATAAAACAATAATAAGACAAAGGCATATGATGAAATTGACATAAATTGACTTGTCTTTAAGCTGCCTGAAATGGGCAGCTTAAAGACAACATCTTCTTGAAGCTTTAATGTGACAAGAATACTACACATTTGCTAATTTAACATTGTGTAACTTAGGATATGTTAGAAATTTATAGTGAGCCTCTACGCATACATTTAAATCAAGCTAATAGTGTACTTTCATAATAATATTTAGCTTGAAGTTAATCATCCTGCCAGAAATTCACATTTTTTGACATGAACACAAGCCACTGAGAATATTTCCTTTTTATTTGATGAAATTGTCCAAGTTATCCAGGTATTTTTATTTGCTTCCCTTCACTGGACTGGTGTCTCATTTTCTTGCCAGCCTTGAACCTGAGGTACCCCCTAACGCACAGCTGTCCTTAGAAGTGGAACTTGTGAAAGCTATTGACGCGCCAGACGTGGAGCTGATGCCGCCTTCAGACAGAATTGCACTGGCCATCCGCAAGAGAGAGAGGGGCAATGTTCACTATCAGCGCGCCGACTATGCTTTTGCTGTCAACTCATACAGCATTGCCCTGCAGATTACAGAGTCAAACTCCAAAGGTGAGGTAAACAACAAAGAGTCAAGTGTCGGAGGGACATTCTCTATTTTTTTATGTTATGTAAAATATGTTACAATGCTGCTTGGTAAAAGAAAGAAAATCTTAGTTGTAATTATTCAGTTTAATGTTGAAATTCCATTAAACTGAGGACATGTTTTTGTCTGTGTGGGTTATTTCACACACAAAAGCCACCTGAAAAATAAATTTGGCCATGTTGTATGTTTTGGATTCAGCTTGAAATTCTTTAAATTTCTCTTTATTACATTTGATCTGTAAAGTTTGATATTGTTCAATCAAATGCAACAATCTGAAAAATGTCCACTCATTTTATGCCTTTGACTTCTTTTTGAAAATGATTGATAGAACAGCAAATTCTGTTTACTTCGTCTTGTCTAGTTTCCGGATTAATTTATGTACATTTTAGGTTTAGGCATGAAACAATAACAAATTTAGACATTTTTTTTATTTTTCAGAATGGAGGTTAAAAAATTGAGAACCTTGTCATGTTTTTGAGTTACAGGGGGATTTTTTTTTTGTCTACATATGTTAGGTTTTAGTAATTCTTTTGTTGTTGTTCTGCTCCAGTTGACATTAGTCCTGAAGAGGAGGAGGAATTGCTGGATGTGAAAGTCAAGTGTCTGAACAACATGGCTGCCTCTCAGTTGAAGTTGGACCACTATGATGCGGCCCTTAAATCATGCGTCTCCGCTCTTGCGCACCAGCCAGACAACATAAAAGCCCTTTTCCGCATGGGCAAGGTATCGCTCTTCTTCTTTTACCTTCCAAGCTCTGCTGAATCTGCCGCAGTCATGCATTATCTGGTGTGTGTTTTCGATTAAGGTTCTGGCTCTGCAAGGCGAGTACACTGAGGCCATTCAAACCTTACGGAAAGCGCTGAAGCTGGAACCAAGCAACAAGGTAAATCCGTTTAGAAATTTTAAAAAATCCTCCCCTTTGACCACTAGATGGTGCCATTGGGTAAGACATGAATCAATTTGCTGTGCAAGGTGAGGTGAACCGCTGATTCATCATTTCAAGGGATCTGTTTTCATGTTGCTGCTGTAAATAGGGTCACCCTGCACCCTGGACGTATCTAAAGCCTATCCATGGGGTCTCTTCTGCTCATACAGCCGACTATATAAGGTTCTTTGGCTATATAAGGCCACTTAACGGAGTATTTTCAAGTGTGTGGGCTTCTTGGATCAGATGCAGCACCATAGTAGCTGATGCCCAGAACTCCCCACGTCAGTCCTACACCAATCTGTTGTACAGCACATGGTCTGTGCACCAGTTTCCTGCTTGCACATGCTGTGTAATGAAAGGTACCGTTTCATTTTGGACAGGTGCACGTTGGCCAAATTGCCTCGTTTACAAGCAAGTGCACATTTTGGACGTTAAATCATGTAATTTGGGGAAATTCAATTTGAAGATGTTGAGAAAGTTTACACTAAAAAGCCTTAGCTTTGCAGAGTTTCAGGGATGAAAAATTGGGAACTGAAAGGAAGTCTTGTCTCGTTTTAACAAGGCTGTTAAAATATTTGAGTCTACACAATTTGGCTAAGGGTGGCACCCCATAAATCTAAGCTGGAAGGACTTTCTGTCTTTGTGTCATCAAAGAAAGCCTCTGACGGCAAGAGAATCCTTAATAAATATCTTTGTGCACACTTTGTAATACCGTAGTAAGATTTAACACATTAGTCAGATGCTGGTCTGATTCATTTGTAATACCACAAAGTAAAGATCTCTACTCTCTTCCCTTTTAATGACAGTTTTTCAAATCAATAAGGTGCTTTTAACTGGTGGACGAAGTGAAAAGACATTGCTAATGCTCCTCATACATCACTGTTTACATTTGTCATTCTGTCAACTTGCCACACCCCTCGTCTTCAAGTTTGAGTAGAGAAGATTTATTTGTCTGGTTTGTTTAATTTCCTAAAATGACTCGCAGATTTGACATTTCCAGTTTAGACTGCCTTTGACTGTCTTGGCACAGTGTTTGGACAAACAGGACATCGCATCTTTATTTATCCCACTTTGTCCTTTCCTTTGGGAACCGACCACTGTTCTGTCAGTATTGTAATCCTACAATAACATCAACAGCTTTCACTAGATTTATAACTAAACACTGTCCCTTCCTTCAATGTATAACTGGGAGCAAAAACGACTAAACAAAAGCTACGTCTGTACTGATAGAGCGATGCCTTTCTCCCACAGGTCTGTACCGGAACACTTAATTCATAATATTAATTTGGTAATGGGTAAATATTTCTGTAAACTCTGAGCAGTGTTACTTCGGTCTTTGTGATGAAGTGCAATTACTGAGCATAAACATTTTCTGTCTGACAAGACAGATTTGCTTAGTCACTCAAGAGCTTTAAGAGCAAAGAAATGACTCACACCAGAGCTTTTGCTGGAACAATAATTGAAGTCAGATCCTGGAATATTTGAGAACATGTGGGCTAAACTGCAGCCTGGTTATTGTAATGGAAGCCTGTTATTTCTTGGAACCCAGCAGAGTAGAGCAGAGCTAACATTTTTCCAGTGTTTAGTCATATTAAATTGGTGTATTTATTATTTTCTTTTATCTGTAATTTCAAACATGCATGGCCAATTGTTGTTGTAAATGCAACATTTTTGTATGGTCCAAGCCAGTTGTCTGGTAAAGTAAGGGCTTTTGTCATGGCATTAACAGGTTGTTGGTTGCACATCTTTTGTTTTGATGGACTCTGTAGGGTTCCCACAGTTTCACTTCAGAACAGTTTGGAAATGGATATAATAATGGAAAAATGTTCAATGTTTTATATCTATCTCATATATATTTGCATTTATAGAGAGATATCATCTCCAAAGTCTGAACTGGGTCCAGTATCATCATTTTGTTTCTTGGTTTGTTTGGGGGGGTTTTTCACTCTCTGTGCAGACAATTCATGCAGAGCTCTCCAAGCTGGTGAAGAAGCACTCAGAGCAGAGGGGAGCAGAGCAGGCCATGTACAAGAAGATGTTAGGAAATCCTTCAAAAGGCAGCACAACAAAATCCAGAGCCAAGTCTTCATGGGTAAGAAAGTCCTTAAAATAAAGCTGCATTGTAAACCAGTTTTTTTGGGAGGGTTTTGCACTAATCAATCATATACTTTTCTCTGTGTAAACTGTAATTGATCAAATATAAAAAATTGTATTTGGATTTTGTGTTTTATCATTTTTATTATTGTTGTTATTACTTAATTCTAAAAAAAATCTGCTCAAGCAAATATTGGCATCTGTAAACATAGTCAATCATTGATGAAACGACGCTAATTTATGTTGACTCTTTTGGGCTTAGCGGTAGCATGTGTATTTTGGACCGTTTTTGTTGCCTCATGACTTCAACCTTCTCACGAGTCACTTCGTGCTTGTCTATCTGCAGGGCCTCAGCTGGAAGTGGCTTTTTGGTGCGACTGCTGTGGCCATCGGTGGAGTAGCCCTATCTGTTGTCATAGCGGCCAGAAACTGAAGTGAACCAAAAGAGTCAAACGCAGTGGGGAGAGCCTAAACACTGAAGCACATCTGGCGGCACCTTCACTCTCTCGGTGAAAGGAGGTGGAAATGTCAGGTGGTGAATCACCTCTTCACTGTCACACTCTTTTCTCTACTATGTTTGAGAACTGTATGTGACAATTAATAATAATAATTCCATATGGAGAAATGTGTTTCCTGCCTTGTAGATGGATAGGTTTGTGCATCTAACCTTTGTTCCAGCTGTTTCTTGTTCTTGGTAGTCGGTGTGAGGAAGTGCTTGTTTGAAATAAAAATAAATAAATAAATGAGAACAGATCAAGATGGAAGATATTTTTACCACGTAGAAAATAAAACAGCAGTTATGCTGAGATATATAGTTTAACAGCAGTAGATTGCGCTTGTAAAATATTTATTATCCAAGTGATGTGATTTCAGATTATGGTACAGTGTTCCCTCTCAAACTGCTCCCTATTATCTGAGGTCCATAAGATAGCAAGATAGTTGGTTGTGTGCTGGCCTGTTTACACTTTATACAGATTCTATATATAAATACATTAGCTGACCAAAGTAATCCAAACACACTAGCAAAGCAGTTCAAAACCGACTACCTTATGTTGATCAGCTTTTATGCAGTTGATTTTTGAAGAGGTGGTTTTCTGGTTCGCTGTTCACTGACACTATAAAGTAAAAATAACCACCAAGCAACATATTTCAGTTAAATAAGACTTAACAATCTGCAGTCTTATTGAAGTAACACTGACAGTGGCATCAAAGTTGAAACAAAAAAATAAAACAATTTTCATCCTAGCTAGTCTATTAAAGGCATATATTTTTAGGAGTGTAGCTGAAGGAAGATTTATTTAATTTCAATTTAATATTCTATTTTTCAATGATTATGACCAAATGTTCCTGACTCTGACCATTAGTCAGAAAAAAAGTTTTTTGGTTTTTTTTTTTTGTAAGTTATTTACTGATGTTGTTCATTCCAAAACAGAAACGTGATTCTGCTAAATGTGTGGTATCCTTAGAGTAGATGTCAGAACAACAGAGCCAAAAGTTGCATCATGCCATCAAAATAACTGTTTAGATGAGTTCCTGGCATTATTTGCTTTTCTTAATTTTTGTATTGATTACAAATAAATCTCATATGAAAGTATTGTTCGTTTTGTTTAATTTTTGCTTATTATCTATGCTTGACTGATGAAATGTTGTATTATGTCCAGCTGTGGTTAAATTGGGTAAATTTGTAACATCAGAGGAACTAAAAGTGCTACTGTTAATTACATAGATGCTTCACTGGGACTTTTCCCATTCAGATACATTTGAGTCATGTTTATCTCTACAGTAGAGAAGCTGAAGTCACTGGCTGTACATTTCCCTGAACTGATAAGTTTGACTTTCCAAAGACTTCTGGATATCTGATCACATTGCATGCACGATTTCTTCTTTACTTTAGACAATGATATATCACTAGCATATATAGATGACCCATCTTCCCTGCTTCCGACAGATTACTGCGGGGTCAAATCGGTGTCTGCACTGAGGAGGAAGTTTGACATCCATTAATAGTGGCCTGTAACGAAGTCAGAAAATCAGTGATTTCAAACCAACAGTATTGATACTGTACTGTACTGTACTGCAACTTTTAGATGTGCCTCTGCTGCACCACATCTGAATAGAATAATTAGGTCATTAGCAAGGCTCTGGAGAACTGGTCTACACAAGGAGGAGGTGATTAAGTCATTTCATTCCAGTGTTTTGTACCTGTAGCACATCTAAAAACTGCAGGACAGTGGCCCTTGAGGACTGGAGTTTGAGACTCCTGATATATAGCATCATTCGACTAATCTCATCCTTAGATCTGGACGGAAAAAGCTTAGATTTTTTTTGTTGTTATTTAACTCAAGATTTTAGGAAAGTTTCTCTTAAAACATATGGCAATGAAAAATGTTAAGTTACATCTAATTGGCTGTAAAATACAATGTCATTGTTACCATGTATTAAAATTTCATAAATTATAAAGTCGGCTAAGATGTATCACATTTTGATAAAGGATTTTGAAAAGACTGTAGCATAATAGTTGAAATCCTTCAAAGATGCTTTTGCAGATTTTTATTTGTATAAGAAATGTTTGGTAAAACAAAATTATTGAAGTTAGATGAGTGGTTCCCAAATTTTTCAGATTGAGATCCACAGAGTAAAATCAATCTATTGGTTGAACATACAAGCATTATTAGTCAGTCAATTTAAATCCAGATGGCAATATTAAGAGCTAACAACCAAATTGTATTACTATTTGAGACTAGTTCACTTCTTTATGGTTTTTTTTTTAAAGAGTATCTGAGTTGCATTTGCACCCCCCAACTTCAGGGACCAGAGTTAGATGATTGTACTAAACATACTGAGGTATAATTGATGAACATAAGTACTTCAGCAATTTCAGATAAATTAATGTGAAATTCTGGTTTTGTTAAAGGCTGTTAATAATAATAAAGTTTTCTTAGTTGGAAAAAAAATGCAAAACTATGCATTTTGGATGATAAATTAATCTATCAGTTGTAGGTAAATTGGGACAGAATCCATCCAAAAATTAATTTCAATTAATTTTGTTTCTTTGGAAACACACATTATTTATTCTGTCAACCTTGTTACTTATAATCTAAACGTATGATGCCATAGTTTGACAAAGTGTTTTGCTTCTTACTGCATCATAAAATCTCTATCTCCTTCCCATGTAAGGGACCTTACACCACTTCTATTTTTAAAAGGCATTCGGTTTTGTGGCTAGTGTGCAGATAAGTAAGAAAATAGCAAGATTTTAAAGTTACGCCTCCAACTAAATCTTACCCGCCCCATAACCCATTTAACTTGAGGTCACTAAACTTTTTAAGTTCTCACAATAATATCGCAACAATGAGGCAGAAAGTATTTATTTTGACAATTATCAGAAAGATATACATTCTACATAAAATTCCTTTAATTTAACTTAATAAGAGACACGATATTATAAAAAAAAGCATACGGTTATGGTAAATGTAACTGTACTGGCTTCCTCGCAGATCAGTGACTTCATCAGTGACCAGCCACTGAATATTCAATGAAAAGCAATGGGACTTCTCGGTTTACGACAGAGTGTGGGAACGGTGGGTAAGATGGCGGCGCTGAAGGAGGAGCAGTGCTACGGACTGTCCTGTGGAAGAGTGAGCAACGGCAGTAATGTCACCGTCTTTCACGTTAAACTTACTGACAGCGCGCTGAGGGCGCTTGAAGGCTTTCGGAGCAGCAAGGTAATTTTGTTCTTTGTAGCAGCGTGCCATTCTGGTTCGGGTCTGAACTCTTTTCCTGTCGGCAGTGACAGACACAGAAGCAGGCAGGCAGGCAGGCAGGCAGAGGGAGGTCAGTTACCGCTCTGTCTGCCGCTGCCTTCAAAGCTGAAACACACACTGCAGCCTGGTTTATAAAGTCTGTCTTGTTTTGAGTGGGAAATGTTGTAGCGAGGCTATTTTTTTTTTTTTTTTTTAACTTCACCCTGACAGTAGTCTCGCATTTATCAAGCTCGCTGCTTCTCAATACAGAGCCTCAATGGTTATTTCATTGGATTAAGGTGTTTGGTTTGGTTTGCGCAACAGTTTTAACTTAATTCGCCCCAACATGAGTTGGAATTAATCTGACAACAAGGGGAGAATCTAGGCTGTCATGTGTCGATGTTTCCAGAAACTTTGTTGAGCTGCAAAGAAATGTTTGGCAGACCTTTTGCTAGCAGAACTAGCCTGCGACTGCCTGGCAGCAGTGAGGGTTGGAGCTTTAAATCGCCTGTTCTGAACTAACGCCTTCTTATAAAGTAATGTCAGGGGAAAGTGTGAATTGGGTTGACTGTCAAATGACGACGCCGTGAATAATTATGAGAGAACAGCCAACATTCATGCGAGAAGTGTCTATTTCATTTCCCAACCCCCTCAGTTCCAGTAAATGCTCACGTACTCATCACAGCCTAAAAATTGCGTCAAACTTAAAATTTCTGATTTTATTTTGTTTTGTACATATCAACAGTGGCCTTCAAATAATCTACAGCCATTGCGCTACAGCTTCTTCTTGCTCGCTGGACTTTCTGTGCCCAGAGCTTTAAGTCTGTTTGTGGCCATCTAATGTTTCAGCTTCTATAAATATTTGACTGGGAAAACCTGACAGGGTAGGAGGAAAGGGCCTTATCTCCAGCTTCAGTGGCTGTCTATAGCAAGACTGCAGCTGATAAACCAAAACAAATAAACTGGAACAGGTAAACTGGGTTTTAGTAAGGGTGATTCTCTCTCAATTGCATTACACAAGTATTTGTGTTCTCTAAGAATGTTAAACTTTATTTTTCTTTGGCGATACAGAGAACCATTTTACATCTGAAACACAAACTTCTGTCAGTTTTATGGTTTTAAAACTACTTTCCACACTTTTTATGTAAAATCAGTGAAATTCTCTTTAGCTCTGGTTTGTTGCCTGTAGAACACAACGTAATTGTTAGTTTATTTTTTAATCAATTGTATTTCAATCAAGTTAAAATCCACTCAATCCAGAAACAAGCTTCCACACACACTTGCCTGTTGTGATATCACATTTGGCAACTAGGAGGGCAGAGTTCTTATTTATCTTTATTTGGATGTTTTGAATAACGTTACTCATTCAAATGATCTGAACTTTGTAAGAAAGCAGTAACACATTCATGTCATGTAAAAACAGACCGCAGGGTTTCAGGAAAATTTGGCTATAGTAATGCACATGGAAGCAGTTTGTGGAAAGGATAAGGGAAATCTAGAATGGTCAGATTTCATTTGTAGAACAGCCTGTACCAGAGGGTGGCAACATCCACAATTTAAAGAGCCATTTTTTTTCCCCCTTCTCAAACTAAATTACACGTAATCCTTCAAACAAACCTACTGCTTATTTATTTGTTTTGCTTTTTATGGTTAAGGTATCAACATTGTATGTCCATTCTTAGGTTCTAGAGCAAATAAAATCCATTAAGCCATTGTAGCAAGCGAATGAATACATTCTAACAGCAAAACATATTTAAACATGGTGACAAACCTTGTACATTTAGAAACACTGTTCAGTTCTATATACTGTGGGTGAAAAGATATAAAGAGCTACTGTGGAGGAACTTAAGAGCTGCATGTGGCTCCAGAGCTGCAGGTTGCAGACCCCAGCAATCATCATTCTAGTCAACGGTGGCGGCCTGTGAAAAAAAATCTTGCTGTGCCGGTACATTTTTCCTTCATAGTTCCTAATGATTCAAACTTCTGGTAGGAAAATAAATATAGCTCCACAACAATATAGCATTCTTCATACTTCAAAATAACATGAAGGCTCATTTGAACTAAAAGAAAAAGGTCTGTTAGGTAACTTGCAAAATATGCAGTATTTAAGTGTCAAAGGCTAACACTGAATCTGACTCAAAATTGTGTAAAATGCCAAACTACTGTAGGATTGCCTAGAAGTTTAACTGAACAAACAGGCTAAATTCTGTTGAAATTGAACTTTTGAGTATCAATTAATGACGGTACTGGATGAAATAGTCATGGCTGCAAACATACAATTAACAAAAAAATCAGAAGGACTTTACCAGGCATCACTTCTGTGGTGCAGAAGAGAATTAAGAAGAGTTTATTGGAAGAAAATTCACAGTTGAATAGTCAGTTTGTGGAAATGTTGCGCAAGTTACTCAGATTACATTTAAGCACGCACTACTAAGAAAAACTGGTGCTGCTAATACAATATTTTAATCATGTATTTTTTAATTAATTAATTACTTTTTTTTTTTTTTTCTATTTTCCCCCCTCCACATTTGGAAGGGCGGTGCCCCCTATGGTCCAGTTGCCACTGCTAGCCAACATCAGAGAGAAAAAATGCCATTGCTGGACAGTCCGAAAGAGGGAAGTTATTCATGTCAGAGTTTGGACTGCATGTATTGAAACCGTTAATGGCAAATCATTTAGCTGTGAAACAATTTTGGGAAGACTCAAACTAAGATGTAGGACTTCAAGACATTGGTGAAAAACATTCATATGTGATGAAGGTAGAATGCACATTTTGCTCACCTCACATTCTTTTTAATAGTTACAAAGTCTCTGCCATTCTACCTGAACTTTAGCATATTACAGCCTACCAAATCTTTCAGCCAAACCTTTCTTTGCAATTGAAATATTTACTATATAGATGACAGCTGGGATTGTGATGACATGTAATCAGAGATGTTGGTTCGTATCTGTGTTGCTGATTATTCAAGTTATTGGTGTGTTCCTTCTTGCAGGTATTTATCACAGGTTGCCTGTTTAAGTCCTACATCACTTGTACATTAGGTGCAAACGTGACTGGATGTTGTTATTGCTGATGTAATCACAGGTATTGGTGTGACGGTAACCTTTGCGGGGCTTGTGTGTCAGTTTAAGCAGCTGCACTTCGGTTTGTTATCATCTGGCATGACTGTTGAAGATGGCGTTCATCGGTGCAGACGCACAAGTTTGTCAGCCGTTTAACTTTGTGCAGTTGTCAGGAGAATATTGCACCACAGATCAGAGGTGCCCAAAGTCAGTTCTTGAGGGCCGACATCCTGGATGTTTTAGTTTGCTCCCTGGTTTAACGCACCTGGATCAAATGATGGCTCGTTAGAAGGCCTAAGAAGAACATTGACATGCTGAAAAGGTTGTTGGTACTACCAGGGAGAGAACTAAAACCTGCATGATGCCTCGAGGACCGACTTTGGACACCCCTGCCATAGATGAAAGGTACTGATAAACTGGAGAGACGGACTAGGAAGTGACGAACCTGTTTGCAATTTTCATCCTTAGCAGATAAGCAGTCTTGCAGCCACCGTGGCCAAAGTCATTATAGGTTAACCGTGTCTTTATGCTTTTCCCACTTATTACACTTAAAACGCTTACTCCGGTTTATTGGATAGAGTCTACTGCATAATCAAATGGGTTCATGAAGGGCTTATTTTGTTAGGAGTACTTTAAGCATTGGCATGGAAATAAGCACATGCAAGATCACCTGGAGAACGGAGGATTATGTTTGAGTCACTCTTTTCCTTTGGGTATAAGGGGTGTCTTTGGCAAAGGTTTAGAAGATCTCAGTTTGCATTCCAGATGAATGTAAATGAGAATTATAGGTGATGGGAAAATGTATGCAAATAAGTTATTGTTTTAAAATATGTAAGTTTCATATGGGTATACATAGATGCACTACAATATGCCTATTTCATTTGAAACAAATACGCATAATTAAAGGTTATAAAGGAGAGATTAAAATGCTTTTGAAGAATAACAAACTCATAGTATTGCATGACAAACCAACAGCATCATAGGATTTGCCTTTATGCTTAGCTGAACATCAATAACAACCAACTTAATCACCTTACTTAGACAGACGCTACGTGCAATCTCAGTATAATTAATCTTATGTTTCTTTGCAACACCCTAGACTTCAGCCTCAATTGTTTTCATTGTGACTCAGACATTTTTTTTTTTCCTTAAGTATTTACACGCCTTTAGCTTTGTCATAACCCGAACGCTGGCTGGTACCTAGCTGCAGCAGCGGGTTGGGCAAGGTAAAGAGTTAAACTCTTAATTGCATCACTGTGCTGTGACTAAATATATCGTGTAGACACTGACAGAACAAGACTTTCTATTTTTCTTTCAGATATTTTCAGGTTATGCCTATTTAAGCTAGCCAAATGCAAAATGCTGGCTCAGATGCAGAGCTTATGCAGTTTGCTTATTGGCTTCAGAGTATTTCTCATGTTGTTTCTGGATGTTGCGCAACATCCACCCAGCAGCCATGGCGCTGTCTGTGTAATGAGTGCTTCCTGTAAGAGACATGACTATCAGCTGTGTTCCTCTCTCTGCACATTTGAGGACAAAGTTAACCGGAGCTCCTGCTGTGGGACTTGGAGCCCAACACTCACTCTTCCTTTTAATCATGTTTGTATTTTTTTTTTTTCCTTTAACCGGGTGACGCAAGTGAGGAAATGAGTAATTCTGCTACCAGCGTCATCCAGAACGGTTTCTAGAGAGCGGATGAGTTTTTAATAACGCCTTGGAAAGTCTTTGTCAATTGTATTGAGAAACAAAGTGAGATTCAGCTGTGCTCAATATTACTTTTTTTTTCTTTTTGCTATAGAGAAGCTAAATATCAATTGGCATTTACAAGTTTTTCAAGGCTAAATTATTTCCTAATTACTGACGTTGTGTTGCGGCCTGGAATATGTGATTTGGTTGACATGTTTCTTCATCCTTTCATAGAGATCGCACAAAATGTATTTCTGCCAAATTGTGTCAGCTATTGAGTGTAGAAAATGTCAGACTGAAAATCACTGACCCCTATAGAAGTGTACACAAGCAAAAACAAGCAGGCCTTCTCCCAATGTTTAGGCAAAGCACATGTTTATTCAACACAAATAACTCAGTGTGAAGTAAGGCTTAGATTCATTTTGTCAAACTATCAATCGTATACGAAGCCAAATTTGACCCCAAGGTGAATATTGGAGACATATTCCTGACCTTAATATTGATATTTTAGGCTGTTATTTGATGTCCTGAGTCTACTTTTGATTACTGTTTTGACTGAAGTTTTCAGCAGTTTGCTGTAACTATAGCATAGTTAATGACAGGGTATTGCATTGTTTAAAAATAAAACCTTTAAAAGTAGATGAGATGAAAATTTGACCGTGCGATTAATCAAGTTTTGACTCATGAAAGTCAGAAGTAAAATGTAATTCTATGCTAAAATAAAGTTTGCTTCAAGACAAGCATGGTTCTGAAGCATAGAAAAAATGCAGTGTAAACAAGAATATAGTTAATTCAGATGTGTTCGACAGCAGCTCTGTAGACTTTCTGTGCTTTTGATAGTTTTGATGAATATTTTCTTTAGCAATGAACTACAGCAGCAGGGAAAGTTGCAATGGGTTGTTTAATTTCTTCACCGTTTAATAGCCGACTGAGCTGTTATCTGAAACATTTTTTGCCTTACAAAGTTCATCTGTATGAACACAGTCAGTGGGCTGTTTGTGTTTTGAAGCTAATATTTAAACAGATGGTGTGAACTTATGTGTTCCTGGAGGCTTACCATTTCACTGTTACAGCTTCAGGAGCGTCAGTGACCTTTTTTAAGTTGCTCTCTAACATCAGTGTTGTAACATTAGCACAACTAGCATAATGGGATCTTTTTCCTCTTTTCCTGTCTGTCTGAATATATTTTTGGTGTAAATATTTTGTGTTGAAACCTAAATCATCATCCGATTTTTTTTTTTTTTTTTTTTTTTTTACTGATTTAAAAAAAAATTAATTTCGTGGCAAGCTATGGGCCTTGGCATCTATGCCCTGTCTCAACCCTCATGAGATCGGAGCGAAGTATTGGCTCTGAATTTTGCTGTCCAACTTTGGTTGGTCTGCCAGCACCATGGTTATTTAAGGAATGCTTATTCCTCCATCTCAGCAGATCACGGGTCAGTGCCAGGGACGGCTGTAATGACTAAAGCCAAATATGACTCACTAAATGTCATGGTGTTCCTCTGTCCTGTGACAGGGTTACTACAAGTGACCATGTCTACGCAGTGTCACAGCAGACTGCCTGACCCGCTGTGTCGTTTGGCAATACGCGTTTCCACAAATACGTATTGCCTTAGAAGAACAAGCAGCAGTTTACAGCTAGTGAAGCAATATGGAGCTTTGAATGTCTATAACCTTCAGCTGAAAAATGTTTTAATAGCCCTAAGACATTGCATAAAATAAAATTAAACTGAATTTTTAAAACCTTGATGGAATCCCCTCTAACATGGTGCTGGATTTTCTCTGCATTTTTAAATATGTAGGAGAGTCCCTTTAAGTAAAAACAAAACTTTAATACAGATGTAACACAGTTACTTTTGTGACTGTTCTCAAGCTAATGACATACTTTTTAGGTCCATCGAGAGCCTATTCTCCATCTTGTTTTCACTCACATTTTGTCAGAAAATGCATCACAATGATATATGCTGTGTTCTTATGAAGACATTCAGTAAGTGTAAATAATGCTGGATTGCTTATATTTTCAAGTTTTTTTTTTCTTTTTTAGATGGATTTAAATGCTTTTTGAGCCTGTGGACAACTATATAAAAGCAGGTTGATGCACTGCGATATCCATTAACCTGAGTTATATCATTATTCTCAGCTAGACCCATGTTGTAAAGAATTTCCTGTCATATGAGGGTAAATATGTTTTTATGAAATAAGGGGCCTACAGAAGTGAGCAGAATGTCATAAGTATTAAATAGTCTACATTAGTGTGTTTAATACTTGTTCTTGAATGACACTTAACTCTCAACACTAATGCACTCTGCAATTTCACATTTATTGTTAAATCCCACTTTCTGTTCCAGCAAACCTCTCTGTTTCTGCAACAGTAGAAGGGAGTAATGTGTTTCTTTTAGAGGAACATTTGGCTAGGCAACTCGCTTCTTGCTCCTAACGATATTTGCATGTGGAAGAGTTTGTAGAAATCATTGATTAATTTTGAATTTATGCGTGCTGCTGCTTTTGTATTGTCTTGCGACAAAAACGGCAGCTTGGAGTTTGCCGGCCCGAGGTGCTTTCTTTTGTCCCAGCTGCACAGGTACATTCTTTGTTTATCTGAGGTTGTTGTTTGTGATGCAAGTGGCTCTTGCTAAACAGGAATAGAAGCAGTGAGTCCGATAGCCCCTTTGCTCCAAAAAGTACAAAAAACCGCTGAGTGCAACAAGAGAATGAATATTTTGAGGAAAATGTTGCAGAACTTTTCAGAACCTGAAAATGACACAGTTAAGGTCAAATGTGTTCGTAGTTGTATATATCAATGCAAATCCTCAAGTCTGCTCTTCTGCTACCACTTCTTTTATAAAAGCATATTTTCTTAACAAAGACAATAGAAACGCGTCTAAATAAGAAATGTGAGTGCAGTGTGATTGAAGCAGCAGTATTAAAGCCGTTACAATTCATGCTGTTTACAGAACAGATCACACACCAACCTAACTATTGCATACCACTCCTCTCTTCCTTTTAAATCAGTGTTCTCAAGCTGCAGTCCTCGAGGGCTGGAGTCCTGCAACTTTTAAATGTGACCCTTGTCCTGCACACTTGAATCAAATGGTCCAACTGCCTCACCAGCATGCAGCGAAGCTCTACAGAGTTCTGCTAATGAGCTAATATTGGAGCCAGGTGTGCTGAAACAGACATCTAAAGTCGAAGGACTCTGGCTCTTGAGAAATGCAGTTTGAGACCCCTGCTTTAAACGCTCACCAGACATTTTATTAGGTACATCTAATATAGTGACAAAAGAGGACAGTTATGCAGTTTTATAGAACAATCAAATGGCTAGGTTACCTTCAATTAATATGAGAATGTTGTATCAAAAACAACTTAAAGGTAAACTTACTTGGATTGATAATATGATGCTTTGAAATTGGCGTCACTCTCTTTAAGATCCTCCTACCCTTTCCAATATTCTAGCTGCAGCACGTCATCACAACAATTCTTCTCCATTGATGATGTTTACAACCGCTCTTTAGCGCATTGTCGGTGTTTGCTAACTGCTGCTGGTAGAGCTGTGTAGCCGTGGCGCAGGGAGCTCGATTGGAGAGTAAAGATCCAAGTTCTGGGTGAATGGGTGGTGCGTCGTACGAACAGGTGTTAAGATATCTTCAAATGTCTACCATGGGAAAGTATCCAGAATACCATTTCTGAATGTACAAGACTGGCAAATCAGATAATGTTTATGCACCACATCCTACCCAAGTAATTGATGCTGACCATGATCATCCCTTTTAGGACTGCAGTGTACCCATTGTCTGACTGTGGTTTCCAGCAGGATAATGCACCAGGTTGTTAAGATCACATCTTCTCAAACTGCTTTTTTGAACATGACAGGAAGGTCGCTGTGCTTAAACGACCTACGCTTTCACCAGATCTCAGTTCAACAGAGCATTTTTGAGGATGTGATGTAATAGGAGTGGACAAATCTGCAGCAACTGCATGGGGCTCTCTTGCCAAAATCAACCACTATCCCTAAGAAAGCATGTTCAACACCCTGTTGAATCTATGCACCTTAAAAACAAGACATTTAAATGCAAAATGGGTGCCAAAATGGTACAAATATGGTATTCCTAGCAAAGTGACCAAAGAGTGTATGATACTGTTTATGTTAAGTTTTCTGGCCTATCCTGTTAAAATATATATATTTTTTTTCACCTTTCAATATATATACTTTCAAATCATCACCCTTTTCCTTAGAAAAAAAACTTTGGAACTGTAAAAATAATAAAAATCTTTCTGCTTTTTGTAAATTACCTTGTTTTTGTTTGTAAATGTCATTTTAGAAGCAGCTTGTGAGGTGTGTGTGTCACACGCAACATAAACTGATCTTACTCTTACGGCGAACAAAGGGTGCATACATCTTATAGTAATGCCCCCATTTGAAGCACAAGATCAAACGTACTGGTGCATTTATCAGTAAAAGACATGAAAAGCTTCAAAGGATGTCTTCGTAGTGTTGAAGAGCCAGCTCCTGTAAAAGCACCAATAACTGGGTCCAATAAAGCCAACATCTGTTACTTGGGCTCATAATCTCAGCTACGTTAAAGGGGCAGAGCAGAAAGATATAATCAGCAATGATGAATGCTCATTGAAAATATAGACGCTGTCATTTCACCCTTGTAGAGTGCAGACTGCTCCCTCCACTACTTTAATCTTAAACAAGTTGAACATCTCAACGTGGCAGTGATGCTAAATAAATACTTGATAATTTCCGCTCAGATACCTATTTAGACCTGGCCATTCCTTTGCCTGTTTCCATTTAAAACATAAAAAGGACTTCCATAAATGTAATGATTTTTGGCTGTTTTTTTTTTTTTTGTTTGTTTGTTGTTGAGATCTTAAAGGAATAATTGAAGTCATTGTTTTTTGTTTTTTTTTCCTCTACCATCGTTACAGAAAAAACATTGAGGTACAAGATTGTCCTTTTTTTTTTTTCTTCATACAGTGCCAGCTGCTTTTCCAAAATAATGTAAATATGCAGTCAGAGAGAAAGTGTTGGTGAAATAGGCAACATGTTTTAAGCAGAGTTGGTTTCAGAACAGTGATCTTGGCAGCAAAGAGGAGCCTTCTCAAGCTGATCCGTTTCTGGTTGGCTCTGACTGGGAGCATCCACAGTACTGATCGGTGATCAGGACCCAATCTCTGTCTGTAAGGTTAGCTCTGTGGAACATTCTGGGCTCAGGTCCCAGAGAATAGTGACATGTCAGCAGCCCATTGAAATGAACAGGCTGAGGGTAGCACTATGTTAGCAGTGTTACCAGAGAGGCGGGGGAGGTGGGGAGCCTGTTGGGTGGGGATTGCTTAAATCTGCGATGTTTAAAATTTCAGGAATAGTGAGGTGCTTTGTCAGTTTTGGTGCTCTGAGCGAGCACATTGCATGAGGAAATGAAACGGTCTCTTTCTGTAAAGCTTGTGAACTAGAGCATTTCTTCCTTTTTCCCCTTTTTTTGTTGTTGTTTTTAGTCTGGGTGTCGGACAAAGTGTTTCTGTGTCTTTTATGATGTCCAGCATGTACCACACAGCTGCCACTTAAACCTCCATTTAAATCTTAAGAGTTTCTGAAAATGTACTTGCATGTAGTTGCTAGTTCGACTTTATGCAGTCATTGACGAAACGTTTCCTTGAGATGCTTATTGTTGTGTCTTAGTGCATCTTTTCCTTAATAATTTCTTAATTATTCCTGGCATTGAAGTATTTTTTATGAAATCCTTTTACTTTCAAGTTTTACTACTTTAAAGTAATATACTTATTCATGTGTTTTCGTTGCATCAACCTCTAAAATATCAGGTGTTAAAGCAAATGAACAGGTTTTGTGAAACATCATTTCATAAATAAGTAACTTAAATGTATTGTGAAATTTGGTTTGTCTTGCAGCTTTAAGCAGAGAACTACTAATGTTGAAAACAAGTGGGATAACTGTCCAGATATTTGTGTGTTTTGTCAGGGTGATGCAACAGAAAACGTTGGGCTTTTACTGTGAAGTTAAGTAATAACTGAACTAGATGTTGCATTGTCCAGAGGAACTTTATGACCTTTATGGTTGGGTGACATTTTTCCTCTTAATTATGAGGTAGCTATGCCGTTATCATGACTTAAATATTTTATCCTCAAGATAAATTGTTTCATATCCTGCTAAATATTTTTGTTGCATTTATTATAAACAATTCAATAACTGCCTGTATGCATGAAACAAAGCCCCATTTTAAACAATTATGTTTGTAATTCTAGACAGACTCAGGGTTTTCCCAAGTGTATTTATTATTAGTCACCAGGTTTTACATTTTTAACACAGAAACAGAGTGAACTGTTCTACCACTCGTACCACTGGGCTTAGCAGATTTTCTAGGGGAAACCCTGCAGAATATCAGACTTTTATTGTCTATGGTTATCCCCACACAGACCAGATGACTTGTGTGAAATACAAGAAAGGATCATCTCTGTTTCAGAAAAAAACATAAAAAAAACTTCTCAGACGTGTTTATTGGCATTACATTATGGCTTTTATCTAGGGTATGAGATCATAGAAAATGACATTAAACTATTGTTTGACAAAGAGGGCATGAAATGTTCCTGTGACTGATACAAATTGACGCTGTCAGCGCAAAACATCTCATGAAGAATGATTAAATTTATTACCTTGATAAAGTCTGGTATTGTACAACCAAAACTGCTAATGTACAAAATGGGGTCATGCTCCTTGTCCTCTCAGTCAGAGGTCCATTGTTTTCTCATTTGTTTTGATCTGTAACAAATGGCTGCATATCTGTTTATGCTGCAAAATGTCTTGTCCCCAACTCTTTAGAAATGTCTTCCTTTCTTTCGAATGAAACATCCAATAGCCTCTGGAAGACCGGATGTCAAAATAGTGCAATGGGTGTAAAAATACCTTCAGAGAGTGATGTTTTACCAATTAATTAGGTTAATTAGGGGACCTTGTCTTTGAGATGGGGAGCATTTCAATTCAGATATGATCTTACTTTTAAATTCGTCATTGCATTATTTAACAAGCTAAGCCCAAATCTAAACTTGTGACTAGAGAAACAAAGGAAACTCTATGACCCAGTGGACTGAAGGATCACCTCTATCAGCCTGAAATTTTTGCTCTATATGGCTTGACTATTATCTTGAGATTATCTCCTTGTAATTTTGTTTCAAGTACATCAGCTCTTTTTTTTTTAATATGACTTACACTGAGGTTTCTCCAGGTCCCTCACAGGTTTTCAGTTGTTTTGAATTTTGGACTTTGTCTAGACCACTGGAAAATGTTGATTCTTTATCTGACGGGCTACATTGGACCTGTTGCATGAGCCAGCGATGGCGTAGCTTTAGTTGTCACAGATGGCCTTACCTTTGACCAGAAGTTAATTAGCTGCGTTCACAACTGGCCCTGCACTGGAAGGTGCTGCTGTAGCTGCAGAAGACTTTCTGTGAACCAGATGTTCCAGAACTGCACCTGATAGTTGGTGTGAGGCGTTTTTGTTATGTGATGATGTGCTTCACGACCAATCTTCCCCGCTTTTTGTATTTACCAAATAAATGTTGCAGAGGTCTCGTAGTTGGTTGAGTTTCAGCTTTGCAAACCAAACCATATTTAGGATCTTTATGTTAGTGAAATTTTTGAATTGTAATGACACCGATATTAATGTAAGCTGATGAAATTTTGGTAAAACGCCAGCAATCGGGGCTTTTTTTTTTTTTTCCTCCAGTGCCCAGGTGTGTTCATTTAGCTATTGAGTGACTGTTGATGTAATTTTGTGTAATAAATTTTGCTTATTGAATCATTTAATTGAAAATATGATTTTTGAGATGTGGCCTGAGTTGAACATATTTTACAAGTCAAAATAAAGCGTAAACTAATTTCTGTTTCTTTATTGCAGGTCCTGTCACAACAGCCCTTGATCAGATTTAATGGAAACCAAGGGGTAAGCAAACGATCTTTCACTACCTCGGCACAGCCATTCATGCACATGTTGTAAAGCATTGTTTCTTTATAAAGTATTGCTCTGGAGGCATTACAGTTAACCTGCTGAATTTTTTAAAAATATTTATTGGTGCCAAAATGCGTGTTTGAGCCTTCATGAGATGCAGCTTAGTTTAAGATTTCATAATTTTGATGCTGACACACACACAGTGCTGTAAATTCATGTCCACCCACTCCCCAGTGTTTCATTTCTTAGAAAGCAAAGCAAGAGAAGCTCACATTGTTTTCTTAAATTATTGCTTTACTGTTATTTGTTGTGTGTTATTGCCTGCATTTTACTCCGTTTTTTTTTTTTTTTTTTTTTTTTTGTTTTTTTTAAAGCCGTTTCTTTTCCTTCGGTTCGCAGGCCTAGCCATATTTATGGTCAATATTAAAAACTGCAACATTAAAAGGTACTAATCTATAATCGCAGTGCTATAACCTCAAACAGAAAGAGATTTTATCTTTAATTTGAATACTTTTGTTCAGTGAGAAAAAGACTCCCAGTATAAGAAATGAGAATTTTTTTAATATTCACTAGTAATACAGACCCAGTCTTCCCCTTTGATTTCTTTTCCTCAGCTAAACTCACATGTTTCTGTTGGATTTAGGTCTGGAGACTGAGATCAAGGTTAACTTTTTATTTGGTCAACCATTTCCATCTTGACTTAAATCATTATCCTGTGATGATCTTTATCTTAACCACTTTGACTTAGTGTGTCCTGGTATTTCAAACAGTTCATTATATTATTGCACTCTTATGAGTATGGTTCCCCCACATCTTAAAAAAACCACCCGACCCCCATATATTCAAATTAATAGGTGTTTTCTTTATTTTTCAGTTTAAGATTATTTGTGATTTTTTTCCAGAGATGTTTCAAACTTTGATGGGGTTTCAAATCAATATGGCCAGAAATTTGCGTTTGACCAATCAATGCTTTTTTAAATATTTTTTTGCTTGTGTGACCATATATTCCCCATGTTGTCTTTGGTCAGTGGATATAAGGGCTGAAGGACAGATCATCTTTGTTCTTTTTTTTTTTTTTTTTTTTCCTTTTGGTCAGCATACTTAGCATACTCATGTTTCTGTCCATTATAGTCATTGTAGGGCTCTGCGAAATTTGACCATGAAGCATCCGTCTCTGGAGAAATGCTAGGATTCTCTGGATTGTCCTTTTTTCTTTTTTTCTTTTTTTTTTCCTTTAGTTTTGGAGCGGTTTTATTTGCCTGTGTGGTACTTTCTATAAAAATACTATTTAAACTCTCCAGGAAAAAAATCTGAATAGTTATGCAGAGTTTTCACACAGTGAGAAAAATGATAGGCACGGAAGCGAAAAAAAATAAATAAAAATTGTACAGACTGAAAAGGGCAAATATTATTCATATAATTAAACCCTGAAGCAAGGATTATGTTCACTCAACACACATCTGCTTGCTTTGCCTCTTCTGCATCAAAAGCAGGTCAGTGAAAGCATAAAGTTGACTCACCGACAAGTGATAATGGATGTATTAGACAGGGGGGGTTTATGTTAGTGTATTAATACACCTTTATTCCTGCAGCTGGTCGCTGCTAATGTGTCAAGAAAACTAACCATACAGTTGTGCAAGTATTTCTGTATTGGCTAGTAACAATATTCACAAAGAGTCAAAACAAATGGTTAACGTGTGTGGGCGTGCTCAGTCTGACATGGGTCCTGGGTTTATTTGCTCTTCTGTTCTGAAAATGTTCAGGTTAGTTTGACATGCTCTTGGCTGGCACAGCTGGTGATTTCCTATATCCAAACACTCTGCTGGCAATGCAGCCGCATCCAAAATATTGTAATTATAGGCTTCTTGTGGCTCTCATTCCAAGAACTGCAGAAACTTCTAACATGTCTGTACACGATGATGTTGCATGTATGGAAAGGTATAATTTTACTCTGCTACATTTTATCTCCTGCACTGATTGGCCCAACCCACATTATTACTTTCAACTGATGATTTGATTTTACCTTGACGTATGTCATCAAGTGTGGTAATAGGAAATCGTTGAAGCTCAGGTAACATTTTCTGATTCATACATAAACAACTTGGTATGAGAATAATTGGGGTGTTTGATATCCATTCTCATGAGGATTTGTTGTTTTTAGACCTCTACATTCATCCTTACATTAGAATATAAATGGGATAGATGCAAAGAAATCCTGTGGGGAGGAAAAAAAGGGCCTATGAGACAAGCTGAATATTTCCGCTCAGTGACGAGAAGAACCTAAACCTTTTGGCAATCACACACCGCCTGCTGATTTTTAGGTGCATCCCATTTAATTTGAATACCATGCAAAAGTAAATGTATTTCTGGAATTCAGTTAAACCCAAATGTTTATATATCTCTATTACACACAGCGTGGCATATTTTTATTATTTGCTAAAGAAGCTGAGTTGTTAGCGTGCCGTTCCACATGCTGGCATTTGCTGAGTAGCTATATGGAGATGCTGATCATCAGCAAACTGATCCGACCTAAAACCTCGCTGTTGATCAGGGGTTTTATCAAGAGGAAGCTCAGGAACATCAGATGTGCTGAAGGCTACTACTAAAGCAACCTGGGCTTCTTTAACTCTTCAGCAGAGCCACAAGCTCATTGTCTCCATGCTGTGCTGCATGGATGTACTGATTCATGCAAAGAAGCCCCGACCAGTTATTAACTTCATAAACTGAATAGTATATGGACCAACCTTTCAGTAGAGCCACATTCTTGCATTAAACATTTTTGACGGTTTCCTATAAATTGTAAAATTCAATCATCAAATCTCAATCTCTGTGCAACAAAAGTATGTAATATATATTTCTTTTCCTTTTTTTGAATTGAATTACTTGAATGAAGAACTTTTCTGTGATGCTTTAATTTACTGCGAAGCTCTGTTGCAGTGAAGGGTTCAAATTTCTGCTAAAGCGAAAAAATGTGAAATGCCAGTTGTGCTAGTCACCGTTAACCAGACTTGCAGAATGGGCCATCTACAATTTTGGAATTCTTTTTTGGGGAAACTATGCAAGCAATTTGAAAGAGAAAATTACTAGGAAGGACATTGAATAAACCATCTGCCTACCAAAAGCTTGCTTTCACTATTCATATTAATGGAGGGAAGCCTGCTTTCAGTTTAGAAGAGGGTGTTTGTTGGAGGGAAGCTGTTCCTTGCTAGCTGTTGGCCCTTTTCCACCAGTACAGACACTGTTTCGTAGGTGGGATTCATTATACATTTATTGCAGTTCTGAACACTGTAGCCTGTTGTCTTGAAAGGTAAATTTTATCCCTCAGTTATATCTTCATCTTCTGATTCCTCTACTTCATGCTGAAAAAGTGCTAACATTTTCTTGTACCTCATCTATTTTTTAATTCTTCTTTTAATCAGCCCGTCTGTTCAGAAAACGTGAACTGAAAATTCCGTCTCACTTTACCTGTTTTGTTAAAGCCATGTTTTTAAAAAAATATATATTGTTTTTATTTCCTTTACTTAACCAGGTAAACCCCGTTGAGATTTAGATCTCATTTTCAAGATGTTGCAGAAAGTCCTTCATTATTTGGCTTTTAGCTTCCTCCTCTAGTGACATATTTGGTACATATAGTGCTGCCTTTCACATGCTGATACGGTGTTGCAGAGCTTATTTATCTTCTGCCTGCATGAATGATGCAGGCAGAAGATTTTATTGATGCCGCAGGCTTGCCCAGGAAAATATTTGTTGCTACTAGTTCAGAATGCCAGTAAGAAGTGAGAAAGTGACTAAATTATACAACAGATGGTCTGGCTGTCACAAGATCCCACTTTTCATTCAGTCAGATTCATTCATCTGGTACATCCCTCTCTCTCTCTCTCTCTCTTTCTCTTTCTATCTCTCAGCTCTGGTAAAGCTTTCACAAATTTCTTTTAGAGTGAAAAGATTTAAAGCAAGGGCCCCCAAAGTTGGTCCTCGAGGGCCGGCATCCTGCATGTTTTAGTTCTCTCCCTGGTAGTACTAACAACTTTTACAGCATGTCAATGTTCTTCTTAGGCCTTCTAATGAGCCATTTGATCCAGGTGAGTTAAACCAGGGAGAGAACTAAAGCATGAAGGATGCTGGCCCTTGATGACCAACTTTGGGGACCCCCGATTTAAAGGATGGAATCCGTATAAATCTTTAATAAAAATAATGGCTATGCAGTGAAGGCTGCTTGTAAAATTAAGATTGTTTTGCACAAAGGATATGTTAATCTCTTAGCATCGGTAACACTTTAACAATTAGAAGAACAACAATATATTCAAAAAACTCAAGTATTTTTTTAATGACCCTACTTATGATTTTAGTAAGTAATCACAGAAGGTAATTACAAGAGAAATAAAAACCATATAGTATCTAAATCTTCTATACACTACTTACTACAGAGTAGAAGAGGGATTTTGAAATGAATAACATTTTTAGCATCCTCCTCCTTCCAGCTTTTTATCAGAGCTGAATAAAAATCTCTTATCAGATGTTCACTGAAGTCTCAACAGTTTTAAGAAAGGGGCTTGTGGTCTAACTTTAAAGGCTAAGGCAAATGAGGGAAAATTCACTGCTTTGGAACCAACTTCGATCAGTTGGCTGCCCAAGCCAGAACTGGCAGGAGGGAATGGGAACAGAGGATGCCTTCTCTGAGTCAGACACAGCTGTTTAATTTTTCAGAACCTGTGTTTTGGCTATTGGGTTTGGCTCTGTTAGTCAGGAGTTCACTCAGAAACTGGAAAGCTCTTGGTTCTGGTTCAGTTCGTTGGATTTGAAACTGTTGAAGAAAGTCACTGAGTGAATCCTAACTCTATTGGAGGTGTAGAGGAAAAACGGCTTCCAACCACAGCTTTGCTGGAATTAACAATTACATCGTGTGGTGAAAACTTTTTTTTTTTTTTTTGCATCCACATCTCACCTTGTTGAGCAGATTTTTATTTTATTTATTTTTTTTCTTACCGATTGACATGCAAACCTTTAGTTGGTTATGTTTGACTGCTTTCAAGTCTCACCTGGAGCTGGGGTTTTGGAAGAAAAGAGTCATCCCCAGGTGCTGACAAGCCAATTAGAAGCACGCTTTAAATATTGTGCAAATCACTGCTTCGTGGAAATGGTTTAATTTTTTTTCTCCTGTCTTCTAACTAGTGCAGGAGTCTCAGACTTCAATTCTCTGGGGCTTGTGTACCACAATGTTTAGATGTACTGAATAACCCCATCAGCAGGAGATGAGGATATACAGAGTCCTGCTAATAATTTAATTATTTGACTCAGATTTGTGTTTAAGCAGAGCCACGTTTGCAAGCTGCTGGACACCAGCCTTAGAGGACCCTAATTTTATACCCCGGACTAGAGCGAGAACAAAAACGTGAAAGTGACCATCTGCTGGTTGAAGCTTTATTTTCAAGATTTCCAAAGTGTAACCATTTTGTCAAATACAAAAATGGAAGTTTGCTTTCAGATTTTGCTACATTATTAAAGTTAACCAATGAGGATCCTTTTAAAAGCTTTTATGAATTGGCAAAATATGATCCTTTGGATACTGAGAGGCATCTAGATGGATTCCTTTTACAACAACCCTTCAAAGTCATAGAAAACATAAATATTTTCAGAGTCTCTGACTCCCTTTACAAGACTTAAAAACTAGTTGTGCTTAAATGTCCAGCAAAGATATTTTAAATCGCCCTAGAGGAAAGCAGTTACATGAGGTGAAAGGTCAGATTGTGTCTGTTCATGTTTACCACACTTTTACTCACTAATTCTTGGTCATTTTAGTCATTTAGTCATGTTAGATATGTTGTTTTCCTGTTGTTCACTCTTTTTAGAGTCATACATGTGATATTTGGTAACATGTGTATCTCATAATTTGTACCAGATTGTGCAATGCTTTCATAATAGGTTATTTGACCAGATTCCTTTGTCCAAAAACATGACCATTACAGCTTAATCTCTGCCTGTATGTGTTTTTGTGATTTTTCTTTCCCCTCCCCAGTCCTATCAAGCATGAGATGACCTTTTTAAACTCCACTTCAGTGGCTGCTCTTAGACATGTTTTTTTTTTCTTTGCTTTGTTTTTACCATTTCCACACTCTTGGGTCTGGGTTTGTTGGTAACAAAACCAGTTTACATTTTACGTATGCTTTTAAAGGACACACTGAAAGGCTGGCAATTTTTTACGTAAAGCTGATGTGTGAATTATGCTTTTTTAGTAATTTTTTCAGAAAGACGTTAATGAGTCATTGCAGTTAGATTATATCTTGGCAGGCTGCTGCTAAAGAGGGAGTTAAAGTCATTGTTATATTTTGACTAAATGTTTTTTATTCTTTTTGCCAGTACATATCAGAAATCTTATTTAAGTTAAGTATTACCGTGGTAGATATTATAATATTATATAAACCTTGTTTTTGTGACCTCTTTAGCCACAATTGGTGTCAGTTTACACAAATATCACTATGCAGCTGAATCATATTTCATCGCTACCCACACGCATGTACGAACAGACTTTGGTGGCCCAGTTACATAGCTCACCTACATGAGAGGAACGCTGTCTTGCTTTTGGCTTAAAAGAGGCTCTTCAGCATTGGTTTTCAGTAGGAATCCCTCTCTTTTCCAGACACTTCACTCTTATTTTGTATGCGTGCTCAGAGTGGGTTCAGCTATAATGTTTGTTCAAGTGAAACCTGAGCCATTTGGTGCGGAGGAGCCTCTTCTCGCGGTGTCATCCTCTACAGTGTGTCAGTGAGCCAGCTTAGTCACACCCCTGTGCCCTGGTTTTCAGTCAGTTCCTCTGCCTCCTAATTGTATCTGGACTTACACGGTCAGCTCAGCCTTGCTCTTCATCTGTCTTTTCAAATAAAGTGTTAAACATAGAGCAAATTGCACTTTTACCTTTTTTTTTTATCCTCCCTCTTGCAATGTTGATGGTCTTTTTGCTTGCAAATGTTTGATTATTCCAGGCTCTTTTTTTTTTTTCTACCGTAATTAAAGTCAGGTCATTAAATAAATAAAAAAGACGTATGTTCAAAGATTTGAAAACATCTGGGTCTATATAAAAAAAATAAAACCTAGACATGCTTTAAGTCACATTCGCCTAATTTTTGGAAATCTGTGTTCACTTTCCAAGCTTTCGAGCCTGATGACTAACTGAACTGAATCAAGATTTCTCCTAAATAGAACCAGTCTTACAACACAAAATAGGGTAAACAGACCTCAAAAAGCAACACGTCATGTCCTAAACTAAAGAAATGCAAGAACAAATAAGAATCACAGTTATTGACAAGTTTAAAAAGCAATTCTTAAGATATTTGGACTCACTTTCCCAGAGCGATGGTCTTTATCTGAAAATGGGGATTAGGCTGGACAGTGCTGAACTTTCCCAGGAGAGAATGGACAATTAAAGGACAAATAAATGCCTCAAACACTACAGGTCTCATTTGCCAAATTTAAAGTTTGTGGTTATGATTCAACAATAGAAACTTACACAGAGCATCATACTGATGATCAAAAACAGCAGTGGTAGAGTGTTGATATGATGTAATCAATAGAAAGTTGAGTTTTTGTCTCTTATCATGAATATTCTCAGGGAGAATGTCCAGCAATCTGCTTCTAAACTTTTATATGGTCAGTAATCCAGAACCCACCAGTAAGACCCACCTGTCTTTGATTGGCCTTGCTAAAGTTTCGACTTCAATCAACATCCTGCAGAATGACCTTAAACAGGTTATTTTAAAATCCCCCAGTATTGCTGAATTGAAACAATCCCATAAAGATTGGAATGAAATCCCTCCACTCATTGCTTCTACTTACAAATTTGTGACGGGTAGTTTTTATTATTTGAATGAAACTATTTTCCACATGGGGACAGGCAGGTTTTTGATCACTTTTTGCCTGAATAAATTACATCACCAATTAATATTTGCTCTTTGTAATTTCTCTGCTTTTCTTGCTCTAAAACCAATGATATCAGTGGTCCAAATAATTTAATTGTGACAAAAAGCACAAACCGATGAAATCTGCATGAGAGAGAGAGAAATAATCTTTCACATCACTGTAGCTGTCAAGTCTCAAACCTTAGCAGGTTCCAAGACATAGTATCACCACCACTCTTCCAGCTGGATCTCAAATTTCACAGGAGTGCATTATCCTGCCACTGTAAAAATGTTTATGAAGGTTGTATGTGTGTGTGTCAGGGTGGGCGTGTGTGTGTGTGTAACAGATTCCAGTGTTTAGGTGGGTGGTATGTGTTTGTCGGGGTCTGAATTTTCTCAGCAGAACATTGCCCCCCAGCACTATTCTCCTTTTTATTATGCACTCCATGCATCTGGATAGTGTTCCTCACAACAAGAAGTGTAATTACAATCATAACAATGGCATCCACATCGATAAACAATAAGAATCTCCAAATTGAGGCCAAGCATGCGCTGCGTGTGCCAGCTCCGTTCTCTCCCAAAAATAGACGGGGTATGTTCTTCAGGCAATCAGATCAACCACTGCTATGAGAGCTGGGTTTTTTGTGTGTGTGTGTGTGTGTGTGTGTGCAAGGCCAAACATTGGTCTCTCTTGTGTCAACATGACAAAAAGCAATAACTTTAAAAGAGGGCATTGGTGTAATAAGTTACATGTCATTGTCTCCCCTTACATTGGCCTAATACCTTAACTGAGATTGAAAGCCAAAGATTACTTAATTTTATAAGGTAGTTTCACTGTAAATAAGTACAGACTAAAGATTTTCAGAGAACAGCTCAGACAACTTGAGAATATGATTTTTGTATACCCTTTTAAATAAGAAGTAGATCAGATGGATAAGAGAACTGAAAAATAATTATTTGTATTTTGATTTCCTGGCTGTTTCTTTAAGTTGCTATTTTTCAATTGATTTTTACCTAATGGGATTAGGTGTAATAACACCATATTGCACCTATACCATTAGAAAGTAGATTCACACATTTACTGCACTTTTTTATATATATTTTTACCATCTACAGGACATTGTCATTGTTTCAACATAGAAGATTTACCATAACAGAGAGCCAAAACCACAACAGGATAAAGCAACAGCTTTGCTGTATTTCATACAGCCTTCCTGTTATCTACTGAAGATCTCACTCTCTCATAGCCTGAGTGAACTGCAGACATGTCAACTATGTTATTCATCTGACATCATTTTACAATCTGATTCCAAAAGTCTCCTTAGTAACACCATCCAATCTGAAAAGTTTTGTCGCTTAAGGTACTTTGATTTATAAGCTTTTCTTTTATTGTGTTTACGGTTTACTTTTTTTTCCCTCAGAAGTATCTGTCACATTTGGAGTAAACTATCATCTCCTTTCCAAAACCTTTTCTCTCAATCCTCCTCTGCTTCTAAATGTGATGCTGCAGACCATAAAACCTTCTGTGAGCTACCAAGCTCTGTCTAGGTGAGCTGTGGTACATGCAGAGCTCTTGGTAACGCATCTGCTCTCACATCTCTGAGATCTTCTTTGAACAGAGCAGAGCGGCCCACATCTTGACCACATGTCACTTCTAGCGCAGATAAAATCCACTGAGTCACATCCTGAGCTTCTTATACAGGTCAGGCTATTACCAGTGAACTGCTGACTGGTCATGCGGACCCGTGTTAGGAGTCCGAAAGTATCTAATTGGCTGCTGCTTCTGTGTGCTGTTGAACTGGATCAGTGTGATGCAGTCACACAGCCCACGAATTCAGCTAGCCAGCCAACCTCGCACACAAACCCTAGCCCTGAATGGAAGGTAAAATGGGAGTCTTTAAGGTCACCCTTTCTTCCTCTGCTCCCTCTTCTACATGGCTTTGAAAAGGCTTACCAGCATGCAGTTTACAAATTTCTACTGCTGCATTTAAAACTATTTCTTCCACTTGGAAACCACCAATCAGCTTGTTTTTTTTAAGAAGAGGGGAGTGGAATTTTGCAACTAGCTGAAAATGGTTATAGCATTTTTTTTTTCCAAATATAAAGAGATCAATGCTGGAGAATTGGAATTGTGAGATTAGAGCCCAAAGTACAGTATACATAAATTATTGGAGTTTTATGTCTATTGCATGAATGCTTGTTAAATTGATAGCTACAGATGCATGTGAGAATGTGATTGTGTCATAACCTTGAGTATAATATGATCTAAATTCTTTTATTAAGCATAAAACAACAGTTATTCTTGATGCTGCAGTATATATTGAATAAACATTTTAGATACAGCGTTTGACAGTGCAGCATAAATATATCTTAAAATGCATTTTACATGGAGACTGATACAAAAGGGGGAAAATGAAAAAAATAAGACAGGTGGGGCTAAAAGATGAAAGCAAAGAGATAAGAATGGAGGTAAGTAGAATAGAGATTGCAAGATGACATTCTAGAAGTCTTCTTCTCCACCTGCAGAAACAGGAAAAAAAAAACCCTGAGAAACCACAGTGATAAACGTAGCAACAACAATCACTGAAAAGCACATAGTTCTAATTATTACAAGCTTTATTTAGTGGTAAATGCACAAATGCAGCTCAATATAGAGTGCATCTCTAAACACCTGAATGCAAAGAGGTTTCTCCACAAGAATGTTCAATACCGGATGTAAGAAGACAGATGTAACCTAGGTTGCTTGCCTATGGCAGTTTTAAAAGGTTGATACCTTTAAAAAAAAAAAAAAAGTAATGAGTGATGCCCATTGATTTTTGGCAATCTGCTTTTTTTTTTGGTGAATGGAAATATTTCCATATGGTCAAAATTATCTTCTGATCAACAGAAAAGTGTGATTCTTCTGTGAGGCTTAATGCCGGTGTGCAGCAACAGGGAGGGGAGGGGTCAGGGTGTCTGCTGTAAAAGAATACTTAAGACCTTGATACCACTGGTCCGGCCCTGTCTATATGATACAATGTGGCATTAGATGGATTTTTTTTTTTCCTGCTATTGCAAAACATTATTTATTTTTACAAAGGTTATAAAGTCATAAGTACATCTTGCATAACTTCATTACTCAATTGAAAAATAAATATATATTTCTATGATAATTGGACTCTAAATCAAGAAACACGTTTTGTTTTTTAACGCATCCATGTTTTTTTTTTCTGTTCTGTCTTTCACAGAAGATTTCAATTCCACGGTCAGAAACTTCCAGCGAGTTGCAAACGTTTACTTTCGACCTGACCAATGTGGGCAGAGATAACCCCCAGGGCAGCTTCGACTGCATCCAGCAGTACATCACCAGGTGAAAGCTAAAGCAGAATCAGATCCCTTTTCCCCCCTCGCCCCCCCTTTCAGTGAGAACTGACTTCACACAAGTTATGAGCTGAATGAACAAACCTCTGTTAGATGCCCTCATGAACTACAGTAACTTGCACGCTTTTTTTGGTAGCAGAGAAACTACACAAGAACTAATGAGTCCAAAAATGGAACACATGATTAATCGAATAAATACACTTGGATTTTAGTGCCTAAAAAGACGGGCACAGAAATCTGAATTTTGTCGTTTTCAGATTTCAGACACCAATTATTCTGAAAGTATTTTTAACATGTGGGTCAGGCGGAGTTCATTTAAGTCTCTCCCTAGATCCTAATCAGGCTTGAATTGCAGCCTGAGACTCAGCTTTTACAGAGCAACACCATCTCATTTTCCTCCAAAGTGGAGGAGAATCAAAAAAACAGTCGGAAAGTCAGGAAAGAATCAGATTTTATGTGGCAATGAGCTGCACAGTGAGAAACCATGGCTGGTTGGAGGAAATTGGAAAAATAATTGTCGTTCCCACAGAAGGTTTATTCAAACTCTAGATAGGAATGAAAAGTTGAAAAATAAAAATGGCTTTTGCATTCTCACAATGCAGAAGCATATGTGAGAATGGTTTGGCTTTATTTCAACTGGCTATCAAATCAATGTTTTTTTTCCCCTCTCATTCTTGTTGTGTTTCAACTTCTCTCCTCTTCCTACTTGTGTTTTTCTTGGTGTCTGCTCTTTGTTTTGGTAGTGAAGGGGATATTCAGCTGGATTGTCTGGGCAGCATCCAGGACAAGATCACAGTGCGAGCCACTGACGACTCCTACCAAAAGGCCAGAGAAAGCATGGCCCAGGCTGAGGAGACGACTCGCAGTAGGAGCGCTATCGTCATCAAGCCAGGGGGGAGATATGTAGGTGAGGAAGGCTGGGTATTGACTCGAACATACTGTTGCTCAGAATGCATAATGTGCTTTTAGCCTTGAGCTTCCCAAGACTGCTAGCTTATATGTTTGTCTTTACTTTCTGAGAAGAGCAATCAGACCCTCCACTTAGACACTGTAAACATCTCAGGAGTTAAATTACAGAGTCAGAGTGGAAGAATCTGCAAACATCCAGTGATGATGTAGTTTTGCTCTTCTTGTGAATTGGGTCACCCTGGATTTGACAGGTTGTTTGGGTCAAATAGCAAATGATTTTTCAGGCTGTTCCATTTACCAGCTATTTTCTCAGTGCATTTCTACTGTGCAGTACTTTTTAATGAAACATTTAACTGTTCAGCGACCCAAAAGGGAAAACCATGAATGTCTCTGTGCAACATTAAAAAACTTAAATATTTTTGTAGTTGTGTTTGTTTATAGAAAAAATCTTTTCATGTGTGGCTGACATTCAAAGGTAAGAAAGTCCAGATCCGGAAACCGGCACCTGCACTTTCGGACGTGGCCCCGTCACGGAGGACGTCTCGGCCCGTCCTCATCTCCAGCAGCACGCAGAAGAAAGCCACGACTCAGCACCGGCCTCTCCGTGAGCGCCTCGTACACCTGCTGGCCCTGAAACCTTACAAAAAACCCGAACTGATTTTGAGGTTGCAGAAGGACGGCCTGTCACAGCTAGACAAAGAATCCCTGGACAGCTACCTGCAACAAGTGAGTCATGGAACCATCTATGACATAGAGCTTTTCATTTTCTCCACTCACTTTCATGGCCAGTGTCATTCCCCCAGATTAGTTGGTGAAGATTAGTGTGTTTCTGTTCTTAGGTTGCCAATCTGAATGGGAAAGAAAATACCTTCACATTGAAGGATTTTATGTATAAGGAAGTCCAGAAGGACTGGCCAGGATACACGGAAGGAGACCAGCAGCTTCTCAAGAGAATTTTGTTCAGGTATGTCGCCTTGTTTTGTTTTTTTAGGATTGGATGTGGTAGACCAACACAAACGGCACATAATTATGAAGTACAAAGAAAAGATTGTACAGTTTTCAATGCTTCTTACGGCTAAAAATCAGAAGACTGTTCTGCACTTGTTCTTTACTCTGATACCTTCAAAATTCAGTGCAAGCAATTGCCTGCATACGCTCTGACTGAGCTCGAGCTTTGTGTAAAGAATATTGATAGAATGCAAGTACATCTAGATTTTAGGTCTTTTTCACCTTGTTTAGTCAAAAAGACAAAAGCAGAAAATTTGTTTTGGAACATGTTTTGTCTATGAGGAAGAGAAAAAGGAAAGGCCAAAGGATATCGTTAAGGCCTTATGCAAGCTTTGCTACAGAGGGATGGATACAAAGTTGAGTAACATTTTAAAGGCCATGTCACCTGACCCGGTTGACTGACCAGAGAATATATCATACAAAACTACCAGAAACACAGAAACGGGACAAGGCTGCAGGTGGGGAACTCATCCGTTTAAACCAGATGCTTGTTTATACTGTGAAAAAACCCTTTCCAGCTACCTGTTGGAAAATAACACTCTAAGGTTAATTTTATGTAAATTTCTGCAGATTTTCCTACTGCCTATTGGGTTTTACACACACAAAAAAATCATACCGCAGCTTTAAGCTCCTTGAGTTAAAAAAAAATGTTTTTTAAACATATTTGTTCAAATTATCATTATTATTAGTAGTAGCAGTAATAATAATAATAACATAATACAAATAATCTGTGAAAGAATTGAGCTGCTCTGCCTTCTTCCTGTGTTTATTTTTCTTGGGTTTGTTTTAAGTTTTGTTCATAAAACTTGCTGAAATGTAGTAAATAATAACACAGATGTATTTTGAAGCGGTCAGCAATTGAAAGTTTTACAAAGGTAGCGGCTGCCCCTGAACTGTCCCACTCTAAATGGATTTCTTTTTCTTTAATTCCCAGTGCATCCAGTGAGTTCACAGACCTATTTTGTTTTGTAAGAGAGTCCAAATGTGCACATTCTCTTTCCGTTTGTGTGTCTCATTTCTTTTTGCACTTTGAGCTCAGTTTGTGAGTTCATCAGCTGACTAACAACCAGAGCCTCCCACCTAATTCTGCCTCCCCCGCCTTAGTTCCTCTAAAGTTTGGAGCTTATGCAGCTAGTCACGCAGGAACAGCAGCAGAGCAACATGACTGGAACGCGCATGATGCGACAGTGTTCCAGCACATGCTGACCTGTGTGTGAGGTGGCGTCCGTCCAAGGTCCAGCCAAATTGGTCCGCCTCTCGCCTCACTTGTACTCCCTGCCTGCAGGACTGTCCACATGCCAAACCGTGCCCAACAACTGAGTTTGTCATCAGTTGTGGCAACATTGTGCAGCTCTAAGCACTTTTTAATTTAGCAACCATAATGTCATCTCTATTTGTGCACTCTTTATCCAGAGCAAGCTTCTTACCATTATTGTGCGTGCTATACATGCACAAAAATCATTGCTTTGATTTTTGCCTCTTTTTTTGTTTTGTTTTTTATCCTGAGATTTTATTTACTTTCTGTGGAGATGATCAGTTTTTCTTGGATAGTTTTATGTCAACACAGCTCCTTGTTTGGCTGCTACTACCTAATAGCTTGCTCTACTACAACCCAAGGCTCGCTTCGTACCTGGAACCTGAATGTTTCTGCTTGGCTAAATGAAGCCAAAAGCGCATATCCTCCAAAGCAGTTGTGAACGTCGCTGTCATATAACCTCTGTGTGGGGGTGGCCAGGAATAAACGCAGTTCAGAAACAAACACGACCAGTGCCTCAACTCCTCCAAACAACTACGCAGCAATTGTTTTCATAATCCCACTGGCCAAATGTCTTTCTTTCTCAAAGTGAGCTGCACCACCATATTCTCTAGCTCTCACTTTCTTTCTATCACTGCAGAGTGTCGGGTCGCCGTCTCACTATCTTCCATCAATCTGCTGTAGTTGTTAAGCTATAAAATAAACTCAACTGTGTCTGACATAAAAAAAAGAAAATGATCCATTAAATACTTCTTAAAAAACACACTCAATGTGTTTAAACTAACGGAAATGTGTGGGTTTAATTACCAAAAATTAGCATAATCTGTTTGTGATGAAAAAGCTGTTCTGTCAAGTACCTCCTCCTTCACAGTTGTCATAGCTACCCACTCAGCTTCACACGGCAACTGTAATTTGTCTCTGAAGTCCGCTTCCATGTAATTTACTTGTCATCGCGGAGATGAAAGCTCAATAGTTTTTGTGTCGTTTGAGTGATGCATTTTTAAATTTAAAGGATTTAAATGTGTTGAATTTAGAACATGATGGCAATTACTGGTTTTAGTAGAAAACTTTGAATGTCCGAATGTAAAAATTTCCTGTGCCTTAAGCGCTTTTCACAGGAATGTTTTAGAGGACAAATTCAGGCGGTGGCTCTAAATGAAGAACTTTTAGAAGACACTGCTGATGTTTTTATTGGTTAAGGCTGTTACAGAGTTTAGCTTTGACTGTGATATTTTTCAAGTTATTTAATTGGATCTCCACCTATTTTTGCTTGAATTCACACAGAAAACAGGCCCAAACCAGCTCTGCACCCGTACCTGAGAGTCCCCCCAAAGAGCTGGGATCCAGTTCTCCGTCTCAGGTGAGTCCTGCCTTCCCTTGTTCACCTGGTGGTCACCTTTCCACCTGCCAAGCTTGTTGACTGAGACACTTTTACTGCAGCTTTATGCAACATTCATCACTTTAAGACATAGGAGACCATTTATTTCCCTTTTTATAAATTTATTCTGGTTTGAATTTTTGCGTTAACTTTTCTTCTCTTGAGTGTATTTTGGTTTTACAGCTTAATTTATAATGCATGTCTAACTGCTTCCATTTGACTTGCATTGCTTACAAACACATGGCCAGCAGGATTATTTACATTTCCATTAGGCAGACAAACGAGAACCTGCTCTGTTTTATTAATAGTTCCTTCCCTCCAGGTTGTTTTCACCCCAGACACTTACTGTGTGCCCCATTCTTTCCAGTCCATCCCTTTGCAAACACAACACAGACGCACGCACACACACACATACATGCATAAAAGACAGCAGTACTGAAGGCTCAGTTTGTAAGTTATTTCTTACAAGAAGCCACAGAGAGCTTAGTGTAATGGTCAGGTTGTTGTGGGTTAAATCAGGAAGTTCCACAATGCAGTTTTTCATTCTCACTGGACAAATACAGTACATTTCAAAAGTGTTACTTCCCGTTGGCCTCATATTTCCACCCTTTAAGTGCCAAACATCCTGAACAAGTCAACAGAAAAACAAAAGCATATGTTACTGTTAAAGCATCTGTTTCCACTTAACATCTGTTGAGAGAAAAAAAATCTGGTTGGATCAACGTTCACTCATGTAAACTACTTTGTTGATTTTTATTTATTTTTAATTCAGTCATTGTGAGGATATCCACAGCCATTTTCAAGTGACCCAATAGGTCTTCTGTCAGATTTACCTTGTTGCATACAAAGATCATAATGCTTCCACCACTATCTTTCACTGATGTTATAATATTTTGTTTTCCCTGAAAGCGCCTTTTGAAAATGTGAAGTTTGGGTTCATGAATTCATATCTCAATTTGCCTCAAGGTTTTGGGAAATTTTAGTCTTGTGAATGTTTTCTACCCTTCTCCTGATTGATACATTTTTACAGTGTGATCCTTTTGATTCTTAGTAAGCACTTCGGAAACTGTGACTGTATTTGAAACTGACGTTTCCTATCAATGAAGTTCACAATAATTGATAGTTAAGGTTAACGCAAGATCTATTGCTGACATTGAAACAAACTGTGATTCGTCAGAGTCTGACCAGTCAGGTTATTCTGTCATATTCATTTTTTTTCTTTTCGTCTAATAACTTAATTTTCAGTTGAATTATGCAGATTTTAGAGGTGAGATTTTTTTTAAATGATCATATCACAAAAATATTACATTTTTAGAGATATAAAAATGTAATATTTTACATTTTTAAAATGTAAAATATTGCATGGATGGACCCTCCTCATCCATGGAGGGTCCATCCATGGATGATTTTGTTCTCATATTAAGATGTTGGACGAGTTGTGTAAAATTATTTATGTCTTGCATATCTTGATCTGTCTTTTCAGCGTTATGCAAAAATAACCCATTTTAAGGACGTTAGTTTAGGTTCTCAGCCATCTGGACATGGTAATTGTGAAAGTTAAAAATGAAGGTAACTGGACTTCCCTTTTTTTCTTGAAGACATTTCACCTCTCATCCAAAAGGCTTCTTCAGTTCTGAAACTTTGGAAGCATCATGTTTACAACGTGTAATCAGTAACAATTACACCGAAAGGGCGATATCAGCCTTATTGATTTCACTAATGAGGTCAAGTGAAACCCTGGCCCTACCCTCTATTATATTCCCTTTTTAAGTGTCGTCACTGACGATCCTAACAAATTCCCAACAATGTCAACAA
Organism: Gambusia affinis; assembly: GCF_019740435.1. Classification (NCBI taxonomy): domain Eukaryota; kingdom Metazoa; phylum Chordata; class Actinopteri; order Cyprinodontiformes; family Poeciliidae; genus Gambusia; species Gambusia affinis. The sequence goes on along the minus strand of NC_057877.1, from coordinate 11,073,013 downwards.
CCAATGTCTGCAGGTTTAGATAAAATGTTTCAAGGTACGAGTTTCTGTGAAAACGCCTGGAGAAACAAGTCAAGGCTCCACTGTAGATGTTAAGGAGGTTGTAATCTCTGACCGCTTCCTCTGTTCAAGGTTGGTTTTTCATGTTTCATATAGATGGCTTCTTTCCCTCCTCTCAAACCATCAGTCTTCCCTGTCCAAAATGTGTACATTACTATCTTTGAAGGAGTGTTCTTTGTCCTTGAGATATAGATAAACCTCTGAATCTTGACCCGAGTTGGCTCATCTGTGTAGCTGCTGTTTGGCTTCTCCACTGTAGATGTCTGAACATTCCTCACTTCGCTGGACTGCATTTACCAAACCACTGAGCTTGTGTTTGGGTGTTTTGTCCTTGGGGTGATTAGTCTCTGTCTGAGAGCTTTACTAGATGTAAAACGTACCAGAAAATTGTGTTTGTAAAACATCCTTCGTTAGTGACAACAATGGCCTCATTAGTATCATTGATAAAAAATAAGCCATCCTACTTTATACATGCATAGATAAAGATTAGGAGAAGCATTTAAGAATCTTATCATATATTAAATATACGATTGCATGTATGTTCCACGTGTTCTTTTTCTCCACTTCCCTCACATTTGCCCTGGTGCTTTTACATGTCAATCATCTGGAAGGGGCAATTCAGTGTCAGTAGAGGGTAGTAACCTCCACACCCCCCTTGGCACTACCCCTGTCTCTACTGCCCCACCAGGGTGATTGCTCCTGATTAAAACTAAAGAGTCTGATACTTCCAGCATTAGTTTCTGAACTGTAGAAGGTTTTGGGTGAGAGGATGAAACGTCTTCAGTATAATAAGAGAAGTCCAGCTCAAGTACTCATTTTAAGTGTTTTCGACACAAACATGTCGGTGATTAAAAGCTTTTCTGTAATAAATTCTTGCATATATTTGCTCCTTTTTTTTTAACACCTGTCTTACTTTTCACCAGAAACGACCAACTGTTGACTTCATCGACCCTCTTGCCAACAAAAAGCCCAGAATATCACGCTTTGTCAGCAAGGCTGCAACAGTCCAAATGAACGGCAAGCTCGGCTCTTCATGCGGACGAGGAGACCTTGGTGGCGCGCTGTCCGGAGCGGCAGTGTCGACGTCTGAAAGCGGCATGACGTCCGGCACGCAGCCGCTCCCGGTGCTGGACATCCCCCGTCCTTTCGAGGCTTTATCTGACGTCAGCAATGACTCCAGCAACAACGGGCGGGACGGCGACTCTCAGGAAACGACGCTGTCCGAGAGGCTCAGTCAGCCGCCATCGCTCTTGTCCGTGTCGACGGTGGCCTCCGCGCCCAGCATAGGCACATCGTCCTCTGGGCACACTGTGCTGGAGGGCCCGCGGGACAATGGCCCTCCAGCAGTTAATAACAAATCAAGAAAGAAGTCAAAAAAGCATAAAGACAAGGAGAAAAGCAAGGACAAGGGGAAAGGGAGGGCGAAGGAGAAAAAGATCTGTCAGGAGCCTGCGTCTGAACCCAAAACAGCATGTGAGATGAGCCAGAAAAACTTCAAGAACAGTATTGCATTTAAAAGCACAGGTAAGACCAGCACACTCACACATTGTGTATTCCTCAGTAAAATACTACTTTGTGTATACAGGTATGTTAGTCATCCCACTGAGTAGGTGATGATTCATGTGACCTGAAAGCTTCTCAGTGTCTAAAGTGAGACCCCTGCTGTTCAACTTGATGTCCAAAATATTCTCTGATCAGTTCTTTATGGAAATTTTCTCTTTTGAGTTAATATCCAGGTTTAAATAAGATAAAGATAGAAGTTCAAGTGCTCACTTATGTCTATTGTAATGATCATGGCGTTCATCTAAAAAAAACAAATCTAAAAGCTGATAAAAATAACAGAAATGTTGCAGCATACACTACTGACAGTCGCTAGCTGTGTTCCCATTAAAGATGTGTGCAAAAAAATTTTAATGTTTCGCTAATGTCGAAAAAACCTTCACAGTTTTGCAAATGCATTTAATAAGAAATTTAAGATGACGTGAATAAGTTTTGATATGGCTGTAAAACCACAAAAACGTAGCTAAAAATGCAAGTTATTTTATTTTTTCAAAGTTAGTTTTTAAGCAATTTGCACAATTTTATGGTCAATTGAATCACAACTGCTGACAGCTTTTGTTTGTGAGGGTAAGCCTCAAAAAGAGGCCGGGCGAACCATGGCCTGCAACTGAAGTCTGTGTTTACATCAGAGACTTCAGAAGCATCCTATCTGGTTCCTGGCTCAGTGGTTCATAGTTTTCCCCATAGACTTTGAAAATCAAGGATCCAGAGTCTGAAGGAAGAGTTGAGAGGCAGAGAATCAAAGTTGCCTGAGTGTCTGTGTCCAAGTGTCATCGCAGACTAAAGTTTTCAGTCTGCGATGATTTGGGTCGACCCTGTCATCTGTTGCTGTTGGTTCACTGTGTTGAAATCAAGTACAGTTGGAGCAACATCCAGGAAATTTCCGAACACTTCCGGCTTCATACAACTGATGAGTTTCATAAAGTTGTTGATTTCCTGCTACTTGCTGTAATGATCATGGTGTCACTGTGTTTGATTGGCCGACAGACTGTCCTGATCTAAACCGTAGAAACTCTTAAAATATTCCACACACTCGCCCATGTGAGTTTCCCCGTTTGAATTAAATTTCTGAAATAAACTCTTCTCATTGTGATGCACTTTTGCACACAAAATATATCTGAGTGACGGACCAACAAGCTGACCTTCTTTAAATTAGGTTTTTATAGTTTGTACCTTGGTCTGTCACATTTTTAAAACGTAAAACTCGTAATTTTTGTGACCTTGTTTCAGATCTGAATGGGATGTGCAAAACTACCAGTATTCCGTCATCATCACCTGAAGTGGCAGATTATTTATTGTGAGTATTACGCAAATTACTAAATGGCTTCTAAATATGAAATCTGGATTTTCCCAGACAGGAATCTTTATCCACAATCTCAGTGAAAGTTATTTAAAAGTATGAATTTGCCATTACTGAATCCACCAGAATTACGTTATTAAAATAAATGATTTATGCTTGCATAGTCTGTAGATTCAAAGAGCAGAAGTTAAAATAACTCCACACTTACACCTGCAGTCTATTTAAACATAAACTCTAGATGCAGACTAGCATGTTTTACTTTTTGTTTCGATGCAACTTTGTGATAATGTGGTTCATAATGCTTTTTTGTGTGGATATTTTGCAAACTAAACATAAAACTATTATTCCCGGGCTTTATAAACTTGGCACTTTGCTTCAAATGTCATTATCTTTAATTACTAGTGTTTCTGCTGCAGCCAATTGACTCTGGTTTACCGTGAAGACATTTCAAAGGTTGTACGTGGGGAGGGGGGGGGAGAACTAGCGATACATCAAGCCTTGCACAATAAAATACAATGTTTTAAAAGTTTATCTTAGGTACTGCACTCATAAAATCATACAGTTAATATGATTGGTTTAACAAAAGACTATACTTCTAGATTTAAAATGCATGGGCTGGGCCCTAATTCAACACTTGGGGCCCAGATGGGGACAGCTCTAGCAAGAACAAACCTTTTAATTTTTCCTCACAATCTGAAGAGCAGCTTTGTTAGTAAAACGGTGAGGCAGAGGAGAGAAAGGAGGAAGGAAGGCAGGTGTTAGCCAGAGTGCTGGAAACATGTGATTATTTTTTGTCATTTTGGCAGCTGTGGTCAACACAGATCTCCTCCATGCTGCAATTTAGACGCAAGTCGAGCATAAATCAGCTGTCACAGACATGATTCATATATTTTGGGTTTTTGTAGTTTTACAATTTATAAGGGAGATTTTGTATTGCAGCAGAGGTTTAAAAAAAAAAACAACAACACATATGTGAAGAAGAATCATTTGGTTGAGCTGTTGTAAAATTCATGTGTGTGAAGTGACTGCAAGGTGCTTTCTGCAGCGATCATAGTTTCAACACAAACAAAAGCTGGCTGCCTTTCTGGCATTTGCGTGAAATAAATCCAGCACGTCTCCTACTCTCTGGAAACAAACCATTATATGTGATGTCTGAGGGGGATTTGTTGCTTATCTTTTTTTTTTTTGTTTTTTTTTTGCTATTTTTAATCCCAGAAAGTACACAGTGATCACCTCCCCAGAGCAGCGCCAGAGGTATAAAAACGATTTCAACGCAGAGTACAGCGAGTACCGGGGTCTGCATGCTCGAATAGAGGGCATCACCCGGCAGTTCACTGTGCTCGACAACGAGCTGAAACAGCTTCAACAAGGCACAGACAAGTACAAGGTAACACAAAGTAATGCTCAGAGGGAAGTCTGACAATAAGGCTAATAAAATAGTAAATACAGGGTTTCTGCAAGCTTCAGAAATGTTTTTCATAATGCATTCTTCACTTGCAGGGGCCATTTATTCACTGTTGTTTTCACCCAATTTTTTTCATTTGATGAATTTAACTGTCAAGATTTATTTTTTTCTGTCAGATCTTATTGTTCCGTGACAAAAAAACAACTACAAACCCAAAATGAAGCAAACGATAAACCAGCAAATGGAATCAGCCAGTTTTCCTTTAACCACCTCTGACCGGTGATCAGCAGGTCACATGTTTCTCCCCATTTATTAGATGCACTAAAATGAATGTACCACAAGGCCTACCATAGAGCAGTCAATTTTCAAATTGATATATATCAATGCAGCCAAAATTTTAATATGCATGATTTTATGTACGAGTCTGGTGCATCTAAAGAAATTGCTAATAAAAGTGCAGTAAGCCACAAATTGAAAAAGATACAGATAATTTATAGCTGCATTGCTCAAAACTGTCAGTGAAAAATGCTTTAAAGGCTCCGAAAATGTACTTCCAGGTGTTTTCATAACTTTATTATTAAGGATTGCAAAACTGGAACAATGATATATGTTCTGACCAATTTACAAGAGGACTGTGTGTAGATTAATATAATCTATCTCCTTTAGTCCAGTGAAGTATTTCCTTGTTGCACTAGACAATGAGAGAGAGAAAGGGGAAGGAAAGTGTCTCATTCCAAGGCTAGAAGTTGAAACCTGCATGATTGTAACCAAGGTGTGCATTGTGTATCGGCTATTGCATTTACACATCATGCCACACAACAATAATTACTTACAAATTCAGCATTATAATAAAATTTTTTCAAGCCAAATTTCTTCCCTTTCATACTGAAAGTGTAAGTCGTCTGGTTTTACATTTAAAAATGTTTTTCTGTCTTCATTTTCTATTCTGCAAGACTTACAATTGATGTAAATGGGGCAGCCGGGGGATTCCTGACTGTCTTCAGGAACCAGTTTCAGACTTTAAACAGTGGTAAAAAACGATAAATAGTACTAGATAAATAGTAGTTTTTCTTTCTCTTCTATAAATTTCTTTTTTTAGGAAGAATATTTAAATCAAAGTCACATTTAAGTAGGTTAGACCTCTAGGGAAACATTTGTACAAGAAAACCCTGATTGATGCACTTCTACCCATGATGGAGGAGTTTATGTCCATTTATCCTGTTTTCCAAACCAGGAAGAGATTAGTGCTCCTAATGGTTTAAAGTTATATGTTTAGGGAGTTCAACTCGAGCTGTTGTTGTTATCCACATGCTGTGCCTCTACGCAGCATCGTATGAACACATCTCTAATTATTAGATATTGGATATTGTTAAAAGTCAATAAAACTGGAAAATCACTCATTTAAGTATACAGGGTTTTTTTAAGCTATAAACAAAGTTCATTATAAGTTAAGTAATTAGGCTATTAGTATTTTTTCCATTATTCAAACAGCCTTTATGAATCTTAGGAAATCTTAAAAGTAACCTCCAGAAACTTGCAGAAACCTTGTAAAGATTAAGGAAATGCTGTTTCAGTATTTCATATTTATTTAGACGGCTCTTTATTTTTGTGTTTTCCCAACAGTCAATCCACAATCAAATACTTCAAGAGTATCATAAGATCAAAAAGGTAAAACATTTTTGCTGATTTTTTTATTTGAAGAAAATGTGAGTCCGATCGGGTTGTGACTCTGTGCTCCTGTCTTTGCAGACTAATCCAAATTATAGCCAAGAGAAGAACCGCTGTGAATATCTACACAACAAACTGGCTCATATAAAGAAACTTATCGCGGCGTACGATCATCAGCAACTTTAAACCTAGTCACCAGAGACCGTTTCCCTGGTGTCCCTGGAAAAGGGGCAGATAAAGGGACAACTCTGGATTCCTCTTCCACTAAAAAGAAATGTCACAAAAGGACAAATCCCATGTGTTGGGGAGAGGCAGGACACATGATCTCTTTTTTCCTTAATCTTTCCCTGTTTTTGTTTTTTTTTGTTTTTTGTTTTTTCCTTAAGGACGTGGGCCAGGTCTGAGCGTAGATAAAAGTGGATCCATAAATATTGCTCTTCAGCAGCCTTCCCTGCCTTTAATGTGCAACAGAGTGTTGACAGTTCATTGTGAAATATTCCTACTTTCATGGGAGATTTTCCAAATTATCTTTCCTGCTTTTGAAACTGGATGAATTTGAACTGAGATGAAAACTGCAGATTGTACACCAAATATATATATATATGACTAGGTCATATATATAATGAGCTAGTCATTATATGCATATATAATGACTAGCTCATGAGTTTTCTCCACATAATTGTATGCTCGCACAGCTGAATCTTTTTAGTTTCCTATTTATTTTTTGTCATTTAACTTTGTTGGTTGGGGGTGAAATTATTTTACACTCCTTTAAAAAGAAACAAAAACAAATCTGTGCTCTCCTATTTTGTCCTCAAATCATGATTGTCTGCCAGTATTTTACTATTCAGAAGCTGCCTTTCCCTTCTAATTGTCAGTGTTGGCAATAGTATTCTTTCTCTTTGTAGAGATGCAGAAATTAGTATTTGAATAAAAAAAAAAAAAAAAAGAAATGCACAGAGTCGGACACTGGTTTTTGTGTTTGGCTTTTCTAAAAATCATGGAGATGTCTTAACAGAGGGCGGGAAGAAGTTCTCAGTCACCCTTGGAATGTAGATTTGTTTTCTTGGAAGTTGTCTCTTCCCCGTCGTGTCGTTCTGCGGTGCTCCTTACAGCAGTGTTTCCTACGAATCCACCTGTTGGCTCCTAATTGGTACTCTTTCAGGCTTTTGTAGCAACATACAATTTAAAGTTGTTGGGGGTGGGGGGGGGGGGGGTATTTTTCAGATCAGAGCTCATATCTTTTAAACATATATGATCATTGTTTGTGTTAAACGTTTACTGTATCTAAAAAGAGAGATATCCTTTTATTTATTTACTTTTTTTTTGTCTGCTGTTCGACCCCTTTCTAGTCCCATTAAGATGACTGTTAAGACGAAGCCATCGTTGTCCATTGTCCCGATCCTTCACGTCGAAAGACCCAAGTGTTTTTATTTTTTATGTTTTATGTTTTGCCTTTTCAGAACGTGATGTCAACAATGATTGGTTCCTGAAAATGTCTCGCCCGAGCCCACTAATGTCCTCGGAGAAGCCTCTCGGAGAAGCCTCTCGGAGAAGCGGCGGGGCGAGTCGTCTTCAGCCGCTGTATTCATTTCTTGTATTGATCTTTTTATGTGAATATTACAAATCGGCACTTTCTCTCTCCTGATCTTGCTGTTACTGGAGTGGGAGGGGTTGTCCTAAAGACACTTTTTTTTTTTTGTGTCTCAGAATGCATGCTAAATGAATGTTACAATGAGCAGTCTTTTATCTTTACTTGGTTTAAAAAGAAAAAAGAAGGAACTGCCCAAGAACATCAAAATCCAAGCAAAGGCATCGTCCAGCTGAATTGGCGCATATTTGGTTGGCCATGGCTCAGACCAGCATGTAAACCAAAGCGCTTATCAAGCGAAATGGCACAAAGCGCTTTCACCAAATGTTGGCAAAGAAGGATCTTTCAGTATTTTTAATTTTTTTTACTTCCTGTTTCATTTCTTAACTCTGTATAATTTCTAATTCTGCGCAACATGTCAAAAGGAAGTCAGAAAATGCTCACTTTGATTTTTTTGTTGTTGTTGTTAACACTACATCAACTTTTATCAAAACGGTGTTGGATTGTGTGCCGCTGTATCCGGGTTTTGGATCCGAGACTTGAGCAGTCGACACTTCACTTTAACCCAGAACCACAGCTGTTTAGCAAGGAATGCCTTTGTCCTCGTTGTTGCTGTTTGGTTTGTAGCGCATCTCTGTTACGGCTCCAAATCCATTGTAGATACGTTGATGGATGCGAGATGTTTTGAGCCAGTGGAGAGCAAACTTGTCAGTGAAGACATGCCAGCACAGTGCCACTGTTATGAGCTGATTGTGCCAAAATGACCTGTTGTATAGTTCTGTTTTTGATTATACACATGCTGCTGTGAAAGCAAGGAGGGCTTTGAAGATTAGTCATGAAATGTCACAGCTAAAATCCAAAGTATGCTTCTTCTACATTTTTTTTTCCTTTTGAGAACCATAAGGGACTGGGACTTAAAGTGATTTTTGTTTCAATAAAACTCTTTAACACCCTCATGTGGGAAAATCCGAACCAGTTGTTGTGGTGTTTATTTTCACAGTTGGGCATTTAATTTAATTTCACAAAATTAAAGACCCCAATTTTTTTTTTATTGAAACCAAACATACAGTGCTTTGCAAAAAGAATGAATTCCCCTTGAACTTTCTCTCATCTTGTCATTTTTCAACCACAAATTACAATGTAATTTGGGATTTTCTCTGCTGCACAAAAGAACAAATGAAAAAAGTATATATTTTTTCATTTAAAAAAAAAAAAAGTTCAGTCAGAATGAAAGGAAATCTGTGATCATCTGTTTTCATGTCTTGCCACAGTTGTAACACATGAATATGCTCTCAATTTAAGCCAGTGGTGCATAGACATTTTTTTTCCTCAGGCCAAAATTTCTTTTAATCTTTGTTAGAAACATATTTTTTTGTAATTTTCTTTTTTCCCTCCTTAGAAATAATCACAATCAATATTTTAGTCAATCAAAGTAAATTCATCTTTGCCTAAAAGAAAGGTGTTCAGTTTCCTGACTGTTTAGATCAGGGGTCTCAAACTCCAGCCCTCGAGGGCCCCAGTCCTGCAGTTTTTAGATGTGCCACAGGTACAAAACACTGGAATGAAATGGCTAAATTACCTCCACCTTGTGTAGACCAGTTCTCCAGAGCCTTAATTATTCTATTCAGGTGTGGTGCAGCAGAGGCACAGGACTGCGGCCCTCGAGGACGGGAGTTTGAGACCCCTGGTTTAGATGGATTGATTTTTAATTTGTTTGCTAGATTACGGTCCGCATCAGAAACAAAACCCATGTTGTTTTCAGCAGAGGTTAAATATTTTGAGGATTGGATGATGGATTGAGCAGTTCTGAGATTTTCTCTAGTTTAACTTCTCCACAACTATATATCCCTGACCTGCCAGGTGTGGTTAGTCTTTTATTTTACTCTTGCTCATTAATGGTTTCCTCTAGAGTTTATTTAGGGCAGGGGGTAGGGAATCCTGGTCCTCGAGGGCCGGTGTCCTGCAACTCTTAGCTGTCTCCCTGGTCCAACACACCTGAATCCAATAGCTGAATCACCTCCTAAGTTCTCCAGAGTCCTGCTAATGACCTCGTTATTTGTCTCAGATGTGTTGAAGTAGAGAAGCATCTAAAAGTTGAAGGAGACCGGCCCTCGAGGCCTGGAGTTGCATATAAATGCATGGCTCACTTCCAAAAACATTATTAGAACCATAAGTTTCCTGTCATTCCAAAATCAAGTTTTAATTTGTCTGTATATTACTTAAATACTGAATTAATACATTGATGTTTCTGGCTTCAACAAAACGAGGAGACATGCGATGTCTGCAGAGGAGGTACAACTTTTTCCTTTTCTTGAGATTATGGTTTTTAGATGTGTTGTTTTTTTTTAAAAAAAAAAAACAAACAAAAAAAAAACCTCAAAGAAATCTTTTCTTTTTTTTCCAAGCTCTGCTTTCAAAACTGACTTGCCGTGAGGAGAATGTTGTTACAACTCATTTCCTGTAGATGGCAGCAGTTTCTCATTGTAACCTTTGTCGCATCCGTTTTGTTCCTGCAAGTGTTGGATTACACATGAAACTTAAAAATACCTCCAGTCTCCTTCACTGCTGCATCTTGGGTGGAGTGGTAAAATGTAACAGATTTTTGACCCCAGCTCCTCACAGGGAGCAAGACTGCTTTGAAAAAGAGTTTTGTTTACCTCTCCGGTGTACATGGATACATATCTGAGCAGCATCATTTTCTCACAGCCCATAAACGTTTTTATGTGTTGTTTTTCTTGTTTGCTAACATTACCTGGCTCTTGGAAGCAAAAGATGCAATGCAGAGGACAAGCCTCGCTGTAATCCGACACAGATCCCAGAAATCTTCACTTCAACTTGTGCTCCAATTGGCTGTGCCGTGCCTGAGCCCTGCTACACTGGCTCCCATCCCAAAGTTGGCCTCCAAGCAGCTCGGGGAGCCGAAGGGGGCCCGGTCAGCGAGTTCGCAGTGGCAGGCTGCCATTTCTTTCTCCCCAACATACATCGCCATACATACTGACATGTTTACACACACAGCAGAGCTCCCCTCCCCTTCTGTGTTTCCAAGATGTTTTTTTTTTGTTTGTTTGTTTGTTTGTTACACAGGATTTATTTTTATCTGGATTTCTGTGCTGTTTCTGTTTGTGTAACTAAATTTATCTGCAAATTATGTAAAGTAACTGTACATTAGACTTTGGGTACTTTGCTGGAGCTTAAAGGAAAGTAAACATTGATTTCGACACAGCAAATAAGTAATGATAAAAAACAACATTTTCTTCTCATCAGGAGCTTGTGTCAAGCAAGCAAGGGCATTTCTATCTATCCACATATTTTAAAGCATTAGTGAAAGTCCATGCATATACATGTGACTGCAGTTAGAAGGGTAAAGCTTCGTCGTGAAATTTCTCAACTCTTAGACAGGGGCCAGGTTTAGTTCTTCACAAAAGGTCCTAATACAGCATGACAAATTGATTTTTTTTTTCTTTTTTTTTTTTTTTTTTGTATAAAAGAGCCACTGGCAGTGCTTCTCTCAGCATTTTAACACAAAGCAATGTATTGCATCAATGAGACCTCAAACTGCCAGGTTTGACTGCTGATCATTTTACTGGGATTGTATCACAATCTGCTTCAGTGATTTGAAGCCAAGCTCTGAGTGTTTGGAAGATCTATACCTTTGTTCTCACTCTGTATTTTCCTTACATTGTGTTTTTTTTTTTTCTTTTACCTTTCTATTAATCTTGATCATTTTATGTGAGGCTTTCACTGTTGTGAGCCCCTGTTTGTCTGCGTGGATTACATTTGAGCGTATTTTTATGTTCATGATGTCACTTTCACATCTGATTTGGACTTATTTGTAACTCAAAAGTGAAACAATATTAGACTGATGATGCTAGTATTTTGAAATGTTTGAGTAAATCGTATCTTTCATAGATACTCCAGTGTTTATATGATGAACTATAATCTGAGTTCACATCCCAGCTGCACATGACTGATCCCACTAAACAATACTGACTCTGTCCCAGTTTAGCAACCTAAATTAGTCAGCTTCTTAAAAAGAAAATATTTCTTCCTAATGTCTATAATCCTTATTTATACGCTTGCCGTCAAATCTGTGACCTTTTGCTGCAAAATCTACAATTGTGCATGAAAAGACTTGATTTTAGTGAGCCTATTATTAAAATTAAACCCACCTCATTGTGGATGTTTTACAGCTGTGGAGATAACCTTTAATGAATTAATACAGCATCCAAATTGTGTGCTGTTGTGCAGCACTGAGCACACAGTTTATTCAATCGCACTAATTTGCTTCACAAATGCATGAGTCATCAGTTTTGTGCAGATGCTGGAAGTGTTCATTATCAGTAGCAGCTGCACAAAGTTGTTAATGATGTTGATTTTGATCAACCTACAAAACTGCCTGTGAGAAGAACTGCGCCTTACTTATTCTGTAGGTCGAAAAACCAATTTGGAAAAACAAATTGCACTTGTGTCAAGTAGAAAAACAGATTGCTACTAACCTAAATTCTTTTTTTTTTTTTTTTTGTCTAATTTATTTGGTAAAATTAAAGATTTTATAGTGGATATCTGTGGTAATGGAAAACTATTGCAACACTGAAAATTGTCAGAGCTGACATCAGTATTTGTTTAGCAGAGTTTAACTTTTGTGGGGGGGGGCTGATAGTTCCCTCCTGTGACCTTTGATCATGCACATTGGTCCCTTCTTCTTGTGTTTGTATTTTCCTAAAGTTGTCTATGTACCCTCTACTGAACTCAACAAGGTTAAAGTGCTGACTTTATTGAATTTCTCCATGAATTTTTCTTCATTATGAAAAGTATCAAATAAAATAAGGGTGAGAGATTGCCTCTGTATTTTTTTTTTTTTTTTACTGACTTTTCTCCCAGTAACTTTCTCACAACCCGATTAAACTTCACACAAATTGATAACTAACCCTTTATAGGAATGTTTCAGCTTTGGGCTGATAAACATTTCCTTCTCTGGAACGTCCATTTATCTTTTTGCATACCTTAATCGTTCTCTGCTTCCCTTTTCCTGGTTAGCTTCTTCTGCAGGAGGTTTGCTGTCATCTGAGCTCTCAGATCTACACTCAGCTGTTGCTGAGTGATTAAAGGAAGATTCGGCCCATAGCAATATTTAGAACCGCAACATAAAACCAAACATGCCACAATTAAATGAATCAAAATGTCCCCAAAGCATCGGCAGACTGATATAGGGGCTACCAGGGGATTCCAGGTAGATTTCAGAGATGCGCATTGCAACGGCTCTTCATGCAAAGACGTCCCAAAATAATATGGGGCCTTAGACAGAAGTCCCCCACTACCCTGAAACCCGTTCTACTAAGAACCTCAGCATCACTAACATATTTAAATATAGATAAGGTGAAGTCTGTGAGAGAGAGACCAGGTTTATTGGCCGAGTTTAAAATCAATCACTCATTATTGGTTGTTTGCTGTGATGTATTTGTGAATAAACACAACTCAAACACAAAGATTACACCATATTGCAGCCATGGTAACACACCAATCAAACTATCAAGATAATTGTTTAAACTTTTACAAAGTAAACTTCCTAATTAAATCCTAAATGTACAATAATTTTTCTCACCTGAATGCATAAAATAAAATTTAATAACATTGTCATTCTTTATAAATGAATGCTACAGGTTTAGCTCTGTGGTTTGTGTTACAATTAAACCATTTCTAGGGGCCCCTGAATGTCTGAAGGGCCCTACCAGGGCTGAGTTTTCTTAGCATTGATATCCCATTAATGATCCAATTAAATTCTTGATTAATATGTGTTGTTGTTATGTTGTTGTACAGTATTTTAAGATGTTGTTCAATGTGCCCTTTTTTAGCTTTGAACCTGTGCCCCTCCAAAGGTCTTTGCACGGCCCTGAATTATAACATACAGTTACCAGGTGGTACCAGGTCTTATATCAGGATGTCTGATATAAAGACAGATATTCTTTATATCTGTCGGTGGGACTGACTCAAACTGCCTGTAGCGAACCATTTAGCAGCCTGATTAAGTTAAAGTCAGAAGTTTTCTCTGCAGCCGAAGCATTTCTGTGTTTAGGGGCGATGTGGGTTTTTCCCGTTATTGGGAGGACAATTATGAAAATATAAGTAGAAACAGTTATTCTAACATCAATATCAGACATATGTTTTTATTCACAAACCAATGTATGAAAAAAATATTCTTGCCCATGATTTGACAATTAGAGAGCACAGATCCGCCCTCCTCCTCCTCACCATGGACCCGGTGTCTGAACAACATGGAGGCAAAGAAACTAAGAGTCATTATTAGACTGAGGGCAGCCAGACTAATTTATTTTGCGAAATTATTATATTTAGCTAAATGTTATTGCTGAGGGGCACAAGCAGGTCTTCTGACATATGGATTAAAAATAAATAAATAAATAAAGCTAAAAGGGCACTAGGGGCATCAAAAATAAAAGGGGCAGGGGCTCAAGGCCCCTTCGCCCCCCTCCCACCTTTGCACTTGCCTTATGGGTAGGATAATGAGTAAAAAACTTTCACTCGATGGAATTTGCAGCTGGTTTCTAGTTTGTTGCATGTTTTTAATTATCAGATTTTATTACTTTAAGTGAATGGAAATTACACATTGTGAAATATTTCAGCTTCACGCAAACAAACTATTCGGGTATTTATCTGGAAAATAGTTGTGATGTCACGTCTCTCACGCAGTTCGGAAACAGTTGTATGGCGCTCGTGCTCGTTGCTTTGGCTCACGCGCAGTCGTCACAGTCTTCCTCTCGTGCCAGTGGCCTCCTGCCATATTTATTCATGCCGGGCAAGATGGCGGCGGAACGGACGAGATGTTCCTGCCAGTGAGCGCATAATAGGCGTTTTATTAATAATATTAAAACGAGCGGGATTCTTGTACACACCTGACTGCATCGCGTGTGTATTTTTCTCGTAGCGAGTGTGAAGGTCGTTTTTATTTTTCAAGTTTTCGCCGTTTTTTTTTCCCCTTACAAAATGTTCCCGTTGTGAGTCGCTCGCTTATCGAGCAGCTGGCTAACAGAGCAGTCAGGAGCTAGTTAGCTCTCTATCAGAGTGGAGAATGGGAGAAAAGCTGGAGCTAAAGCTCAAATCGCCGGTTGGAGCGGAACCCGCTGGTTATCCCTGGCCGTTACCAGTATACGTAAGTGATACCCTTCAGCACCAAGTTGGGACAAATTTATGTTTGGTCTCATTATGTTGTCTTTGTTAGCTATGTTAGCCCTTGGCTAACCCTGGGTAACAGAAGAAGATGTAGTTCGTCCGGGGACTAGGGTCACACTGGTCTGACAGTTGCAGATTGTTTTTCTCCCGTTTGCCGTTAGATTTTTGAAAATAAAACATTTTGCGGTAGGAAATATAATTGTAGTTTAGGTTTAGTACCGAGGTTATTTGGGTGTAGTAACCGGTGACATTCAGTTGAAGACTGTCAGATAAAAATATTGTCTAAAATGATCGAACCAGGGTGTTATTCCTGTTCAAGATCATTTAACTCTCATCTGGTTTTCCTCTTCTTATGTGTTTTTACTCGTAGCACGAACGGATATAAGTATTTCTAATATTAGTCTCTCTTATCCATGTTGTTTGAATTGTAGAACCAGCGTAGATCTTGTTGTACTTAATGCATAGAAAAATTTAATTTTAGCCCCCGACTTCTGGTTTTGGTCAAAACAACTTCCTGCCTAGTCAGCAAAACACCAAACGAATGAATGTTGTTTTGATAAGTATGTGTACAGAGTCTCTGGTATTGATCTATCTTATTTATGTCATTGCTGTTGTCAGATTCTTTTAGTGCCATTTAGTAACATCGCTATGACCAAGAACTACTCTTGTGTTTAATATTTCAAACTCATTGAACAGTTGATGTCTTATCTAGCTCTTCTCATGCATCGCTTGTTATGCTAGACAAACAGTCTATCATCTCAGCTGGGCGTCCATGTAGGTATCTGTATGTCAGGAGCTGGTACCAGCTCACTCTTTCAACAGAAGTGGAAAAGACGCTGGCAACAGTTGCGTTTTTAGTGGCTCAAGTTCAGATTTATAGTAAGTATGATAAGATGGCCAGTGCTGAGTTTCTCTGAATGCCTGGATAGGGTCTCTTTGTAGTTTATTTCTCTCCACCCACAGCGTAGTCTATCTAGTCAATCAAGTTCTTTCAGTTTCGACAGTCAGTCCGTTTATTTCGAAATCAAAATATGCACCGAATGAGTTATTGATTTATTTGTTTTTACTTTTACTGAGTCAGTAGCGTTTGCTGCCTCCACTTTAGTCAACTTGCCCAGTCCCGTGTTTTAAGAATGAACTCAAAATCCAGGAATGTCAGGAATATAATGTCTTTTACGATCTGCGTGATAGCTGTTTACATGGAGACTAGTTGCCATGGATCAAATTAGAAACAGCTGATTTTGTTTTTCAAGGGATTCTTAAACATGGAGTTGATTCATACAGTGATCACCTCCTGTTTTTAGAGGAGAACACTCCCTCGCTCTCTCTTTGCACCCTCCTCACTTGTCCATATGATCAGGTCTGTGCTATATTATTAATAGGCAAAGGCTTGTTCGGATATTTGTCCCGTGGTGGTTGTTCCAATCAAACTTACTTGCTACGTTTTCTTCAATTAAATTGATTGCCGTTAACTAAAAAGCCTTTTTAGTAAAAACATGATCCACACGCACTTAATTTAAGACTAGTTATCTCACTCTTTCACAGACAACAAGCACATTGCTGACTGGCTTTTAATGCGCTTGCTCCAATTGTTGGAGAATAAGGCGCATGGTTAGAACCAAGTCCAGATCTGTTTGTCCAGTTTAACCCTTGATTTTGTGTTCGCTCCATGTCACCATGTGTGCATTTGTAAATTCTTCCATATGAAGTCCACCTCCTCCTCCGATGTGTTGCAGCTCCTGTTCCATCTGGTTTTGGGTGGAGGCTTTAAGAGGCCTCAAATGACATCTAAAAGAGACACTAGTGTCTCAGTGCTGTTAAACACACGCTACATTGTTCGTTGGCCACTCACCCTCACTGAAACATTTATGCAGCTATATTTTTTTATTTTTTATTGACATACTTTTAATTCTATTTTCAAAGTGTGAAACCAACCGTTAGAGGTCAGTTGACTAAGCACTTCGCTTATCTCTGAAGAGATGCCAGAAGAGCTCTTTAGTTTTGTCCAAATTTACGCTACTGTTTGGTTGTTTTGAGTCAGAGTAGTAGTCGGGTGTAAGCCTGCTTCGGTCATTTGTTCTCGTGGGCCGCTGAGTTACAAAGGGAAACGGTGTGTGGCACGAAGCCTCTGTGCCCACTGTGCATCACTCTGATTTGACAGGAGATTGACTGAAGAGTTTGCTCTGTGTTGCGTGCACAGGCGGAGTTGAACATGCATCAGTCAGCTCCACAGCTGGGAGGGAGAAGGGAGGGTCTTCTGGTCTTTTTGTCTCTGGCTTGTCAGACAGTGTTTATTTTTAGCAGCAGCCCGCTGCTGGTGTTGCTGTGTGCTGTCTTCGTTTTAGCAGGTGACCTCCCCCTACTGCTTCTCTTTCTGGTGCACACAGTCATTTTCATGCCTTTGCATACCACTTACAGCTTCTGATGTCGACGGTTTATATCTACTATACTAAGCAATTTTTTCTAGAAAGCCTATAGTTCATGCTGCTTTTTAGCCGCCTGGCTTGGTGCTGTAAGTGTAAATGTTACATGCGGTACGATGCATGTAGTATATCTGGTGTGCAGATGTCATTCGTAGCTGTATAAAGGTTTGTGTGTGCATGCAGGTTTTATGTTTGGCAGACGTTTTGCGTAGTAGAGGCGGGCAGTATTGAGCGGGAAGCTGGGAACTCCGAGCTGTTAGCGCTTAGCTGTAGCTGCTGTGCCTGGCCTCAAAACTGTCCCGTTTCCCATCCACTCTGTGGCTCTTCGGTTCCGCCGGTATTTGTTTTTTATGAGCGTTGCGTCTTTTTTCTTTAACATTTTCTTGTATTCTGATTTTGTGCGCTCCGTCTTTTCTTGCTCTCCTTGGCAATGTTCTGGAACAGGAGACAGAAAGTGGGTCAGTGGGTCAGCACAAGCGACGGGCTCAGCCTGACTGCACTCTGGATGAAACCCGAGCTCTGTTCCTCCTACAGAAAAGCTCAGACACTGCTAGTATTTCTAACTTTAGACTTGCTGGGTGCAACAAAAAAGAGTGCACATTTATTTTTGCCTCTTTTGGAACTGTTTTCTTTGAAGTGCATCTAAAAATTAGGTTGAAAGCTGGAGGACTTTGAGTGGCATCCACCCACTCAACTGTGCTATGGGTTAATCCTTTTGAACAGAGAGAAGTACACACACACACAGTGTTAGAAGAAGACACCAATTTTTGATTAAAGTTGCACTTTTAAGTTTAAGAGAGGCAACATGTTCTACGTAGAAAGTTGGATGAAGCAAAAAAAGATGGATTGAAGATCGAAAACACAACTGAAAGTGTGTCTGTCAAAGCCATACTTGATTTTGATAGAATGTGGATGAGTGATACTGCTGTAAACTTTTAAGTTTATAGCTTGAGATATTAATATCTGGATCGACATAAACAGCAAGTTAAGTTGTTTTCTACTGAAATGAATTGTTTTGAAATGCAATTTCAATATTATCTCTGCTTGTGAAAGCACAACTGACCTGAACGGTGCACAGATTGTGTTTGTGCTGCTAACTGTCAAATCTAAACTTAATCGTTTGTTTATTCAACTGAAGCAGTGAATTTTGGTTTTTAATCAGCAGCTATAAAAATGAGAGAAATTATGCACAGTTGGTGTCTTTTATTTTTCCACTTCCAGGTGTAAAAATATTTTTCATCAACAATTTGTACAAAAAGTTTGTAATCTCACTAACTGACTCTTTCACTTACCTAAAAGTTTTTTTTTGGGGAGAACAACAAAGAAAGACGCATCAATTTAGATAGTGCTTGTACAAAAGCTCTTTACATTAATTTATTCTGTATCCATTCCCTGGTTATAAAGGAATGTATGTATAACATACACTGAAGTAGAGGCGGGCTTATACATTTACAAATAGTTTAAAACCAAAACCTGTGGAATATTTGACTCATGGTATAATTTAAGCTGTGATATTACTCTCTTTCATTTTTATTATGTTTCACTGACCAGTTATGTTTCACTTTGTAATAAAGCTTGTTTGAGTAATTCAAGTCTTATTAGTAATTATTACCACATTTCCATGTGTTCCAGGGTAATCATGTACAGAAACAAACATAAAGAAAATCAGATTAGATTTAGTGTAAACACACACTGAGAGCTGCAAGCAGCTGCCAATACGGTTGCAATTTCACATGCTTTTTTACTATTCTTGTAAAAATCAGTTATTATTAAAAACTTAAATTGACTAACAAAAGCATTATACACTCATTATGAACTACAAAATATGTTATGAATTTTAAAATTAAAACATGTCTAGAGGCTAGCTAAGACTGATTTCAGCTTTTAGAGCTCATGATAAGGAACGGCTCACTTTTGTGTTTTATTCCATATTCTTTGCGCTCTGTTGATTTATAACCTGTCCGTTTCTATTCGCTATTTATTTTTGCCGTGAAAGAGAGTTGTTTTTTTTCTCTCTGTAGTATTTCTAAGTAACTGTCTACATGTCAGTAGCTGGAGCAATTCGCTCATTCAGTAGAAACGGAAAGCAAAGCTGGGAACAGTTTTGTGGTGTTTTTTAGTGGTGTAAGTGCACATTTATAGTAACTATGGTGAGACGCTCTGTGTTGACTGAAAGCGCTCAACTTCTCCGAATGCCTGAGTAGGGTCTCTTTGTAGTTCCTTTCTCTCCGCCCACACTGTAGTCTACCTCGTCAATCTAGTTCTTTCAGTTTCCTCAGTCAGTCCGTTTATTTCCTTATCAAAATATTCACCAAATGAGTTTTCTTCGGTTACTGAGTCACTCACATTTTCCTCCTCCGCGTTAACTGCATGCACGCTCTCGTGTTTCATAGAGCCGAGAACGTCAGGAATTTTATGTATCTTCCTGATTTGTTTTATATTGGGACTAGAATTAGAAGCAGCTGATTCATGTGGAGTTCTAAAGCCATACGGTGCTCTCCTTCTGTTTTCAAAGGGAAACACTTCCTCTTTCCTCTCTCTCCCTCCTCACTTGTCCATATGGTCAAAACTGCAGGGAGGAAGATGTGCAACTGCTCCTGTTCTGCTGTATTCATAGAACAAAAAGGCTTGCACCAATATCTGTATAAAGTGTCTAATAAAAAATGATAAAATTTCCTGGTGAGGTTTTCGCCTTGATTTTGTTGCAGCTCACTACTGTGCCGTCACTTTAAAAACATGTTCCACCCACAGTTGTTGAGATTCGTTATCTCACCCACAGAGCATGAACACATTGCTGGCTGTGTTTTGATATGCATGTTGCTTGCTCTGACTGTTGGAGAATAAGAGGTGGTGTTAGAACCAAGCCCATGTAAAAATGCCTTATTTAAATGATTGATCTGGTTCATCTGGTTACATCCCGTTTTTCCCCTATACTTCCACATCTGTGTGTTTGGTGATGCGTCCTTGCAGTTGGCTTCTGGCCCATCTGGTTTGGGGCGGTAAACATCTAAAGAAAACACTGCAGTGCCAGTAATGGATATCTATAAATATTAAAAAAGGCATCCCAGAGCAGAAAAATGAAACGGTCCAAACAGAGTTTGGCGTGGGGTGGAAAATGCACTTCATGCAGTTCTGTTTGGAAATATAGACACTCAACAAGATCCTTAATTCTTGTCATCACCTTAATGGCGCTCATTTAGCTGTGCTGTTGCAAAACATTCCTAAAATATAATGTGCTTCTTTTTTTTATATTTAGCATATTATAAAAAATTAGACCTTTATGATAAAGAAAGACCCTCTTGGTATGAGAAAAAATGTCCACTTATCAATTCATCATTAGTCGATTGACATTATCAATCAGCTTTAGTCTTATTAATCAATAACCAACAATTCTAATTTAAACTGTGAAGCCAGCCTTTAGTTCAGTTATGTCAATGAGCACTGTGATCCCAGATTATATAAATTATACAGTCACCTCCTTCAATGAAGACAGAAATGTAGAACCCAATAAATAAATGAATAAATGTAAGAATAAAATGTTCTGGGGGCCCCACTGTGTTGAATCAACTTGGTTCCATTTAAATATGAGATGTGTGTTAACACCTCTCTCCACTGCGTGAAGCAGTTCAGTGTGTGTGCTGAATAATGCTGTGTAATATCCTGATTGCAGTCGTCTCTGCAACATCCATCTGTGCAATATTTCTATTCCAGAGTACTGCTTGGATGTGATATTTGGCAGGATTTCAGATGCTGCGGTGCATACTGATAATATATTTGGCCATCTGGATGCACTCAACCTGCCTTTAATGCCCAAATCTGATATATATTTTTAGTGGGCGAGATGCCAAAACTCCCAGGGTCTGGTGGGGACAATGTGTGACAGTAAGGAAAGAAAAGAGATGGAAAGGTGTGGATTAATAGTTCCAAGTGTCGTATTCATAGTTCTGACTGATTCTGACTGACTGGAATGGAAACTTTGCCTATTTGGTTCTGGTGATCTGGTGTTTCAGACAGATTGGACTCTTTGAATGGCCAAAACGGTAACTTTGCATTCCCTCCTGTGATGGGCTAAATGAATGGCTAACGTGCCTTTCATTTTCTTTTCTTTCTTTCTTTCTTTTTTTTTTTTGAAGGTTCTTACAGCTTTTGTTCTTCCTTTGACTCAACACCTTGCTGATATTGAGTCTGGAAAATGCTCAGCTTTGGTTTTCTGAGACATTGTTTATGCAGCTTTAAGTTTTGTTTTGTGCGGTCACGCAGCGTTTATAACTCAGAACCTCGATTTCAGTAAAACAAAATGTTCCTGAGAAGTCCAATCTGTCCTCAGTAACATTTTAGTTATGTCTGAGGTGGCTGTGTTTTCTGCTTTGAGTTTCAGTAATGAGAGGATGAATCAGACATAATAGATGATGTGGGCATTTCACTCTAGTTGCAAAATACTATAATCAACATCCCATGTTTTGTATAATTAATACCCTTATTTTGGTTGGGACTGTTGTTTTCTTGAACTTTTAATTACTCTCTGCTCATTTAGACGTTGGTTATTTGTGATCCAATTAAATTTGATATCTCAAATAGAGCGATGTGTCAAGTTCGGGGTTTCATTATGCCTCGCCTCTCTCTTTCAGGATAAACACCACGATGCTGCTCACGAAATCATCGAGACCATTCGGTAAGTGACATCACCATCAGTCCCCCCACCTACTCACTGAACACTCCCACGTTCTCCTGATCAACTCAAGTGTCACGATCAATTTAGTGATAATCTTGTGTGTGGGTATTTTATTTTATTTTTCTAGGTGGGTGTGTGAGGAAATCCCTGACCTCAAACTTGCAATGGAAAATTATGTTCTCATCGATTACGACACCAAGAGGTAAGTCTTGGGTTGCATCACTTTCAAAATGTACATTGATGTGAAATAAACTAAACCCTTGATATAAGCATAAAATACCAAACAACCATGCTAACTACAGAGAAGAGAAGCTGAGATAAACTTTGTTTTACCACCATCATATGATGACCGTTCTCTTTCTTGCAGCTTTGAGAGCATGCAGAGACTTTGTGACAAGTACAACAGGGCCATTGACAGCATCCACCAGCTGGTGAGTCTACATGTGGGAACTTTCTCACTACTCTGTAGGTGGGGTGAAAGTATTAGTCACAAGCAGGTGGGGAATATCGTGTCTGTGTGTCATCACTTCTTTCAATCTCAGCTGTACCTGTGTGTTATCTGATAAACTCTCCCTCCCCCATTAATATTTGAGTTTCAAGACTTCAAACAAAATATCAAAGCAATCACTCCTTAGTGTTTTTTGTAACTTTGTCTTTAGTTTTGTTCATACAGTTTCAACACGTGTCGTATTTTTAGGCAGTGAGATGTTCTTCAATCTGATCTGTGGCAAGTTAATTGATAAAAAAATAAAATCTGGTTGCAGTGGAAGGGGACTACCCAGCCCATGAAGCTAAACAAGCGTCCTTCCAACGGGCTGCTGAGACATATCCTACAGCAGGTGTACAACCACTCAGTGACCGACCCCGAGAAGCTGAACAACTACGAACCCTTTTCCCCTGAGGTGTATGGAGAGACCTCCTTCGACCTGGTGGCTCAGATCATCGACGAGATGGAAATGATGGAAGAAGACACATTCGTTGACCTTGGCAGTGGTTGGTTTAGCGCTTTACATAATGCTTCATTCCTGACGAGTACACTGATTTGAATCTTTTAGAACATTTGCTTAAGCATTGATTCGTCTTGTTTACAGGAGTGGGGCAGGTGGTTCTGCAGGTTGCAGCAGCAACAAACTGTAAACACTACTATGGAGTAGAGAAAGCAGACATTCCAGCTAGCTATGCAGAGGTAACTGTGTAATTATCACTCTGTTCATATAACTTTTCAAATAGGGGGGGGGGAAATGAAGATGATTACTGTTTTGAATAAGTTAATTTAAGAAATTCAAAAAGTGAAACTCCTGTTCTCAAGATACATTGCATATAAAGAAATATATTTCAAATGTTTAATTTCATTTTCAAGTCTTGCAGTTAATAAAAACTAAAAATTTATTCAGATAATTTGAATATTGCAGCAAACCAGTAAGAACTAGATTTTTACTACAGAACATCCAGACTCCTTTTGCATGAATTCCTGCCTCAGTGCTGCTGCGTGGCATGGAATCATGAAATGTTCTGAAACTTCCTGGTAGACCGTTGCTCTAATTTTGGGCTTAAAAGAACTTAGTGGACCAACACCAGATAAAATGTCTCCCCATATCATCACTGACCGGAAATGTCACATTGGACCTCAAGCAACTTGTATTCTGCGCCTCTACTCTTCCTCCAGACTCAGAGACTGTGATTTCCAAATAAAAAAAAGTCTAAATTTGCTTTCATCTGAAGAGGATTTGTGGTACTCAGAACAATAGTCCACCTCAAACTCTGGCTCCAGCACAGATCAACAAATTGTTTCAATATTCTCTACTCTGAATCGGTTTTGTCAAGAGCCAGTGGAAGGTTTATGAAGACAAGCAGCTAATAAAAGATTCTGTGAGAGTCATGTTTAAAAATCTGTTTTGTCTAATTTAAGATAAAAGAAAATACATCGTGCTTTGGATTAGTGTCAGAATAACACGATATCACCACCTCCTCTCTTCCTGCAGTTTATTTCAATGTTACCCATCATGGGTAGGTCAATGCGCCGCATACAGCTGCGCTTGCAGTCAATACTATTCCCTCAGTCTATAAAGGTCATTTCCAAATAGGTTCTTAAATTCTATTTGTTTTTTTCTCATCAACAAGTGGTGTTAATAAGTCTTGCTATAAAATGTTTGCATAACTCCTGTTTTCTGGTGCAGATGAGACATCAACTGGTTGGTGTTGTGAAGCTTTTGCAAACACTCTTGTTATTTAAACTGTTAATAAATTAAAATAGTGATATTAGGGTGCCTGTTTACAGCTAGTCTCTGAAAAGTAGTGATTTGTGCTATTAAAAGACTGGATGAGACTATTACAGTGACACAACGACGGGCCTCTGAGTCAGTACTTGGCAGTTTCTTTAGCAATGACCATGTTTGGTTTACCTCTTTTGTGGAAGGTTTTTCTTTTGACTGTGGCCAAAACAAAGAGTTTCTGGAGAGAGCCACCTCTTACTTGTTGTAAAAGTTGTTCAATGACTGCCATCTTTTTAATAGCAATTTGACTGAATTTAGTTTACAGAATACTAATAAAAAAAAAAAATCTTGTTTTCTGTCTATAATATGTTGTTTTTAATGATTTGGAGATTGTTTCTTTACTCAGACCATGGATAAAGAGTTTAAAAAGTGGATGAGATGGTATGGGAAGAAGCATGGGGAGTACACAGTAAGTTCTGTCCCATTTGTTTTACTTCACAGATTTAATTTTTTTTATTTTTTTAATTTCCAATATGTACTCAGGTTTTTTTATATTGGGTTTTTCCAGCTGGAGAGAGGCGATTTTCTATCTGAAGAATGGAAAGAAAGGATAGCCACCACAAGGTAAAGCTCCATACAGGGTTGCTCACAGACACTTTTTATGTTCAATAAAAATATTAATAATTCAGTAGAGGAGACTCCTTTTCACTTTACAAGGAAGTCTAACTCATTCCTTTTTGATTGTGGAAAAGTTAGGGTTTGTGTTCAGATTCTGGTCATTGTATTTATTTGTAATTTATGTAGTTAAATCTTGTTAACAATTTTTGCAAACAAGCTGGAGTGATCATGAGTTATATTTGAAACAGTTGTAGATATTTGTAATAACATGTAAGCTTGTTGTTTTTTCTTCTTCTCTTCTTTTGTAAGTATTTAGATCCCTTTACCACTGTGCTAAATTTTTGGATTTAACAGTGTATATTAATCTGGGGAAATCAACACAGTTTTTTTAGTCACTCATCTGTGCACAAAATGATGCTCCATTATTATTTTCTAAAATATTTTCCATGAATGTTTGATTGATCTTTTCTTTGTTTGGACCAAAATTCTAAAATATGTACTTCTCTGTCTGTTTTCCAGTATTATTTTTGTGAATAACTTTGCCTTTGGTCCAGAAGTAGATCACCAGTTGAAGGAGCGCTTTGCAAACATGAAGGAAGGTAAGTTCTCAATGAACTCTTTGTGGACAATGATGAGCCAGAGCTTCCAAAATCAACTTTTTTCAACATTTATTTCGCGAAAACCCGTGCTATTGTACTTAAAGTACCGACTGACAGCTTAGAAGATATTAGCTCAGAGCGGGACGGTACAGGCAGATGAAGAAAGTCTGACTCCGCTACATCGACAGCCTCTACATTTGCGATCGAGTCATAAAAGTATCAGACCTGTCAGTTTTCAGAGGCTAAGATGTAGTCACAACCAGAGGTCTGTTTTTTTAGTTTAGTAAACATCAGAGACTTTTGCTAAAAATGCTGGCGAACAAGAGAAAAGACGAAGTGAGAGATTGTGGTGGATCAGATCTCCAACATTTTGATTCTTGTGGTTAAAAAAAAAAAAAAAAAGAATTTTGACAGCAGATTAGAACGATTTGAAGAAGGGTAAGTTCATTTATTTTACAACAAGCGGTTTTGAAGTCCGTGCTCCAGTGGGAGCTGTTGATTTAAAAACAAAATCTGGGCTAACTTCCTTCAATTGGGCAGAAGTTACAGATGTATGTATCAATAGACACTTTACTGACTCCATAACTATACATAAAGGTGAGAAATTAATATTCTACACCACAGAAATGCATGGATGTAATATCTATAAGTTATATAGATATTGCATATCTATATGATATTGTTATCTTCATGTTTAAATTATAGATGTTTTTATGTCTAAGCACAGCTGTAAACTGGGAGAGGAGCAAACAATATAGCCACCGTATATCTGATTTTGTGCTTATATTTTACTTAAATATACAAAATAATTTGAATGTTCCACTGCTTTTGCAACTCTGCGACTCAGTTGAATCTGTTCAGAGTACCAAAACAATTCATTCACATAAGTCTAAGTGTTTTTTACTAAAGAAATTTGGTCTACCCTTAAAAGTTCTGTTTTTATAAAGCTGAACATATGCTAAACAACCTTGAAGCAAAAATCTGGAATCTTTACTTATAAACATTTTTGTTTATTTCTGCGACATGTCTTTATATCCATTTGTGGTTCCATCTGTAAATACCTTGTGATAAATAACGGGGATTCAAATTCGGCAGCTGAATTTCCATTTACAAACTAAATGTTAATCCTTTGTTTTTACGATTATTATTTCCTAAGGAGTTCAGTGTTAAGCAGTGGAATGTTTCTGTCCAGCATTCGCAATATGCAACATTGTCTTCCATATAGTTCGAAAAGGCAAAGGAATAATAACGTATGTTTAGTAAATGTTGGCTATGTAAATTAAAACAACGGATGGTGTTGAATAATTTTTTTAACCGTATTTCATTTTACTAAAACCTTCTGTGTTTCAGTGATGTTGAAATGCTGTCTGAACTCTGTTTCCTGATCACTAATTTCTATTTTGTGTTTCCGACGCTGCATACAGGTTATTTATGTAATTAAATGCACATATTTATTATAGTTGCATTTTTTTTCCTCCTTTCTTTCCAGGAGGCAAAATTGTGTCCTCCAAACCCTTTGCACCTTTAAATTTTCGAATCAACAGTCGCAACTTGAGCGGTAAGATTTCAGCATTTAACACTTAATTCATTGTTCTATTTCCAGTTTTGGTTACATGTGTTGCTTCTGTGTTGCAGATATTGGCACAATAATGCGCGTGGTGGAACTCTCTCCATTGAGGGGCTCGGTGTCGTGGACTGGAAAGCCGGTTTCCTACTACCTTCATACCATAGACCGCACTATAGTAAGCACCTAATGCTATCTCTTCACTTTAATTGCAGGACAGAAAAATAGATATTGAACACTGAATATTGGTGTAGTGGGTAATACATTAGAGCCAACGAATGGACTGAGCCCAACACAGAGCCATCTTGTGTTTTTATTCAGTCACCGCTCATGAGAATGAAAGCAGGTAAAGACACAATGGTTTTCACAGATTATTGCTGATCAGGAAACCGTCTGTTTGCCATTTCAGCAACTTGTTAAAGCCTAGTAGAGGGTGGAAAAGGCTGTTGTTAGTGGCATTTTATTTTTATTGGCTCATAAATCCCATTGTGACTGTGACGTGGCTTCAAATTATGAGACAATTGTTAATTTTTTTATAAAGTCTAATAGAGAACACGGATAGATCACATTGTCCCCCCCCAACTCTCATTCAGCAAAGAGAAATACATTCTGTAAAGACGGTTCTCCCTGCGTCTTTCATGCCTCATTAGGTTATACTGAGCTATTTCTGTAGCTATGCTGCTATAGGTTTAGGCTGCTGAAGGACAAACTAATCACTTTTCTTCACTTTGCTACTTTCTTCTTCTTCTACTCTCTCACTTGCTTGCATTATTTGCTGTTACTTCAACTATATAACTTGATTTTTTTTTCTCTCAGTTTTTCTTTTCTCTCAATAGAAGCTACATCTGCTCCGGCCTTCTGTTTGGCTGTGGTATCTTCCTGGTGGAAAGCATCAGCAGCGATAATGCTTCCAACAACTAAACGTTCTTCTCCAATTAACTGTTCACTTTTCATCAACATAGAATGTACTCCTGGATCAGTGCTTCTGTTTTTTTTTGTGTTGTATCTGCTCTGTCCTCTCAAACCCCCAGTCGGCCATGACAGATGGCCGCTCGTACTGAGCCAGGTTCTGCCCGAGGTTTCTCCCTGTTAAAGGGGAGTTTTTCCTCTCCACTGTCGCTAAATTGTTGCTCAGTACGAGGGATTGCTGTAAAGTCAACGACACAAAACAAGCGCTTGCCCACTGTCGCTACGCACTCGTCCAGGAGGAGTGAATGCTGCAAGTCAATGACTCGATGCAATCTGCTTGGTTTCCTTAGACAGAAAACTTTTTAAAACTAATTCAAATAATGAACTGAACTATTTGAGTTAGAGCAATTAAAATGTATGGAGGATTGAACTGAAAGGACTGATTTTTGCAGAGTCCCTGAAGATAATGTGTTATGAATTGGCGCTGTATAAATAAATTAAATTGAATTGAATAGAAACACCAATATTGCATGTAATGAATACCCGTATAAATAGTGACAACATATTTATCTAATATCTATATCCGCCTTGTGTTTCAGCTTGAAAACTATTTTGCCAGTCTAAAGAATCCTAAACTCAGGGTGAGTTGCACCAGAATATTTGAGTTGTTTCTCTTTTTTGCAGTATTTTTTATTTATTTTTTTATTAAACAATACATTGTTTTTACTTTCTGTTAGGAGGAGCAAGAGGCAGCTAGACGACGTCAACAAAAGGACACAAAGGACAGCAAAAGCAATAACACCACCCCCACAAAACTTAAGGAGCAAAACAAGGTAAGACCAGGACCCATTTTCTTTATTATGCCAGTCATAACCTCTCTTGTCAATCTACTGGACAAGTCTGGGTTTGGTAGTTGCCAGGAAAATGTTAAAGCCCTTTGGAATGAATAAGAT
This sequence comes from Gambusia affinis, assembly GCF_019740435.1. NCBI lineage: Eukaryota > Metazoa > Chordata > Actinopteri > Cyprinodontiformes > Poeciliidae > Gambusia > Gambusia affinis. The sequence continues at coordinate 11,044,296 of NC_057877.1, read as the reverse complement.
CAGAGGCCACAAGCCAAGCCTTCTTGTCCAACATCAGTGTTTGACCTCACGCATGAGAGAGATCCTGGAAAAATGGTCAAACATTTGCATTAATGGTTTAATCTACAAATTTGTGGAGTGTCTCTAAACACTTTATGTATAAATTATGAATGAGTGTCTCAGAACTCACATAGATCTTGGTCTGCATCCAGCAGCAGCAGGACTCCGGTGGTGAGGAGGAGCGTCCTAGCCTGGTGACCGTGGTCAAGCCCCCTCCTAAACCCCGAAGACCTCGACTGCTGGCCAAAGGTCGCAAGCTAAACAACAAGAAACGTGGTCGACCCAAGAAAGCCACCCCTGCTGCTGAGAAGAATAAGAAGAATCAGAGCGCATTAGATCTGCTGCATGCTAAGACCCTTTCTGCAGCACCTCCTCAGGGTCAGTGGGCTCACACATCTGAACTAATGAAAGTTGTAATAACAATATCGTAATATTAGACTCAATTGCAAATGTTCTTGTGTATAGATGCATACCGGCCATCTCAGACTCCCTTCTACCAGCTACCTCCCAAGGTCCAGCACTATAATCCCAGTCAGCTGCTGATGAGCCCAACTCCTCCGGGTCTGCAACAACTACTTGGTAAACTAATAATGACGCACACATTATGACTTGGAAAAAGTTTATTCTGAACTTTTTCTATACTGGTCACTTTTATTCCCATGCTATTTTTTTTTTAGATGGGTTCTCTTAACATAGTTTTCTATAAAATGAGCCTTTGAAACAATAGCAAATAACTGTCCAACGAGAATAAATTTACTGAACCGAATTGCAAAAATATAATGAATTTATCATTTTTTCCCTGAACTCTCTGTTTTCCAGATAACATCAAAGTCCAGTACCTCCAATTTATGGCTCACATGAAGACTCCTCAGTATCGCTCCAATCTGCAGCAGCTTCTGGAGCAGGAGAAGGTAACTGGTCATGCTTGGAGCCATTCTGCATTTTTTTGTCACTGGCAACAAGAATCTCCCTCGACTCATTAACTTTGGTGTAAAGGTTGATCTTCCACTTGACCTCAAGTTTGTTTCCATCTTCCACTCTTTTCTCAGGATAAACACCGGGATTTGTCAGGACAGGCAGAGCAGCTCCATTTGGTGTGTCAGACTCACAAGGACAAGATTAAAGGACTCTTCCAAACCAAACTAGACGAGGTATGGGCATATTTCAACTCATAATAGTTTGATGTCCACAGTAATAATCAATTTTTACTTCCTTTCCTGTACTTTCTAATTGGTAATGTTTCCAACAAAGATGTATTAAATTGTTTTATCAATAACATGTCTTTTGCAATGCCTTTAACTTGCCTAAAAAGACAAAATTCCCTTAAGCCCTTTGGGAAACCTTGGTTAGATTATTGTTTTGTCAAGCTTCATTATTAAACAAATTACTTTCATTCATAGTAGGGCTCAAACAATTAATCATGATTAACCAATTATTGAAATTATGTTCTGCTAATTTAGTAACCCAATAATGGTTAAATGGAATATACAGATTCATACAGAGTATACAGATAAAAAGCCATTTGCTGAATAATCCTTAATTGCAGCCCTAAATTATAGTGAGAAAGATAATGGGGAATTCCCATTTAAGGGTGTTTGGACTAATGGACTGAAACATTCTGATTCCTAGAATACCTAGAAGGAATACCCTTCTCTGTTTCAGCTGTTTCAGGAGGAGCACTTGTGCTTGAAACAAATGCAGTATGAATTATATATTTTGTCTTAATCTGTTTGTGAACAGCTTGGAGTCAAAGCTCTGACTGTGGAGGACCTCATCCAGGCTCAGAAGGAGATATCAGCCCACAACCGTCAGTTAAAAGAGCAAACCAAGCAGCTTGAAAGAGAAATGGTTTTCCTGAGGGACCACAGTCTGCTTCTGGTGAGACCTCAGAGCCTGTTAACCTTGTTTTAACCTCCATTAAGTCACAGGTGCTGGCTCCCAATATATCAGAGGAAAACTCTGTTGTGCTTGTTACTTTCAGCTCAAGTCTCGATGTGAGGAGCTGAAGCTAGATTGGGGATCTCTGTGTTTGGAGAGTTTGTTGAAGGAGAAGCAGGCGCTGCGCAGACAGATTTCTGAGAAACAGAAGCACTGCTTGGAGTTGCAGGTAAACGCCACACCTCAATATTTGGACTTCATTTTCAGCCGATAGAATGAATGACTCCCTGCTTCACCGTCTTTCCCAAACTCTCCTGTCATTCTACGTTTTTAGTCCAGAAAAATAACTTTTTAAGCTGTGGGTTATGTTTTGAACACAACCTAAACAAAGATGTTGAAAGTCAGACTTGGTTAGACTGACAGCTTTTGTAATGACAGCTTTTCAGCCATATGTAGACCTCAGTAAACAGTGTTATTGTTTTCATCTTTTACATTTCAACCTAATTTACCTGTTTGGACAGAAAATCTCATTTATTCGTTTATGCATTCATTTTTATTTGATTGGGAAAAGCACATAGAGTTCTAAGGTAACCACTGCTCTGTGCACTGCTAAGATATTAAATATACTATACATTAAAACCTGACATGAATGTACAGTTGTTGCTAAATCCTTAATAGAAACATTTAAATTTAACAATAAATTTCAGATGAGAAAGGTAATTAAACATTTTAATGCACACTTTAAATAGCAATGCTTACTCATCCTCTATTTGTATTCAATGAAATGGTGATTGCAGGATAATAAGCATTATGAATATTTAATATTGTTCAGCTTCTGTTTTAAATTTTCACATGTCTGTGAAACCAAGTCTCTACATGACTTTTTATTTTATTTTTTTTTAACCTAAGTTGTAATTCCTGACTGCATGGCTATTGATGAATGCATGTTGTCCTTCCTAATGGTTCCCCCTGCTGTTTGTTTCCAGATTAGCATCGTTGAGCTGGAAAAGAGTCAAAGGCAACAGGAGCTGCTGCAGCTCAAATCCTACAGCCCTCGTGATCGCTCCCCCTACAGGAAGAGTCTGGAATCACGAGGCTGCACCGACATGGACTCTTCTAGGCTCGGCCTGTCGTCGGCCCCAGCACTGAACGGCATCAGCCCGGAGCTTTCGGTCAACGGGACAGGCTCGCCGTGTTTCGACCGGGCTAACGGAAAAGCAGAGCTTTCCCGCTACCTTCCCATCTCGCCGGACCACGACGCGATGGCCGCCGCCTCTGAGGCGCGACAGAGGCAGCAGAGCTCCTCCCAGCCTGATTACACTCGCTTCTCACCTGCCAAGATTGCCTTACGGAGGCACCTGAACCAAGACCCCACTGCCTCTGCTCACTTAAGAGGATCGGGCCTAATGACGCACAGGTGGGCTTCTCCTAAAAGCTTACGTGGAGTAAGAAAGATGTCCGTCACCTTCTGAATTTATCTCTCTATTTTTTTTAGGGAACTGGGAGGCGTTAACTCCCCTCATGGAGCCAAACAAAACTGTCCTTCTCCCAATTCATCCGATTTTCAGTGTAATGTGAAAATCTCTGACAGGGTAAAAATTTAGTTTCTCTGTTTATTTAACTGATTTTTATTTGTGGCTTTTCAGTTTTTAACTATTTCACTATTTTTGTGTTATGTATTAGAATTATAGAATGTCTTGAAATTATATTTCAAGATATGATAGTGAAGTAGGCAACATTTAATAATTTATTAAATCAATGCTATGTCTTCTAGACTAATAGTAGATATTTTAAGAATCATTTCATCAGCCACTACCCTGCAACTTTCCGATCGTTCCGTTCTTCTCAAACACCTAAATCAAATGGCTGAATTGACGAGTAAACTGATTGTTGGAGCAGGAAATATTTGTCTTGTAAATGCTGCCATCTCCTGACTAAAAAAAATGCTCTTTAACTTCACTTGAAGTGAAAACATATAGATAGTAATATTTCTCCAGCTTTTAAAGCTAGTTTTTACTTCTTTGGTGAAGAGAAATTTAAATTATTCTACCTACAAAAAAAAATTTTACTTTTGAAATAAATGTATTTGGCTTTAGTAAATGAAACTAAAATGATCCTGTTTGTTGTTCTCCAGGTCGGTAAGGAGAGGAGTCCGTCAGTTCAGGGCGACAGCATCACTAGCCTTCCCATCAGCATCCCTTTGAGTACTGTCCATCCCAGTAAACTTCCAGTCAGCATTCCGCTGGCCAGTGTGGTGCTGCCCAGTCGGGCTGAGAGACTTGTACGCTTTCTCTTGACTATTCCTACATTACAATACCTAGACATCTCTGGCCAACGTTTAGTATGAATAATTGTTCACTTTCAAATAGTCAATACATGTGTCATGAACAAAAAAGTCCACCTTAAATTGCTACTGTTTATAATTAGTTTGAATATTTGTTTCTGCCTTTTATCATTTCAGAGAAATACTCCCAGCCCTGTGTCTCAATCAGGTCAGACCAATGGTAAGGATGATTCTATAATCAATCAGAATTTTTGTTGCTAACCTTCTGATAACTACAAGCTTTCTAACTATTTTTTATAGCCCTCCTGACATGTAACTTAGTAAAACTTGTACTTGTCCTTACTCTGATAAAATTTTTAGATAATTCGCTGACGTAAAAACTTGTAACATTAAGTCTTCTTCACTCTGTTGTAACGTATACAAAGAAGAGTGCTGTCAGTGCCACCTGTCAGAAAAATCTTAGATTTTTAGGTTTTTGAACAGTGGGTCAAGATTGCTGAGGTTGTAAAGTTCTCAAAACTGTTCAATGGATTTTTGCTGAATTATATGTGTATTATCAACTTGAATCTGATGTGGCATATCTTATTTAAATTCAGAATGTCTTTTAGATATGTTCTTTGTTTGGGTCTGACCTTAAACTGTTTAATCTCTGCAGGATACTCGTGTAGCTCAGGGCTAATGAATGGAGGTCCCCACCCTGAGGACCACAATGGTGCTTCTTTATCACCTCTTCCACACAGCAACAGTCCTTTGACAGGACCAATGGGTCGAGGTGGTCCCATCCAGAGCCCGTCACTGAGCACCGGAGGGGTGCTCCACTATGCCGACGGACCCCCCAGGATTCTTCCTGAAGATGGAGCAGAGCGCCAAGGTGAGGAATCCGACACGGAGCTGCAAGACAGTGACCCGCAGAGGAAGATTTTCTCGTCGTCTTCATCTCCATCTTTCTGTTCATCAGGCAACGGGAACTGCGTGGCTGGAGGATCGCGCCTTCATCATCATGCTGGCTCGACCAAGCAGGGATACCACAGTAACCATGGGAACCACCACCACCAGTCTCCGAGCACGCAGCACGCACACACGCCAACACACACGTCATCCTCCCACAGCTTCGGCTCTCAGGAGGGGCGTAGGCGTGGGAGGAGGAAACGCGGCTCCACCGGGGCGGCGGCCAGCGGATCCCCGAAGAGACGCTCCTTCCCCGGAGTCAACTCCAACGGCCACTCAACAGGATCCCCACTCAACATCAACTCCATGGTGAGTCACTAACGCACCTGGAAACACGAAGTTATAATCGTCATACTGTGGTTGGCAAATTGACATTTACTTTAATAGGTGCTTAAATGAAATTCTCTGTCTGAGTCGAAGGAGTTTTTTTCACTGAACATTTTGTCGTTTACCCGAACAGGTGAACAACATCAACCAGCCTCTGGAAATCTCCGCCATTTCTTCTCCAGAACAATCAAGCTGCAGCCCCCACGGTCCCGACCTGGACCAGCCCCCCGTCTTGAAGAGAGAGCGCCCCCTGGAGTTCAATGGTACTGGTCGATACTCGACAGCTCCCAGCTCGGATGACGAGGACTCAGGATATCCTCCCGACAGCTCCAGTTCCCGGTAATGTAGCGCTCCAGAAATGTTGCCTGAACTGTATCTGTTACAAAATGACTTGGGTTTAGTTCCAGATTTTTTCTTTTTCCCCAGTATTTCTCCAGGTTTTTTTGTTGTTTGCTTCTGCTGAGAAAATAATTGTTTTTAGAGTGTGTTTTTTTTAAAAATTGAATATGATTCTATTCTGGTTAAAAGTCAAAAAAGGAAAATAAGTGAAAACATTTATATGGTTTTCTTGTTTCGGACTACTTTAAGACATCTCCTATATTGAAAACTGGTCACACTCATTGCTTAGGTGGGATTTTTGACCCTTTTTGTCACAAAAACCGCATTTAAATCCTAAAGGAAGTGGGATCCTTTCAATGCATTCTAATCTTCAGTTTTTATATTTCTTATATTTCTAATTTTACATAAGCCAGATTACCAACTGGGTCATTCTTGCAGATTCCTTCTCTGAAATCAATGTAGAGTTTCCTTGGCTTTGTTTTGCGACTATTGTGTTGTTCGGAAATCCGGACACGTTTCATCTTCAGATTCTTATCGAGAATATCCTGGTCGGTTCTTCATTCATCCTCCTTCACTTACAGAAAGTCTGCCAGTCCCGTATGCTGCAACACAGCCACACTCTGTATGTTCCCATCTGCAGACTTCACTTCACTGGTGATTTAGGGGAGATGAGCAGAAGCAGCTTTCCTCCTACCATGATGTGTTCACTGAAATCCAAACAACTTTGGCTTCATCTGCCCAGACTGTGCTTTTCATTGTCAAATCTTTCAAACAAACTTCAGCGTGCTTTTGCTTCAGCAGTGAAATCAGTGATAGACCCAATATTGCCAGAAAAAAACATCTCAAAATGATATGAAAAACTCATTTCCATGAAAAAAAAATAAAAGGCTTCTAGAATTATCTGACCTAAGCAGTTCGGTTTGTGCGGTTTTATTTGAGTTAACAACTGTCTATTTCAATTGTTTTAAAGTTTTGATACTAATAATAATTTGATGCTAATGTATGAAAAGATAAAGTGTATTCTTATCTGTAAAAACGACACCATAGTTCATTCTCCTAATGTTACAGCTTTATTCTTGTAATATTATTAATTTATTCTCGTAACAAAAAAAATAGCCAGGCTCTCATATTCCATCAGAGTTCACCTGAATTCTAAGTCCAAATAAATTTAAGAAGTAAAACACGCTTGTCAAACAAGATGGCTGCCCTAGACATTCTGACATCACTCTGAACTTTAGGAACCCAAAGAGTGCATTGGTGGAAATGTCATTAAAACTAAAGAATTCAAATTGTTAAGTTTAAATTATCACCAGAGTTGCATACCTTCTCATTTCATCATGTGAGTTGTACCACAGGGATCATGTTTGTTTTGTTTGTCCCTTCTCTTTTAGCATCGAAAGAAAAATAGCCACTATATCACTGGAGAGCAGAGATGGCCTTGTTAGACTGGGTGACGGGGAACGAGGTAAGAAGAGAAAACCGCACGTTTTGGGGAAACGTTTTGCTCATGTAGCCTTTTATCAGTTATTAGGAAATCGACTGTCTTCTTTCCACACAGGAAGGAAATCTGGTAGCAGCAGTGGGAACAGCACAGGCAGTGAGGCTTCCTGTTCATCCTTTTGTTCGAACAGCAAGTGGAAATCAACATTTTCCCCCATATCAGACCCCAAGCAACCCAACTCAGACCTCAGGCAGGGGGGCTCCCCGTTCAGCACGGGGGGCTCGAGCCGAAGCACAGACTCTGACTCGGACTATAAGCAGCAGAATGGGAGGAAAGCAGGCGACGGGGATTCCTCCAGCTACACGACCCCCAACCCTTTCCTCAGTCAGGAGACGGGAACGTGGGCGGTAGCAAGCAGCGGCGTCCAGGGAGGGACCGCTTCGGACCAGCGGCAGGTCCTTCAGAAGCAGAAGGGCCCCCGCGACTGGGAGCTGAAGACCGCCAGCAGCATGGCCAGTCAGAACCTCTTCATCGCCGCCGCTGCCGCCACCAGCGGAGGCGGCATTCTGAATGGGAAGGTTGGGGGCAGTCCTGTGGCGGTATCCTCAACCACTGGATCAGCGATGGGGCAGTACCTGGGCTCCCAGTTCCCACTTGGAGGAGCCACGGTCCTGCAGTCCTTGTTCGGGGCCCAGACGGGTGTCTCTGTGAACGGGACCTCCCGGCTCGTGAATGGACACTCTGCCCTCGGCAGCTTCGCCAGCGCAGGGCTGGCAGGGGGAGCAGCAGCAGGAGGTGAGCATCACTGAGTATCTAGCAGGTTATCATCCAATGTAGGAACAGTCAGAGTGAGGTCTTAGTTTTATGCATGAGAAAGGTGAGTGGGAACACAGCGTTGCTCTGTTTTTTGTTTTTTGTCTGAATGACAGACTTTCTGTGCTGCTTTGCTTCCTATATGGACTGGCTGCTTGAATGATGCAATTAGAAACACCCCGGGACAATGGTAGGAACGAATGAAGGAATTCTGTAACAAAAATGAATAGAAAACACAAACAATTGACAAGAAATAAGTTGAATGTTTTATCCCTTGTCATTTTCCTGGGGTGTATATATTTAAGTTTTGTGTCAGAGTCAGTTTGCTAAATCCTGTTTCTCCGTAAATTAATTTAATCTCTTACAGGGCTGGGCACTTATTGTATCGTTTATCATTTATTGCAAAAACTGTCTAATGATAAGAATTTTGATTTATTGTTGACTTGGTAAATTTCAGATAATGTTAAATACAAAGCAAAATTACTGAAAATTTTATGTTTCTCCACTTAGTTCCACGAGAGAATCAGAAAATGTCAGTAAATTGGAAGCTGTTACAAAGTGCAGTTACTGTGCAGCTTAGTGATATAAATCTTTAAGTAAGCGACGTCCTGAAGAATTCTCTTTCAAATGGCAAGGCTTTTCAAAAATAATATTTGTGGTGCTATGAATGCTGTTTTATGCAGTCACAGACATACAAAGAAGTAAAGTAGTATAATTTGTATCGTTATCACTATAGTACCACAAATTATCGCGCTAAAATTCAAATTTCTTGGCCCACCCATTTCCTCTGTGTTTCTGCAGCTAGCAGTGGACTGACTCTGTTTGCTTTTTTTTTTTTTTTTTGCCTGCTTGTCTCAGACTTGCCTGGCGCTTGTGCTCAACCCGGCTCAGCCCTTGCTTCTCTCTTTGTCCCTCTCTCCTCGCTCTCTCCGCTGCTGTCATCTGCTCTGTCTTCTTCCGCTCTCCACTCTCTCGCCCGTTTCTGCTGTGTGATTTGCAGGTATTTTTCACCATGTGGTTCCCTCAGCGTCCTCCCATCAGTTTGGGGCGACGCTGTCCACCTCTGGAGGCCTCAGCTCTCTGCTCAGTCTCTCCTCCTCTTCCTCCGCCTCCCCCCAAACCCAGCAGCACACCACCGCTCCGCCTGCCCCCACGCGCCTCACCTCCGTGTCTTCATCTGTCCCACTCTCGCCGTCCCAGGCCCAGCACAGCCGCACACAGTCAGTGCTGCACAGCCCCTCCCCTCCCACTCTCTCACTGCCCCCTCCACCGCCCCTTCACAGTGTTTCTTCCTCCTCCTCCTCTTCCTCTTCAGCCTCCACACACCCTGACGCCTCGCCGTCTTCTAGGTCAGACCCCCTCCACCCCTTGCGCCTGCCCCAGCCGTCCCTCCATCACCAGCGAATACATTTATCTCTCTCGCTTTCCATCACCACCTCCTCCACTGCTTCAACTTCTGTCTGTACCACTGTCGCTGCTTCCCCCTCCCTCCCCTCTTCGTCGCTGTCCACCTCGTCCTCGTCTCGTCCATTCGCAGTGCACTACTCCCCCCGGCTGCCCCTGCCCCCACCGCCAAGCGCCGCAGGCGGTGGCGGGAGCTTGTGGAGGATTCAGGGCATGCATGGGCCCCACACCGCCGCCCAGATCCCCGGCTCCCGACTCAGATAGCGTTTGGGCCAAGGGGCAGTGGGGAGGAGGGGATCAGTGGGTGGATAGAGAAAGATAGGGAGAGAGAGAGACAGGATGCCTGTTTTCCCTGTTTTTCTACCAGCTGTTGTTCAGAATGAACAAGGTAAGAAGACTAACAAATGTCTTGGGTGTTTTTTTTTATCATTTCAGAGTGTATGCTGTTAAGGTATTCACACCCCTTGACCCTTCCATATTTTGTCAGGGTGCTGCAGCAAAAATCTGTGTATTTTAATAAAATTTTGTGTGAGACCTAAAAGTAGTGCATAACTTAAGCGCATGGATCTCAAACTCTTCTGCCCTTAAGAACTGAAAAACGTGGTATGCATTTTTGTTGTTTTGCTGCAACCTAACCCGTGAAGGACTTGACCCACGGAGTAACAAACGTATCGCAATGCTGACAGCCAATGTCCTGAAATATTTGCCAAAGTGCTTAGCATTCAGCCTTGGCCTTAGTCTGGACCCCATCCCTGCTCTCATTTCTCTTGAGAATGTGTGATTCATCAGAGAAAAAGTACAAATTATTCACCGGGATGTGTATTTCTAGATTCAACACGGTAACATTCAAGACTTTTTTTAAAACTTTAAGCTTTGGTTACTTGTCAATCTTATCAGCTTAAAAAAGGTATACAACCTTTTGTATACCTTTCAGTCTTTGTATATATTGTGTTTTTTTTGCTAAATTTGCAACTCTGTTGCTTGAATTCAGTGTGCCTGTGTAGGCCACTTCTACTCAGCACTGCTGCCACCTATTCACTAGAAGCTTGCTTATGGAACAAGCATGAATAAAGACACTTGTACTAAAACCTCCTGCCTTTTTCTGCTCTGGTCGTTGATCTTCATGTTCCTGTTTGTTCCCTAACATTCTCTAGCAGAACAGTTGGATCTATGCTTAATTATTTTGTTATTTGCTAGTTTGGTGACTTTTGAAAGCAGATGGTTGCACTAGATATCATTTGCATGTACCTGAGTAGAAAATTGCTAATTTGTTCAAATGTCTGACAACCTTCCACTTCAGATATTCACAACTTTTTGCTGTTTTGTCACATAAAGTTGCAGTAAGCTGCATTAAATTGATATTTGTACCATGACTAAATATGAGAAAGGCTCAAGGGGCGCAAAGACTCTGCCAAAGCACTGCATGCTGCTTTGTTGCTGCTGTGTGAAATGTCCTGAGTGACCGACTGTGTGGTTTTCTGTGTCTTAACTGTTTCAGGTAATTGATGCGAACTACCTCACCTACATCATAAACTATGCAAATGTCCAGGCGTGGACCAAGGCACACTCCTCATTTACTGGTGCTTCAAACTGTCTGCACTACCCAACCGCCTCCAAGACCGGCTTCTTACGGGGAAAATTCTGGGACGCGCGCACACACACTCACACTAAAGGACCACTGTGGTCACCTGGAGCCGAATCTGCAGTGAAGATGTTTGATGAATGAAGAGGAAGGAAGGAATGAAATCCTTTAGAAAAGTGAAATCACAGCATGAAGCACACATCCTGTCAGCCGAATCAGGTGCCACACTCCTTCCAAAGCTTCACTTCATGAGTGTGTGTGTGGGCGTGTCTGCGCGTGTGTGTGTGTGTGTGTTTGTACACTGAAAAACACAACCCAGGGCCAGTTGACAGAACTGGGCTCAGATATCATGCAGCTTTGCCTCGCTGCATGCATGTTCTCTTATCCATTCTTCTCTATGAAGTTGAGCACGGGTTGCATTTTTTATTAAAGAGTCTGAAGCAAGATGAGGATCATTTGGTTTAACTTCACACTGGATATTAGGATGCAGATGTTCCAGTCTAGGGTGGTTAATTTGACACCCTAATATGTTTTCTAAAAACCAAAACAAGATCATTTTGAGTTCCTTATGCATTGATTATGAATTGAAATTCAGCTGGAGTCAAATTAGACATTGGAATGAGGTGTGATTGTATTTTCATCTAATATCAAGCATTTAGTATATCAGCAAGACTTATTTTGTGATATTTATCACAGTTCAGACATTTCTCCTCTTAATTTAACTAATGAATGAAATATGTGGAAAACATCTATAGATGTTGCAACAATGTTCTGATTTTTAGTCCTTGGGGTTCACATTACCAGTCGAGTATGTTTCAATCTCAAAAGATTAAATGAAATGAAATTCACTAAGTCACGTGGCTCTCTAAGAAGGCAGCTGCTCTGTAGCAGCGGCTTGTTGTCGGAGTTTAGTTGAAGTTTGTGAAAAAGCTCAAAAGCAGGTGTACAGAATTAGAGAATTCAACTAGTTTCTCTATTTATTAAGATTTCTGTTTCTAAGTCAGTTTGGTTAAGTCACACTACTACTTGGAATAATTTCTGCAGCCGGGTTTTTTTTTGTTTGTGTTTTTTAAACAGAACTTAAGCTAAATTTTGCCCTATTTATATTTGCTGCGCTTGGTGAAAACAACCACCACACATACACAGGCAGACATGCAAAACCCTCGCACACTGGCAAAAAAATAAAACAACAACAAAAAAAAAATTAACAGTGACCACAAGGAACTACTGGACTCCCTTCACACATTTGTTTGCTTGTTAATTGTCTTTTTTTTGTTTTTGTTTGTTTGTTTGTAAACAATGTTTGTACTGTGAATGTGATTCATTCTCCAACTGTATAGTTGTGAATAATTCAGAAGATTATTATTTATGCTGTCCGTCTCTCCTTTTTGCCTTGGTGTTTGTTCTTCACTTTGAATTGTGTTAACAAAGTAGAATGCAATAGGGCGTGCGTGTGTGTTAACTAACAGTCTGAAAACAATGGTGCTAAGTTTGGACTGTGCCTGATCTTATTTATTGTAAATTGAAATCAGAAAAAGAAAAAAAAAAAAAACAACAACAATTTGAATACTTGGTGCTCTACACAGGGACATTCGTTAGGCCGGTTTTTTTGGCATTTCTTTTCTCATATTTAATCTGCTATCGTGTCAGTTTTTAGCCTAGTGTACAGCAGTAGACGCCACCTAATGATGATAAAGCTCTCCAGTAGCTGCCTCAGAGTCTGAGCAAATAGGTGTTGATGTTTCTCCTGCAAAGGGTTTTCATAAATAGTCAGACTGCTTTTTCTCTCAGAAGTGAGCTTCTTATCTCTCAGTGAATAAGACACACTGTTTTTTATATTTTTGTTTTGTTGTAAGTCTCCCATCAAAATTTTATAAAGTATGTATCTATTTACCTTACATCTATATAAGTAAATAAATATATATGTATATAGCTATATATATATACATATATAGAGAGAGTAATGAGGGATGTTTGGTGCTCACATTCTGACCCTTATTTTCAGCCTGTTAAACAGGAGGCTTGAAGCCAAGCTGAGCAAAGCATTACCACCTCGGGACCTTAAACATGGCAGCGCAGCACCACCTGAATCCTCGTGGTGTAAACAAAACAGGACTAGATACTCAAACTGTGTGTGTGTGTGTGTGTGTGTTCGTATTTAAGCGCTCACACATACACACAGACACACACCGGTGCTGTAGCTTGGACACGCTTCGAATCCAGCACTAGAACTGTTATCACTTTAATCAGGTGTTTTTAACTCTTATGTTTTCTTTGGTTTTGGACCCAGATTCTGCAGAAGAAGAAAAAAATAAAAAAAACAAAGAAATGGTGCTTCTGTTTCAATGCAACGTCACTTCAGTTTTTATTAACTAGATCTTCTACTGGTGCATAAAAACGCCACGTCGGCGTCTTCTCCCACACTTGTCTCTTGATCTCTTACTGACGAGGCCGAACTTTGTCAAGTGACCGTGTTGTGTAACCCCGAACAGACGTGCTGATGTAAAGTACTTTGTGTTGATGATCGAGAGCAGCAATGCTTCCTTTTAAACCTTATAGAGGAATTACACTTAAGCTCAGTTACGTGTGGGTGCTGTTGCTTTTCTTTCTCCCCACTCTTACCGGTGCATATCTAAGGGAAGAATATTGAAAGCTTTATAGTCTAAACCTCCTGTCCTGTTCACTCCCCATGTAAACCAATGTTCTCACATGTGAGTGTTTAAACAAACACAAGTAAGTCATTTTCAGACGTAGTTAGAGACTAGTCCATTTGTTACCAGCACTGAGAGGTATTTTGTAATTATTGTTGATGCTGTTTGGATTTTTTTTTCTCTCTCTCTTCCTATTCTTGGTGTTTGATACAATTGCAGATACATGTAATGCTTTCTATGGTGTATGCAGATTCCTGTCAGGTTTTATTACTACTATTCAGACGGACAGCACGGTGCTCTCCTTCACTTAAAATAAAGAGTTGCAGCTTTTGATAGATCCTACCCTCCTGTTGTGCTGCAGGGTTTTATGGTTCCAACATGTTCAACCTGAGCTCACTTTGTTGCTTTTCGGACGGCCCAGTTCGACTCTTAGGGCTTTCCCTTGGAGGTGATTTGATGCATGTGCCACTAAGAAAAGTCTTTGCTACAAAAGGTTAAACATGCTCAATAGAGCTTTCAATCAGTTTTGTAGTTATGCGCGCAGTAATATTTGAAATCCAAGCTTCTTTTTTTTTTTTTTTTTTTTTTTTGCAATACTCCTGGTACGTCTTTGGTAGATGTGAGTTTTTGCACTCTATGCTGTTTACTTCGAATCCTGCCAAAGGTCTTAACTCAGGAACCTTCCAACAGTTTTCTAGAAACAACTGTTTTATTTTTTTTTTTATAAAAGTGCATGGAGTCCCTGTATAATCTAAGCTCAGGACAAATTCACTCTGTGAGCATGCTTTAAAGCAAAAACAATTAATAAAAATATGTCTGCGATGTCCTCAGACTGATTCCTACTGGCGCATGCGTCCACACTCCCAAGTGAAGTCGACCCCTTGCGAGTCGCCGTGATCTCCGAAAAGCCGTGAAATGTGCTTTTGACATCTTCCTCATCTCACAAATGCCTCTGTCTCGAGATGTGTCACCAAGAAGGAGGTCGGTCGTCCTCTCTGTCCAGGTCCCTTCACCTGTGTCGGGACGGGCAGCGTAGGACGGACGCAACCTCGTCGGTGCGTGTGGTGACTGATTGGTGAAGCCAGGGCAGGTTTGAGGTGCAATAATAGCAAACCTACTTTCCAAAAGGCCCTGGGTTTTTCCTGAAACAATTGTTGCTGTTTGATGTTGGTGCTTTTATCCTATGATGTTAAAATTAAACAAATGGAATTAGTCGGGGGAGGGGAGGGGATTTTCTGCCTTTTATGTTTATTAATAAAAATGTTTCATATGATATTGACACATCTTGGTGTGCAGTGTATTTAATCCTGACTCAAACGTGTGTTTCACTGGGATTTTCAACAAAATTAATATCTGCCTGTATAAATACACAAGCAGGGTTTCTGAAGGATTCTAGGAGTACTATTTGAAATCAAGACTTTAGATAATTAAATTCACCCCATAACTTACACAAGTAGAATATAACTCTTAAGTTAAATCCATAGGGAGCTTTTTTTTATGGTTTTGTACCCAACTTCAACACCTTACAGTAAGGGTGTCCACAGAGGGCTGTTTGTGGCCCTCTTCATGATTTTATGCGGCTCCTGATGACAAAGTCGCATGGAGGACGTCTAGTCTGCACTGTTTTTTTCAAATTCCGTATTAAAAATAATGTTACAATGTGAGCGGTACAACAAAAATATATATTTTAAACATGCTTCTGCATTCATTTTACTTTTGTAGTAAATATAACCACAACCATCCGGCAACTTTGAGTAAAAAGGAGACTTGGATGCTGCCATCCACTGATTAATACAGCAAGAGCTCTAGAAGAAACGGATTCACGTTATTTTCTTGTTGCTTAGAATAATTAATTTGTCTCTCCCTGAAAATAAAAACTCAAAATACTTCACATGCTTGTCTTATTATAATACAATTGTACTAGAACCTTTTATATGATTTGGATTTATAATCATTTCCAGATCACCTTTTCACAACAATCTTACTATTTTGAACATGCAAGCTTGTTCAAGTTGTCATCTAGCGGATAAAATAGCTCAAGATACATTGACTTTACATTTTTTATTTATAATAAATACATTTTCAGGTTCACAATTTTTGCCATGAGGGCAAATTTAATGTGGACACTATTGTGTTAGAGCAAATTTCATATTAATTTATTTTGGTGGTTTTGGCCTTTGAGTGAATTTCTGCTTCCATGTGAAACTTTGTTAAAGGAATACTTTCTCATGAGCAAGTAGTGGTTAATGCAACAAGAAAAGTTTTATTTTAATTGTCTAACCATTTGTAAATTAGTTTCAGAAAATGGTTTCTTCTATAAAACAGAACAAATGTCGAAAAGTACAAAGAAAAGATGTCTCATCTGAATTGCACAAAGGACTTCGAATGAAAAAAATGAAGTTGTGTTTAAGACTTTTAAGGCGTGAAATTAAGAACATCAACGACCCAAAAAGAAGCTTTGTTTTTAAGCAGAAATTGCTGACTTAAGACTTTTTTCATATTACTCCCAACTTTAATAAACTGTATTGATTCAATTCAAGATACCGAGAGAAACAAGAAATTGTTGTAAAGTGGAATGGAAATTATGCTTTCAAAATATATTTCATAGCTGAATTCCAAAAACACCGACATGCTTCCAGCCCCCCTGTTACGCCGCTGGCACACAGTTTGCAAAGTCTGCCTGTGTCTCACAACGTTTCTTGGTCCAGGAAGCCAGCAGGCGAATCAAGGATACAGTAACGGGGGAGTTTGAAGGAGGGTTAGATTATAGAACAATATCCTAAGCTTTGAACACACACAGACATTCTCCATCCAGTCCAACTGAGTTTGATTTATCTTCCAGTAAGATGTAGCAAAGCTGTAATTAACATGATCAAATTTCATGTTCATGGTGCTAAATAAAAAAAAAAAAGCACATCACACCTTTCAGGTTATTCGTAAAAGCAGAAAAAAATAATGCATCCAAAGCCGTTCATCATTGTTCTTCCATTTCACCTTATGAATAAATAACATTCCCATTTTCCCTGAGAAAATGAAGCTTTCTCTCCTGCCACTTGGTGCTGACAGAGTAGCGATGTCCATGAATGGGTCGTGCCTTTATCTCCTGGGAGACAGAGGCGCTTCATCAGCCCGGAGACCTTGACCGTCTGCAAAACAAGGCTGTATTGGTGAGAACCTGAAGGGAGTCACGTCTCTATAGGGAATCTGTTTCCCCTGTCTGCTGCAATTTCAGATACTCCATAGCCAGAACTATTTCACGAGATAATGTGAATGGTAGTGTCACATTCAGTTGTTGTTTTTTTTTTGTCTCCTTTTTTTGTAATGTTTAATCAAATGATGCTAAAAAAATTTTTTTATTAAATTCTGGATCTTCCAAAAGGAGAAATATAGTCCTTATGAATAAATGGCTTAATTGGTATCATTAAAAGTAGTAAGTGAAAAATTTTGATACACTACTATTAAATTTTAATCCTGTGTTTAAAACTAATAACAGATTTGCAAACTTTCTTTAAGCTCAATTTAAGCCATGCTGTGTTAAATGCGCTGTGTTTCCTGGTAAATACTTTGTGGAATTGTAGATGTAATTTTTTCAACATTTGTAAGCCATATTGTGTACTACTACTTGGCAGTATTAGTGGAGAAAACAACACCTAATGGTGCACCATTAATCTGTGTTTGTTTCCAGTTAAATCCTCCCTTTATTACTTTTGCTCTGACTTCTCAAAATTAAAGGTGTTCAACAAGCCACCCCAACCTGCCTTATGCCTTTCTGAGCGGTGAACATTTCAAAGACACATCAGCTGCCTTTTTCTTTTTCTTTTTTTTAAAAAATCATTTCAGTGCCCCACTCCTGTGTTAGTGAGAAGGAAAAGGTGGGAGGATGTTACTCCCATCCGCCAGAGATTGACCCAAACTAAATAGGCAGCTCAGAGACGTCTGACCGCACAGGTGTTCACTCCGGCAGTGAAGCATGTTCTTGTTGATCCTCCTCTGGAGCAGCTTTGGTCCTGCAGTAACAGGTCAGGCTGTGATGCTTGAGGTGGCACATGTCCATATCTAGCTTGCTTGTTCTGCAGCTCTTCTGATTTGATCCCTACATATTCCAGCTTCCGCAGCGCATCGGGATGACCCCTGCTTTGTGGACGACTTGGTGGCAGCTCTCCATGACGCCACGGGGAGAGACGGTGAACTTCTAGCCAGCAGCTCGGCTTTGTTTGGGATCTGCAATGAATCCGACAGTTCATCCCGATCAGTCCTGTCAGAACTCAGCATAGGAGTACGAAGGAACGACCGAGGAGGCGTGGAGGTTTTGGATCCGGCTGCAGGTATCGGCGTTTACAATCTACGACCCTTTTTTGTTTTTGTTTTTAAAAAAGGGATTTTATTATTCTTGCCATGCTTGCATGTTTTTTTCTCCACTAGTGCTTGTGTCAGATGAAGATGATCAGGAAAGCATCATGGTAACCTTTGACCTCCCGCAATCCCAGTTATTGAAGCTGAAACCGGTGTTGGTCTTAGCATTTAAAAGCCCCCCTGCAGATGGAGAGCTGGGCGTCATTTTCTCTAGTCAGTCTCTGCAGCCAAACACACAGGTACAGGAAAAAAAACCAAAAAAACACTCTGTTGTAAAAATGTGGGACATTTTTTGTGTGTGTTAAGAAAATTACCCATATCATGGCAAGTCCAAGAGTATTTGGGACCTCAAGCAGAATTTCATTTAGCACCCCTCTTCCAATTGATCACCAATAATTCTTCAAAACTAAGTTTGATTATCATGCCGTTAACTTAATACTTGGTTCGCTAGCAAGTCAAAAGTCACATAGTTTATATTGCAGAATGTAATTAACTTGACCGTCAAGTCAAGTTATTTACATCACATCATGCAGCAAAAATACAGCATTGAGTAAATTGCAGAAATTTAATGGGGTTTTTTTTGTTTTGTTTTTTGGAGGGGGGGTTTAGTATGCATTTAGTCATAGAAGTCAATGCAGACTAGTAAAGTTCAGGCTTTTTAAATGATTTTTTTCCTTCAAAGCACATAAAAACTACCTTTTTTTGTTAGTTATTTTAGCAAGCATCAGAAAATGTTTTGAGTGTCGATATTAAATTATGGAATGACTATTAAATTAATATAAAAAGATTGATTTTAATATTTTAATGGAGAAATATTGCTAGAATATTTGTCCATTTTGAAAAAAAGGATAAATTTTATTAAGTTTGCTATCCATAAACTTTGCTACCCTTTGCAGTAGCAGCAACTTAGTGTAAGATTTTTCTTATTGTTTTTTGAATTTAATATCAATTTCTTTTTCCCAGAAGTCGCAGGTTTCACTGTGTTCTGAACACAAGGTTTTTTTCTAGTCTGCTTGCATTTCAGGGACGACGTTGTACATCCTGCTAACAGGAAAATCATCTGAGGGAAATTTGGAACAGAAGTGGAATATTTCTGTCCAGGCAAAATCCCCCGGCACGAGTAAGACATATTGCTTATTTTCGTTTTCAATGTCTCGTGTGTCATCTTCGACCTCCTCATGTTTCCTGTCATGCAGGACAAAACCTGAAAGACGTCCTCATTGGTGGAAAATCAGGAAGCGACGTTCGCCTGACTCCGCTTCTGCTTTTCTCTGCAGAAGCAGGAACCGATACGAGGCTGGTTTGGGTTTCACGTTCCTTCTTTCAAGTGATGTGGTGCTGGATCGAGTTCTCATTATTGTCCTCTCTGTCTCAGACATGCAAACAGGTCGGGTTCGTCAGCGGCCTCCTCCCAGACAACTTCCCTCTCCTTCCTGTGTGAGCTGAGACGCTTCCTCGATGCCGACCTGCCCCAGCAACAATCCCAGCCCCCTCTGCTGCGGCTCGACTCCCTGCAGTCCCTTCCTCCCCTGGCTCTTGGCCTTTCCACCAGCGAAACCCTGCTGGCGGAGATCATTAACTCCTCTGCCCCGACTATCTTTTCCTTCAGCGGCTGGAGCTCCAGCTTCCCGGTCCGTCCTGGACAGCTGGCCCTCTCCCCTGCTCTGCTGAGGGAACTGGGGCTGAGGCTGGAAACGAGCGAGAGGCAGATGAGGGAGTTGATAAGGCAGGGAATGGTGCCGCAAAGAGCATCGGAGAAGCTGGAGAGGCTGAGGCAGCTCAGTGCTTTTCAGAAGCAAGATTCATCAGCAGGAGGTGTGTGGAGGCAAACGCAACAGCCTCTCGGTTCACACTGTTTAAGCCTGATATTAATAAATAAATTAATTAATAAATAAGTAAATAAAACGACAATATCTTATTTTCTGTTTCAAACAGGAGAGAGCCAGTACTGCGCTTTCCTCCTCCTGAAGGCCCTGCAGATGGTGACCCGTGCCTACAACACACAGAGAAAGCTGAGGGCCGCCAGAGCAGGCCCTTCAACCAGGAGCCCCAACTGTGGGCTCGGGAGCCTCAATGTGTGCCTGGCAGATCTCGTGAAGGGAATCTTGGGTCCCAAGAGTGCCGACCTCAACAACTGCCGCGGCTCGTGCGCCATTCCGCTAGACAACATCAACAACCACGCCGTCCTGCTCACCTACCACGTCGAGACGGTGGACGTAAACGAGCGGGGGCCCTGCTGCGTGCCGCTGGCCTACGACCCCCTGGAGGTGATAGTCTTGAGCGACGAGGGCAGCTTTCTCACGAGCAAGCCGGATATGGTGGCCAAGGAGTGCGGATGTCGCTAAAAGTGGTTTGAAATACCTGAACTTTGTTCTTCAGAGGGAAATAAGTGTTGTGTTTTTTTTTTGTTTGTTTTTTTTTATTTTTGCTGCATGCTGTATTTAAATATTGCAGTAAATTCATATTATTTACATAGATTTCTTTAGCGTTTGCTTTCAAGTAGATGTTGCACGATCCACGTCATATATAGGTTTCGTCTTAAAAAGAGCAATCAAAGATAATTAGATAGTAATTAAATGATAATGCATTAAAAACACCATCTCCAAAGCCAGTCTGTGCTTTTTTTTGTCATTTATTTCTGGAGTCTGATGAGTCAGTTAAAGAAATGCGCAGCTTAGCTTCATATTTGTGTTTCACTCGTTAGCTTTCGATTTCAAGATTGCTTTCTTCCCTATTGGCTTTTTTCTTCTTCGTATTGCTCCGACTTCTTCGGATCCCCACCAACTTGTGACACTGTCCCATATGGAAAACTGAGGGCAGAAAAGAGGAAACAACATTGATTCTAAATGACAAGACAAGTTCACATTATGGATATATGATAAAACATGATGAATAACATAATACTCTGAATAAAAATGATCTCTAGACAAGTGGTGGCCGGATGTGGGTCAATGATAATCGCACCAAAACTACAGACTTCAGCAAAATTACAGCTTTACAGTTACCTTCTATTCTCCTACATGAAATTATTTTATAAACATAAACGCCTTTTTACTTCATTTCAGGTATTGGCAGTCATGTTGTAAAAGTCTATTTTGAAATGAGTATAATTTCCCAATTTTGTCCTTTAACGCTTTTCAAGAAATGTCACCATACAAAATGTATTATGCCCATGTTTTTCATATTTTATCAGGTAAGAAATACCAACTCATAGAAAAATAGTGTTGTATTTTATATACAACAACCCAAAACAAGATAGTGCTTTATTATACAGTGAAAGGAAAATGATCTGACTCCAGCTGCAAGTCTTTTGGGGAATGTCAAAAAAAAAAAAAAAAAAAAAAAGTGAAATAAGATGCATAAAATTCCTTTCATTTCACAATTACACACTAACTAGTTTTGGTTTAGCACAAAAAATACCAACACAATACACTGAAGTGTGATTTTGTAACGTGATTGTCTGAAATGGCTTAAGAATTGTGAATATTTTAGTACTGTGAGTAATTTACTGCTCAGGTGTTTACCATCAATAGGATGAAAATAATACACTTTCAAGCTTTATATGAAATGTATCTATAGAACCCCTAATCCTAAATATCTTTGTTTAGACAGAACGAGTTACATAAAAAGGATCAGTGTTGGAGAGACAGATCCTACCTGAGGTAGAGTACCTGTCTGGAGACAGTCAACTAGATACCCGATACCCGTCTCCTCCACAAAATAATCCAGAGCTTCTAAAACACACAAATATAAAATACCCTCAAGTCTGCTGAAACAAAGTACCGTAGTTGAAGATTAGACAAGAGATATAATTTGTTGTGTTCAAAATAAATAATAATAAGAAGTAAAAAAGCAACAATCTGACAGCCTGAGATTGAACCATGTGTGTACATAAAATGAAAAGAAGTGACGGCGAGCACTCACCATGAACTTCATTTACTCCTGAGCTCACCAGAAGCACGACCAGCGCCACCACCAAACAGCGGTTCATTGTAAATCCCTTCCATGGATTTGGAACGTCGTTCAAATTTTCAATGGACAGAATCCGTTCATAAGACACTACGGAAAGACGGGAACACATCAAAGAATTTGGAGTGGCGTCCACACACCCAGATGGCTGTTCATGGTGGACATTAGTATTACTTCTGATTGTTTTTCTTTATTCGCTCCAGGCCGAACTTTTGAATTCTGAGAATGGGGATGAGACCTTGGTCCAAACTGAATCTGTTTAAAAAAAAAAAGAATCAAATAAGTAAATTCTGTCTTCCCTTTTGTAAACCATGCTTCAGCAGTATAATTTAAAAGGTCTAAATCGGGGCCTGCAAACACATGGAGCTATTAAAATTTGTTGAAAGAACCTCACAGGTTTGTTATATGTTAGCCATCAGAAAGTAAACATACCTGAGTTTCTTTTTTACAAAGATGCAAGGGTCTGAAAAGTTATGATCCCTGTTTTGAGTCAAGTAGAGGGGGAAGTGTCACACAAACCCTTCAACATGCTCCTGAGCTTCTTGACTGACAGCAACAGAAGAGAGGCTCGTAGGGGGGCGTGGGGTGAAAGGAAGACGACATTGATAGTGCTCCCTAATACTTACCAGCAGCTGGAGAAGTGTGCCAGAAGTAGCAGTAGCATACCGAGTCTCACAAAGCTATTCATACCCCTTGAACAATTTCACAATTTCTTAATATGTTACAACCCAAAACATAAATATTTTTATTGGGAGCGTTGTTTAGTAGAGAAATCAATTACAATTCTCAAGCCTCACCATAGAGGCTCAGTTGGTTTCAAGTCTTCGAGCCATTCTAACACATGAATATTCAATGACAGCGCTAACTTTATGTTTAGGGTTGTTCTTCTGCTGGAAAACGAGCCTCATCACCACTCTCAAGTCTTTGGCAGACTCTAACAGGTTTCTTCCAAGTATTCTCTGTGTCTAGTTTCATCCATCTTACCATCAACTCTCTTAAGCTACACTTTTCAATCACAAAGACACAATATTCCAATAAAACAGCATAGTGTTTTCAAAGAAAATGGATCAGGATATTGAAAGGACCTTGTACAATAACAAAAGAAAGGCACGCAATGTCCCAAACTTTATAGGTCAATTTAATTCTACTTTCTTGGTCTACATATTATTATTATTGCCTTTTTTTTTGTATTCTCAGCTTCAAGATTGGGATGTGGGACACGTTTTCTTCCAAAACACTTTCTGTTTAACCAAGTTTAATGCATGGGTGAACACAAGCTCAGAAAATAACTTAAGAATAACAGAGCTTTTACACAAACAAGACGTCTGTCTCACTTTAAGTTGAACTGTAGGTGTGTGTCTGAGTCTGGTGTATTTTTGGTCAAAATATGTTAGTCCTTCAGTTACTTGCACTGAATTTTTCTTTAAATAAGAATAGTTACACTTTATAATAATATCACTTAAGTAAAAGTAAAAAAAAAATTACAATAAAACTACTCAAAGATATATTTTTCCAACATGTTTCTCAAAATATGGTTCAACACTATTAAAACTGTATGTCACTTACCATGGAAATAAATACATTTAGACATTGCAAAACAAACTAAAAGGGACAAATATAGAAGTAATATTAAACAGTTTCACGGGATTATTTAAATAGTCTGATTGTCTTTTCCCTATACGTCACAATGATCGGGACACTCCCCTGACTGATAACCGCAGCTCGCAGCCTTGACTCTGGCATCAGCCGACGAGGAGAGGAGACGGAGCGAGCAGCCTGTGGCGGACGCTGGCCGGATGGTTAAATCCAACCTACAGACGATTTTGAATAGTCATTGTTTTGTAAGAGAAAAAGAAAGACCCGAGATGCCTGTTATTGAGCAGTCCAGTAATAAACCTGAAAGGTATGTCGGTGTCAGCTGTTTTAGAATAAAAGCTAAATGCTAAGTTCTAAAGCTGCGGCCTAAGCAAGGTGTACAACTGTCTATTTACTGGAACGGCTGGTACAAGTCATGTATGTTGTTCACAATAACACGATTTTATATGGTAGTTGACGCTCCTAAACAGTTGCCAGGAATTATTTTATTTAACAAAAGTTTATAAATGACATATGAACATATAATTTATATACTTCATCACAATTTTAAATATATACTGTACATTCGTAATCAGCAACTAGACAGAAGTCACGGATCGTTGTTGACAGTCATTGCTCCTATTAGCCCGCTAATGCTAACCGAATGGCTAATATATGAAACGCAACATGGTTAGCCCGATGCTAAGTGCTACGTGTTCGCTGTTTGGAGCAAGATTAGCTTTGAATTTATTTTTAATTGTCAAATTAAAAACATTTAACGCTTAAATGATTAATTGTAATTTAGTCGCATCGCGGATACGGATAAAATTCTTCGTCTTTTGCCCACGTTTTCTAGCCTTTATTGGGTTATGTCATCGATGTTGTTTTTGTCGCTGCCATGATAATAATGTGTTATTCTTGATAGTTGACACAAAAACATAATACTTGCGTCAAATTGTATAGTATGGCATTGTACGTTTGTATGAAAACACTTAGAAGACTATTATTTTATTTACTTTGTTAGTTTTATGCCAACCGACGTCGTGATGAGTCGTGTTTTACCCCGTGTTTCTCACATGCTTACAAGTGTTTGGACATTTTCCGAAAATCCCATTTATGACAGATTTATTTTGCAACTGGCCAATCAGGCGAAGGTGCAATGACTATTTTCAGCAACCTTTGTCTCCACCTGATTCTGATTTGGCATCTGCAGCGATCAATACTCGCATGGTTCGTGGATTATAGGTTTCAGGGTTAATTAAAATGTTAACAGGACGGATTAGCTAATTTATGTCTTTGTTCGGAATCATTAGTTATGTTTTATTAGTGCGTTTTTCCTGTTCTGTGTTGAGGCGTTGTTGCTCGGGTTCTTTTCTCACAGGATTTTTATTCAGGCGATCTGTCCAGTTCTGACGTCTTTTAAAGCTCTCGAAGGAAATTTCCACTGCACTGCGAAAGGGGGTGGCATAAAGGACTCTGAGACAGCTAATGATACACAGTGTACATTTGCTCTTACATGGTACAGTTATTATTGTTATCAAAGCTTTAACCTTGACTAATTATTCCACTGCACGTATTGATGAGTTATGTAACATTTTCATATGTCCAATGTACATTTTCAAAATACTGTTAAAGTGTTGACTGGTGGACATCAAATGAACATTGATTGTTTACGAAGGAATAAATCTCAATTTTTATTATGACTATTTCTCAATCATGCCAGCTTTATTGGCTTAAATAAGTGTTTTATTGCTATCAGTCTGTTGGCTGAGTCAGATTGGGGTTATGTAACCACTTGTGGTACATGCCAGGGCTTTTTATTGAAATTAAGTAGTGCTTGGATACACAAGTGTGTCGGAAGGTTTGAGCTCACATTGAGTAATTAGGGTTTTGTGGCAGATTTCTATTCTCCAACTTTTGACAGGCCAATTTTTGTTCTTATTAAAGAACTATTAATAAATGCAGTAAACTTTATGAATTTGGTTAAAATTTTTTTCCCCATAATAAGTTTTATGATTTTCTAAATTCCATTTATTACATAGTATTTACAAAAAAAATACATATGCTGTTTCATAGAAAGGCAACCTAAAAGTGTTTGGGTTGAATGAGTGTTTCTGTGCTTGAGTCCCTCGAATAAAAGCTGTTGGTCTGAAGCAGAGATGAGCGTTCCCTGAGTGGGTCACATCAAACGTATGTGGCCCTTTTCCACAAGCAACACAGTTCTGTTCTGCTCTTCACAGTTTGGGCGGTTTTCCATTACAGTCAACGGCTCTAGTGGGTGGGGTGATCATGTAGTTGAGCGGTCTCGCAGTCAGAAGATGTGATCTGTGTGCAACACAAGGCTAAAATAGTGGAAGTCAAAGCTAATTTTAACGTCTGCCATTGTCCTTAAAATGCCGAATCTGCTCGGCCACAGTAGTGTGTTTACAAGCAGCAGGTCAGATTATTGTAAGGGAGTCACTGTTGAGATGCTATGATATTGACTAGATGTCATGTCTTGCTCCACATGTGAAAATCTCTAAAATAGGACTTTTGAAATTCAGCCTCATGTAAAAAATGTGCAACTAGCAGTCTCTGGTGGGTTTTCTCTCTAGAGAATGTACATGCTTACCTTACCTTAATTCTCAGATTTTATAAAGGTTGTAAATATTGTGCAAATCCAGCAAGTTCTCTAACAAACCGAGGTTGAAAGTTCAAACGAATAAAAGGAGTAGTATGACTTTTGCTCTGTCCCTAATTTCTATTATCTGCAGATATGCCAGAAAGGGTAGTTTCCTCTTTTTTTTTTTTTTTAAGTTTATATCCCTGAATGTTCTCTAACTTCATTTTTAAACACATCATTGTTATGGAAAATAGCTAATCTTAAATGTTTCCTCAATAACAACATTCTACATGAGAGTTGTTATGTCTGGTGTGTTCACTGGCAGGGGGAAATACAATTTTGAGTTTCCGAACGGCCAATCTCTGGTCAAGGCCAATCAAGATTAAAATGTTATTTTGGCCAACAGCTGTGTTTTTTTGTGTTTTTTCTTCTTCTTCTTTCCCATCTCCACCTTAGATGGTTGCTCCTACTGGCCTCTTAATAAAAACCACAAACGTTTTTGTCAAATCAGTTTTTCTTAATCAAACAGAAAAAGATAGAAAGAAGCTGGAAAAGATGCATCGGTCATGTAACATTAGTATATAATATGATTTCAACCTTGGTCTTAAATGTGCTAACACTACCATATGAGAGTTTTATGGTTGGAATAATCTTCTAATCTGACTGAGTCGAACCCTTATCTTAAAACCTTCAATGTCTCAAAAGATATTTTATAAAACCTGATGTTGCATTGTAACATTGTCAGCCTTGAGAACGGGTGTTTGCTGGTTTTAACACACCTACTCCAGACATAGCACAGCTGTGACATTTGTGTTAGAGAGCATCTTGGTGGTGCTGCTAATGGACCTCGTTCCTAATAGAAACAGACTGATCTTCACAAACACTGGACAACGAATGTGGTAACACAGCATTAGTGCTGAAAGTCAAGCTGAGTCAAAGAGGTGGGTGGTATTTTTTTTCATATGTTGAAAAGTGGAGCGACCTGTTTAGTCAACGGATAAAGTAGGGCGATGGTTAGACCTGCAGGACGTCGTCCCTCGACACTTTCTGGAATAAACTGAATGTACCACAGGAAAAATGGCAAAATGCAGGTTGGTTTGGTGGAGTTGGTATTTGTTTTTTTAGTTTTCTGTCTAACTATAGGGAAAAATAATAATTAAAAAAAGTATGGAAATATTTTTGTTTTCTGACTTTATTTTTGTTTCCTACAGAAAATCTAGACAAAAGAAAAATTAAGTAATTTAGTATAGGCTTTTGTCTTTTATCGTTAATTTGCCACAAGTCGTTTTTGACCTCATAGGTTTGTTTTTAAGTGCCTGAGAAGCTCTAGATAAGGGAGCTTGTTTGAAATGGGCTTTTACAACTGGATTTATGCAGATAAGTCCCCACTGCTGTTTACTAGAGGATAAAACATTTATATTAAAAACATGTTAAGTGTAACAACAACAACTTCGAATAGCGAAAGTGTGAAATTTTAAAATGAATTTGTGGGAACCCCGATGTTAGGCTTGTTGGATGAGCATAGCAGTTAGTTTCAATAGATGGAAAAAGCTCATTCAAGGCTAAAGAAATATATTCAGTTTGTAGTTAATATTTCACTATAAGGCGGCTCACTTTACTGGGAACTCTTATTTTTAATTAGTCACCACAGAAGTGCCAGCCTGTGCTTGTTTTAAATTTCACGAGTCAACATACAGAAATGCGTGTCTCATTTGAAAAGCACAGTCGCTGATTGATCTCTGTCCGCTACGTGTTGCCTGGAGTTTATTAACTTAAGTTGAGCAAATGTTTTACAGTCATTTATCTCTCCGTTGCGCAACGAACACAAAACCTCCTGTCTGCCTGGCAACTTTGGTTTGTGAGCATCTGAATACTTCACTTACGATGGCTCCGTCTTTGTGTGCGTCTGTGTCTCTCTCCAGTATCTCCAGTCCCAGGAGGTGCTCCCGCTGTTGCAGTAACCCGTGTCCGGGGCCTCTGTGGTGCTCCTGATGCCCCTCTCCCACCCCTGAAGATCCCAGGTGGGCGAGGGAATGACCAGCGGGATCGCAATCTTTCAGCTACACTATTCTACTCTGTACGTGGAACAAGTTTCTGTTTTCGTTTTTTTCACGCAGTCTTTTCGTTTTGTGGCATCTCATCTTTATTTCTCTCCGTAGGATGCTCATTTGTTGGTTCTTGAGGAGTCTCCCCCTGCAAACAGCAGAGTGCGTTTCTTGCTCTTTGAGCCCCGCCGCACCGAAGGCAAACATTGCGTCTGGAGGGCTGCGCTAAAGGGGGGAAATCTTTATGTTGAAATCCCTTCTGGAGCTTTGCCTGAAGGCAGCAAAGACAGGTCAGGAGGAGTACATCTTTTTCTGCATCTGTGCAGGAACTCGGTTTTTCATCAACAAATTAAATAGAAGTGACGTTGATCTTTGCTGAAGCTGATTGCTTCTATTGTTTTAGTCTGTGACTAAAGTCAGGCCTTTACTGTTTGTTTTTCTGTTTGTACTGTACTAACATAAATATAAAATGGGTTATGTGCAAAGAAGTACTTCACCGAAATGCATTTGGATAATTATTAGTAATACGTTCTGTTTTCAGTCATAAACCTGTATTAGGAGTGTTGTGATTACCTCGGAGTTCTTAGTCCTTTAATAATTGTTATTTTTTTCCCAACAGTTTTGCACTTTTGCTGGAATTTGCGGAAGAACAGCTACAGGCTGATCATGTTTTCATCTGCTTTCACAAGAACCGTGACGACAGAGGTGAGACGATATCTGTGTGGATTTGGTTTAATTAATAACTATTGCTTAATAATAAACCACTATGGCTCACAGCAGCAAAACCACTTATTAAAAATAATATTCAGAAATACTGAACTATATTTTGTTATCAGTTTAAACACATTTTGTTCGGGATATAAAACTTATTTTTCTGGTTTTCCTATGTTTAAAATGAAATGTTTTCTGTTTATATAAAAAGTAAATGTTAAATGTTATGTTTCGCTTCATTAGATGTGGGATAAGTCCACTAAGGCCAATTTGATGCTTCCCAAAAGTGGGAGCAAATTAGTTGCTGCTTGATGTAGATTAGGTCATAAAAAGTACTTGAAAAGAATTTTGTTAAAATGAATTTTAATAACCAAATGTAGCTTTTGCTGAACAACAAAATTGTTTTCTTTTTTTCTGTTTCTAAAGCTGTTGAATTATTTCTACTCATACTCCGTGTACTTTTACTCTGAGAGCTTTATATGTTTCTAAGTGTTGACGCTGTATTGAGGTCATACTAACAAATGTCTCTCCCCTCGCCGTTTCTCCTCAGCATCCTTGCTGCGTACGTTCAGTTTCCTGGGCTTTGAGATTGTTAGACCGGGTCATCCTCTCGTCCCCTCCCGACCTGACGCTTTCTTCATGGCTTACAGCATCGAGCGAGACTCCTCCGATGACGAATAAAATAACGCTGAGCAGTTACAAATGTTTGCTCCTATTTCAATCAACACCAACATCAGTTCTGAAAATGAGTACATTCTAGTCATTAAGTGTGGTTGAGGTTGGTGGATTTTCTTTTGCCTTTACCTACTGCGTGCTGTGTTTCAGTAAACGTTGCACTAGAGTTAAGATGTTAAATAGAGCAGGAATGTAAAGCAGAAAGCCTGCATGATATCTGGGCATTACATCCTCACCACCGTTTAATAATGTTCTTGTCCATCCTACCCCTGATCCCTGAATATCTCCACAGTATATTTAAGATAAATTGAAATCGTACTCATGTAAGTAGATGTTTTCATAGTAACAATTAATTTGATTTGATTTTTCCTGTTATTTTTTTAATGTGTGCATGATTTTAGTTTGCTTTGATCCACTTGGTAGAGATCTGCATGTTGTAACGACTAAATAAAAGTGCTCACCTTAACGTGTGGTCGGCTGAGTGATGTCGGTGAAAGCTTGACAAAATCAGGGTTTTTAGGTGATGCAGTGTGTGGGATCAAATTTACAGATGGGGGAGTTTATCATGTGGATATTATTGTTTTGTAATGTGAAACTTGAAAGAAGACATTTTTAGACATGTAAAAAAAAAAAAAAAAAAAAAGTAATTTGGGGTTAAATGTAGCATAACATGCTGTACAGTGCAGACCAAACGATTCTATACACTCATGGGCATGAAGTTCATCATTTTGTGCTTCTCTTTACATTTTTTTCTGATTGGCAAGGTTTGCATGCAGGTTTTTAGATATGTGTATACACTAATAGTTTAAATGTCCTTTAGCACACTGCAGAGAAAGCCAGCTCTCCGTATAGTCAAACCTCTGGCTGGATATTTAACAATTCTCCACAACAGACATGGTAGTTAATTTAAATCGATTGGTTTCCTGGTAGAGACCTGACTAATCAAGCCGTAAAATATTCACCGGCTTAATCCTAAGGCTGATTTGTCCAGAACCGAGTCCGATGTGTGTTTGGAGTGGATGAACTTCAAGGTAGTCTTCATATTTTTCATGTCATGCTTGACATTGTACATTGTGCTTCGATTTGAAAGTAAGGAGCAGTAACGTCACACCGTCTTCTTAAGCTGAGGTGAATGTACCATTTATCACAATGTCAAAATTTTCAGCCAGAATTATACTAGAAGCTTGATGGTCACAAAAAGTGTGTTTGCTGCTTGACCTATTTTGTGGAGAGGTGTGCATGTGTTCAACCCTGTGTAATTTAGATGAAATATTAATTGAAATGTATTCATCATATACTTCGTTTTTTTAGATCTGCATTACAATTTGACCATGTGTGCTTCAAAAAATATATATATACGAAGTTCAAATGCATAATTGAAATAAAACAGAGTGTCTGTAAATTTCTGACCAGCACTATATAGTTAACCATCATTTCTGTTTTAATTCACTGAAAAGGTTCTGCAGCTACATTCATGGAGGTAAAGCAGTGTGTTCTTACTTTGCATTGTAGCAACATTTCTGTTGATTTATTTATAATGAGTGCAAATTAGATATTAAATACATGAGATCACTAACAGGCTTGCTCAGTTAAGGATCTCATCTCTTTGATATTTATTTTATTTTACATCAATATGAACAGAGGAGCTAATGGAAGGATGAAGCTCTCCGAAAGCATTTTGTCCTCTGCACCTGATGGATTCTGAAAATATCTTGCTAAACTCAGCTCAGGATGTTGGAAAGCTGCATAGCCGCACCCATTACCGTTTCAGAATCGGTAAATGGCAGATACTTCAGACACATGCAGTCCTCCCAGTCCACACCAGGCGGATCCTCGATCAGTCCCACCTCTGCCAGCTTCATCACCAGCAGGGCTCGCTTGACAGTCAGCCAGTTCTGCACAGCCGTGACCGACAAGGAGCCTCTGTGGTTGGATATGGAGACCCGGGGCCCCCACAGGAGCA
This sequence comes from Gambusia affinis, assembly GCF_019740435.1. NCBI lineage: Eukaryota > Metazoa > Chordata > Actinopteri > Cyprinodontiformes > Poeciliidae > Gambusia > Gambusia affinis. Next base: position 11,012,697 of record NC_057877.1, on the reverse strand, counting down.
CCTGCAGCATGGCTATTATGTCCGTCATCTGGGGGCCGCTCTCGCTCTGAAGCAGAGAGGAGAAATGAAGAAGCCCCGTCCGGTATACAGACAGAGTAGGGTCTTTGTGGGTTTTCTGTGGGCGCAGGCAGAACTGAATTAGGGCTCCCATTTGGCATTTAATGGAGGAAAGAGCCTGAGGGGCCAAAGCAGCAGACTGCGGTGTCACTAGCACACGAGGACAGCCATATTTCCTCCACAACTCCTGCACCCAACCTATTTGACCATCCTGTTCCAGCACATCTCCCCCTTTACATCTCTGCCTGCCGGGCCAGACCAGAAGGATCTCTCTGGGTCTGAGCTCAGCTGCAGCAGCACTGTTGCTGTGCAGGTGGTGTGACCCCATTAGGACCTGCAACACCAGAACACACACCTGCCTGTTGTAATTCTGACAGTCGCTGGGCTTCACCAAGCAGCTGTCCTGAACAAAGTCCTCCAGGGTGGCGTGCGGCAGATCACGTTCCACGCTCACACAGTGTCCTCTCTGAAGGAGAGAGTTAACTGTGAGAGACGTCATGCTGGGACAACAAGGCGCTTTCTCATTGCTGCCTCCGTCTGGTGGATCAGGAGCCCTGCAGTCTGACTCTCCAGTGGTGGAAAGATCTTGCCTTGCGTTGGTTTCGCTTTCCTTATCAATGCTTGGCTGAAAATAAGCTATGACATCTTGCACATTCGCATGCAGGTTTTCTTTGTTTCGAGTCGATGGAGCGTTCTTCGTCCCTTTGCATGCCTACACAAATAATGACAGAACAATATGCACTCATTGCATCAAAGCGTTTTGCAATTCTGTGATAAATGTGACACAAAGAGGTCTGTAGCTGCAGCTGGTGTAACTGCTGAAAGGAAGTTATGTTGGCACCACAATGAGTAGAACATTTGCAAATGTTGATAAAGATCAAGATTGTTTTTAACGCAATGTGCTTTGTATTTCAGACTTAACATGCTGTGAAAAATCTCAAATCATAAAAGACCACATATGAAATAAGAGATGAGCAAAATTACCCTCAAACCAAGCACCCTCCCGGGGAACTTTGGGCTCTGGAGGCTGTAGTAGGTCTTGTCTCCGATCTTCTTTGGCTTGCTCCCCTCACACAGCAGGAAATCTTGAGGCTCATATGAGTCGCATTCCCTTTCTTTCACCTTTAGGACGCTGCGCTCCTCAACGCTCTTAGCCATGCTTCGAAGGAAGAGCAGCTGACGATGCTGAATCCTCCCTGAGACAACACGCTGGTCCTCAAAGCTCCCAAAGACGGAGGTAAGGTGTTCATCTGGGGTATCAAAGGACAGCTGGGACAGGGGCTGCAAGGGAGTGGGGCTTCTTCTGGCTGGTTTCAAGTCTTGAGTCTCGTCATGCATACAAATATCGGGTATCGGTGCCATCATGTAGAGGGGGTTGTCAAAGTTTTGAGGACGTCTTTGCAGAGGAGAGAGTGGAGAGAGGGAATAGTGTGCAGGTGGCTCAATGGCGGGGAGAGAGAGGGCGCGGGTCAGCTTCTTCTTTGGAACAGGAGGTGGTGTGCCATCGGAGAAGAATCTCGTCTGGTGTTTGAACGGATCTGGGCAGTACAATGAGAAGGAACCTTAGATCTAAACAAGAATATAAGAGGAAACAGACTAGATTTAAGAGTCACAAATGCTCAAAATAGTTGTACAATTGCGGGGGGAAAAAAAAAAACAGGTCGTAGTGACATTTTTCCAATTTCACTTTAGACAATCAGCGAGGAGTGAAGTAGCGGATATTAATTTACAGTGCAGCTGTTGCCATCTCTTTCTGTGCCTTTTTGAATAAATGTGACCAATGAAAAAGTAGCATTTTTACTAGATGTTTTGGGTGATATCACTTTAATAAAAGATTCATTTATTTTAGAACTTTATATACACATTTTTTCTGGAGTGCCATTAAACATGTAAGGCACCCACCTATTTACCTCACATGGTAAATGTTTCAGAAGAGATTATTTCTATTTTAGGATTTAAAACATAGGAAGTAAAATAGTAAAAAAAATACCACTGACACTTTTTTATTACCTCAATTTAAAGCCTACATGAGCACTAACATTTTCAGTTTGAACTTACCACAGTATTTTTATTATGTGTATGTTTCACCTCGTATTTTAACCTATTTGGGGTTTTATTATTATGACAGCTGGATGACCTGAATTTCCTGCGAAGTTATTTTACTCAGAAGCTCACTTGAAATTTACTGAAAGTAAAGGTCATATAGGACTGCTTCCTTTCTCTGCTTGTCACGAACTGAAAGACGAACTGAGGAGAGGAGTGGACCGCTCCTCCCGTTTGTTCCCCTCATCAACACCAGTCGCCAATTCAGCGTAGAATTTAAATCCCACACAAAATGACGAGTTACAAGCCGGAGGTTTGCAGTCCTACCGTAGCGCTGGTGGATGGGACACTGGGCTGCATGACAGTCAGTGGGCTCAGAGAAGACATTGCTGTCTGCAAAGCTGGGATGCTGAAACCCAGTGGGGCTGAAGACAGAGTCTGACTCCACACTGGAACGTCTGAAGGAACACAAAGCGTGCATATGTGCAGAACCGTCCTCTGCATAGTCTGATTTTGCAGAATATTGTAAAAAAAAAATTCTACAAGTAAGAACATGCACTGCAAAATGCTTGAACATACATTGACAAATGATCTGTGAAAATATAACTATTGTAAAAAAAAATTTTCCCACTTTTTTTCCAAAGAAAATCTAATTAATGAGAGTCTAAGCACTTTTGCCTTACCTGTGTTGTTTGACAGGCAGTATTGGAGGCAGATCCTTCTCTCTGCTACCAGAAGCGGACGCCATCAGGAACTTAAGCTTTAACACCTTAATCCTTTCCCTTCACCTCAGCAGCATCTCCTTCCTCTAACTTGTAGCACACTAGAAGCTCAGGAGGCCAGCTCGCTGACTCTTTTAAAGACTTCCTATCTGCCTCAGTTTCTGCTTCCTACTACTTCGTCTGAATGGTTGCGTATTTCAAAGCGACTCGTCTTTAAAAGGTGTTGCTCGGCGGATGTCTCAGTTTCTGTCAGAGCTTGAGGTTGGCACCGGAAGAGTTGTCTCTGTACTGAGGGCAAAGCTGCTCTCTGAGCTAACCTCAACTCCGGCAGAAGGAGGAAGAGCAGTTACAACAGAGCGCCTTCATGTCGCGCTTGTGTCTGTCTGTTTCTCCCAGGTGCAGCTCACCGGTGTTCGTCCTAAGCTCATGTAATGTTACAAAACTAGTTTTACAGGTTTTTGCATCAACTTCATGTACTTCTATGACCTTTTTCAACCGATCAAGTATTAAACTAGGACAGCATGCAGTTTGTAGCACCTTGAATCCCAGCCTGGGGGCTTTGTGGGGCCTCTCTCCAGTAAGAGGCTATCAAATAGCAATATAGAGGCACTCAAAACCAATAACAATGTACATTTTTCAATTTCCTATTTGATATAATAGAAATATAAAATATCTGGTTAGAGAAACAAAAACTAAATTTTTTTTGATTGTTTTCATTTTGTAGCAGGCAGCTACGTCTGCGACTATCATATGTCTAAACTTTAGGAGGCACTTTTTCTTCTATTCACCTTGACTTGCCTCTAAATTGAAAGTTATGTCAAATGCAGAGCCAAGTGTCTGTGTGGACTGAAACACAAACAAAACAAGCTATCAGTTGGAAAGATAACAAGGATGTTAATTTTCTAAAAATTAATAAGAACCTAGTCAACCTACTTCTGAAATTTAAATCATTTTAACGACAAATATCACTGTATTTAAGCCATAATAACATATGACAGCACATCCTGCAAAGTGAGAACAAGCACAGGGCAACATATCTTTTTCTGACTGTCTCTCATCCTTTATCATCTTCATCATCCTCCTCTCACAGCAAACTGACGTGTTGCCTGGTGACAGGTTAGCACCAGTGTTGTGTGAGAATTTGCAATGACATGTAGCCTAAATGGTGATTTAATAGACCCAAACCTGCCGCATTGATACAAACTCTCCGAGAACTAGGTGCACAGAAGAGACAACACGTTCTAATGTCATGACAGCTACATGGTGGTTTTACATTTAAGTATCTGCTTACAGAAACATGAATAGAATAAGTATTTTTTTTCTATTCCTTAGCCAGATATATTTTATAAATACCTTAAATTGGTAAATAACTACAATAAGATTGAATAATAGCTTATTATTACGGGCTGTTTTTTTTTTTTTTTGTTTTTTTTTTTTTTTTTTTTTTTTGCATATCTGAAGTCCAACATCTCTTTACACTCTTGCATTTGGAGTCACATTTAAAAACACAGTTGTCGTCTTTAAGACTAAAACAATATGAATTGTTGGTATTTAAAGCTCCCTTGTTACAAAAAAGGACAACATTTTCATCTGAATTTTCACTTCCACGTGAGAGCAGAAACAAAGACGGAGTTCACAAATCTGAGAATCGCTCTCAGTCACCTGTTTTACTCAACAGGAATTACGCTGCATTGTTCTGACTGACCAGAATCCTGGGAGGTTATGACCTCTTCCTGTTTCCACTGAACATACGTGTTGTGTTATTTCTCTCCTCCTCCTTGGGTTTAATAATCAGATTCTAGTACTTGATGCTAATTCTATATATATATACTATGACTAGATGATGGTTCCTTCGCTCTGTCTGGATATCATTTGTGCACAAAAGCAGTCTGCAAAGTTAAAGCAGTTGTTTTTCTGCTTAAGTATTCTTACTGCATCTGTTTTTTTCTCACTTGTTTATACAATCAAAGAAAAATGTGAAATTTCAGTTGCCTCCAGCTACCTTATTTCATGCATGCCTTTATTGCACAGCAGTGTCTCTTTTTAATGGTTTTTCTTGCAAAGTGATTTACTTTGCTGCTGCAACAATGTGAAAAAGTGTCAAAAATGTCATATTTTCGTCCCTTGCACGGCGGATCCATAGTGTTTCGCACATACTAAAAAATACTAAAAAACTTTGCAATTTTGACAGAATTTTCATTTTATGGAAGGGTAATGTTTTACACATAAGATAATATTTATAAACTCAAAAGTCCAAATAGAAAACTTGTGGTTGAAGCTCAAGGAGTGCTTCCAATCTCTAAGATTTGGGGTTCATCACTAAAAATAAAATGTAATTAATAAATAAATACATTTTCAGTTGCTATTTACATGAGCAAAAATCCTTTTTGATTCTTTTTTTAAGACTACTTTTAAAATTGTTTTTGTTTTTACTTCTTTTATATTGTTTTTCTTGTTATTTGAGCGATTCCTGTCTCATTTCCTAGAAACAAATGTCCTGGTTGAATGAAAAACAAGTTTAGATTTAACTCCACCAGAGGCATAAATATTAATGGACTCAAAGCCGCCATTTTATTGTGGATTTATAGAGGCTCTGTATTTGTTTTTGCTGCATACTGAATCTGCTTTCTGAATCCTGATTACTAGAAGGCTCTCAAAAATTAAACATTCATCATTTTTCTCCCATTCATCCCTCACTGCCTACTCCTGCTTTTGTAAATGCTTTAGAGGCTGAATTTCATTAAAGCCAAAACCCTTAATTACCCAGAAAATCTTTTACGCCATGCAAATAAACAAACCGCATAGTACCAAGATTATAAATTTAAATTTGTCTGCTTCCAATGTTGAAGGAGCAGCTCCGTCGCAGTTTGTGTCACAGTGCCATTTATCCTCCACCTTTCAGTGTGTGGGAGGCAGATGGGTGCATCAAGTGACCAACATTAGGACCCTTTTCAGCGAAGCTCTTCAGCCGTTAGAGGGGCAGGTCTGGTTTCTCTGAACACATCACCGAAGCATGACTGTGGAAACTCTTAACATGTATTTAACACTGATACAAACTGAAGCAGGTAGCCTGAAGATTGGCCATTTAAAACCAGGGCACCAAACTATAAATCCAGTCAGATTTATACAGCAATATAGAATGCTAGTGTTTTGATTTGTTTCTTTTTTTTTTTTTTTTTTTTAATGAACCATTATTTTACAGGTGTAGAATAATTACGCAACGTATATCATCAATGAATTTACAAAACAAGAACTGAACTGACTTTGCAGGGAACTTTCTCTCCTCCATCAGGGTCGAAATTGAATATACATACTCAAATATACACAAACATTCCCACTGATACTTGGTCAAATTTCCTGAAGAAAAATGCAAAGAAACTAAAAAAAGTTTGTTGCTGCTTGAAGCTTGCTGTTTTTGTAGCCATCAACACACTCTTGGCATTTTTTGTTGAAAGATATTCAACCACTATCCTTGAATTCAAACATAGTCAACAAATTCTCCTAAGGTCAGAGGTTTGGGGAGAGCATTTTATAGTTAATGTTAACCTAATTTCCCATTTCAAAACCTTTCCGGAAGAGTGTTTTTCAATCGTTGTCCTTTCTGGAGCACTCACTTGTAAATATGTACAAATTTTTTGACCCAAACATCCAAACATTCGTTCACCATTGAAAGTAAATTGATAAATATGTTCAGAAAAAAAACCCCAGGAGAATATTTGGAAGTGTGAACATGATTTAAAGAACTCCATACTAACTCACAAGCATGGTGATGGATGTATCATGCTGAGGGCGTGTTTCAGTGCCAGCGGTACTGGTTCATTACACGTTGTTGAAGGATGATCACAATAGACAATTATCTCTTAATTAAACAAACTATTTCAAATTTGGACTCAATTGACCAGAAATGTTTGTCAGACTCAATTATTCATGCAGTATTTTACATTTTACAGCTACAGGAAACAACACATATTCTAATCAAATGCATACTTTAAACCAGCTTGCACAGTTGACATAAATGACATTGAAAGTCAAACTTCTTTTCTTAGTGTGCTACATTAAATGTTTCTTTATGATGTGATAGAAGCATCGTTTTAGCTTATCTGGTGGCTTCGCTGTAGAGGACGCGGAACTTGAGGCGCATGGGGAAGCGTGCGGCTCTCCTCTCAGCAAACTCTCTCCACACTGGGAGTCAGGAAAGTCTTTGGACAGCTTCTTCTTGGCTCCTAACAGGTGGGAACAGTTCCCTTTGACGACCTCTGCGTTGCCACAAATGGCACTGGAAGCCTTGCTGTCGCTGTTTAGGCGGTGCAATCCAGCCTGACAGAGCAGTGCCTCCTCACTCGCCATCTGTGGGCTCTGGCTTAAAGTCACAAAGCCGTACGGTGTGGTGACCTTGGTGAGGTGGGGCAGGGACAGAGCGGCCTTACTTGTCGGGTCCAGGCAGTAAAGGGTGCTTTTGTTGGAGGGAGGAAATGGTACATCCCGCTGAAGGAAGGATCTCCTCTTGGCTAAAGGGTCTGAAAGACACCGCTCAGCTTTACGGCCTGACAGCAGAAAACTGGAGCAGGAGGAGGATGAAGATGAAGAGACGTTAGCCCCACAGCTCCTTAATTCTCCTTCTGACTCTGCTTCATTGTCCTGTGCCTCCTTGTCCAGTGACTGAAAACTGGTCTGTACTGACAGACTTGGTATGGTGAACTGTGGGATGCTATCAGGTGTCAGGATGTTGGCAAAGATGTTTTCACGGCTTGTTTGTGAGTCTGTAGAGCATCCAAGGGACTTTGCGCTGCCGGTGGCCCACAGCAGGGCCCGAATCCCCGCACTGCTGCTGCTGCGCCTCCTGGTTGTGGAGAAATCACCCGAAGCTTTGCTTCCACTGCAGATAGCACCAAAACTGAATGTTCTTGTCACTGGTTGCTTATCCATTTTGTAAGAGTCTTCCACTGCCAGTGTGCAGGTTTGATTGTAGTTTGACATAAGGCGGGGCAACAGGAGGCTTTTATATTCATCTAGTTGTATCTGTTTTTTTTTTGTTTTTTTTTTCTTCAAACACATAAAAGGACACGGAGACGTCACAGAAACTCCAGCCGGAAATGGTTACCAATTAGAGAGCTGCACTTGTATGGAAGCACAGTTAAGGATTTGTTTCTCAAAGCTCTTCAGATGCAAAGTAGCAACAAGAGCAGGAACAGCATCTGTCTACCTCGTGAGGCTTGAAGCAGTAATCTGATATTAAACCACAACACTTTTCACTTGTTCTAACTATTTCAGGGTTAGTTTTCATTATCAATGAACGATTACTCAAGTGGAGTTTTAAAAAAATTGCTATTTTGATAGAAACCAAATAGTCCCATACAGAATAATATATGGCTTTTTAAAAATATTGTTTGCAATTGTAGAGGGATAAATTAATCTATTGTACTTTATGGCTGTTTTGCTAAAATATAAGTTGGCGTTTGGATGGATATAGATGTAAATGTATATAACTGTTGTTCATTCAATGTGAAACAAACCACACAAAAAGCAGTTGCAAAATGTTTGTAAAATATCCTTCCCTAATCTATTTGTCTGCATCACTTCCTTTTTTAAGTTTGCACACTGCAATAAAAGATAAATGCTCTCAGCTGAGCAATACAGGGCTCTATCGCTGTGATGTTTGACTGACAGTATGATGTTTCTTATCTTAAAGGCTGTTGTAGTTTTAAACCAAATGTGACAGGGTGGGAACCCTTTGAAAAGTTTCACTTTTTGTCTTATTTGTCCACTTGCATATATTTTCTTTTTTTTTTGGCAAATGTGAGCTGTGCTTTTGTTTTATTTTTTTGGGTATCTGTTAATAGACTGGGGAAAAAAAGGTATCGAACATTTGCTAAGCATTGTGTGTATTAATGCGGTTTTCCTTTAAATGAGAAAACAGCAAACATGAAGGTTTAGCATCTGTCCACACATTTGGCCCACATTCAGGCCCTCTGATGTGCGTTAATTAGCCAGACATGTCTATTGGTTTGTGCTGATTACATCAGGTGCGTTTGTCTGTGCTCATTGGCCACATCGACGTAACAGAAAAATACATTTTAGGCCCCAAACCTCTCATGAGCGTCTCTCCCTCACTGCAGACCCGGCAGGTCCAGGCTTCGTCCCGCAGTACCATGTCTTGTGAAACCTCCGGGGACGCTGTGGCGCAGCCTGAGAACTCTGAGGTGAGGATAAATTCTGAAAAACGCCGCGGCCATGTGTCTGTGATCAGTCTGTTTGTTCGGCGAGTCTCACCGTCTGTGTCTCCACCTGTAGGGCGAAGTGGTGAGGAGAGACGGCGTGTTTCGCTCTGCTGTGCGCAGCCTCCTCTGGCCTTTCAGCATCGTTGTAAGTTTTTGTTTCAAAACCAACATGGAGTGAGACTTCCTCAGGCGTGGACTAACTCTGTGCACGACTGCAGGTAAGGGCCTTCCGCGGATTTGTGTGGACGCCTCAGCAGAAAAGCCTTTCCTGTCCCGTGACTTCCAGCCCGGCACGTCACAGCCTCACTGGCCATAAGCGCCTCTCCCGGTTCACCCGGCTGCTGCTGCGCATCCTGCCCTGCTGGGCGCAGGCCGCCCTGGGCTACCCGGTGTCCTACAGCATTGGGCTTTTATTGTCCCCAGGTAAGTAACCTAGGGTTGTTTTCACATTAAAGCGTGGACGTCCGGCTCCAGTCCTGCCAGTTTTTATTGAGTTTCTGCTCAAACAGAGCGGACTCAAATGATCAAACTACCTCCTCAGCATGCCAAAATTCTGCATAGGCTTTAAAATTAAGAATAAAAATGTTATTTATTTTCTTTTTGTTTTTTTTAAATGGAAAGAATTCAAAATCCTCATTGAAGGTATAACCTAACATATTTTATATCCTATGCTGAAGTTGGACTTTAATTCTCACATTTACAATTTGTTGTTCATAATTGGCCAAAGCTGCATGTTGAAGACCCCTGGTCTAGAACAAATCTGTTTTTAGATATTGCAGTTTTCATACTTCAAATTTATTTATTTTTAACTCCTAAGTGTTCACATGAAATGCCAAGTTTATCAAGGAAAGAAATTAAATTCTTAATTGCAAGAACCTTGGCTTGCACTGGGTTCTTAATTAGTGGCTCTATATATTTTCATTACTATTTTAACTTCAATCCAGTATTAGCCAGCTGGGGCTTATGGCTCTACCTTGCACTGATGGGTCTACAAAGACACTTGGAAAAGTCCATTTATTACCTGTACAATATAAAGCTTGTTACAATTGGTAGAATTTTATTGTTTTCAGTTTGCCTGTATTAAAGTATGAAACGTGTATAATGGAATTTGTCTTAAATGGGCATCTTGCTAGAGAAGCTGCTTTAATCTCATGCAATGACTAATTTACTTGCACTTTTTCTAGAAGGCAAATGAGCCTTAAATGGTTGCTTTACTCAACCAGTATATTCATGAGTGGAGTTTCATCTACTTGTGATGAGATGCTATGGATTATTGTAGCTGGTTCTCCATGTTCTCTTAACAGAAGTCAGTGTTTCTCCTACTAAACCATGTGGAAAAGGCAGCAAGAGAAAAATTGATGCGCTTGACGATGAGGATGAGGATGACGACCCATTCTGGATGGTTGAGCTTTCTAGGACTCTTCCAGAAGATGACTCAAATGATCCTGACTATGAGGTTTGTTTATATGATCTTTCATTAATTGACATGTCAGGCCAGTTGGTATTGGTATGTTGCTGATCAAACATGATTAGATGATAGCCGTCTGACTTTTGTAGAAATCTGAGCCCTTTGCTTAATGTGGGTTTAACATCAAAAAAACCACAATTGGACACCTACACTAGCTGGTGTTCTTGACTAGCTTAAATCTAATTCTTCTAAATAACCTGACACGATTCTAAAGTTATTCAGCTATTTGTAGATGTTGGCTATATTGACCCTTAAGGGATCTGTCTTTGTCCCCTCAGACCACCGCAGAAGAGACGGACAGTGAGGAATTTGCCTCAAACAACGATACAGAAAGTGATCTTGAGATTTCAGGAAGGGATGTCGTTATTGAGGACGTGAACACTGTGAGATGACTTGCAGACTCATTGAGTGACATCGTTTAAGGCGTTTACTTTATCTGTCTGCTTTATTTGCAGGATGTTGCTGTGCCCAAGCCTTCTGAGGGGTCTACAGCTGTTTAATCTTTTCATATGCTGTGATTTTTGTATGTATATATATATTTGGTAATTCAATAAAGCTTTATTTTGCTCTAATATTGTGGCTGCTTTACCACTAGATGGCAGTATTGTATTTTCAAAGATTCTTGTTGAGGTACCTTTGCAAACGTGGTGTGTTCTGTTAACAGAGTCTAGGATTTTATTTTTCTTTCCCTCTTATCTGAAACTCTATACTATGTGCCTCAACTAGATAGAGTTTCACTAAAGGAAAACCGTTTAAAGTTTAGCAACGTAGATTGCAAAGAATGCATGAGCTGCCCATATTTATCTGTAGAGCGAGGTTCTAATCATGTGGTCCTTTTTGTCTAGAGTCCAACCTTTTCTGCTTCCTGCAGAGTAAAACCTCCTGTTCAACAGGAGGTGCAGCATGCTGTATTTAATGAGGGGGAATGTCACTGAAAAGCCTCTTAAAGATGTCGAACCCAAGCAACCCAGTTACCAGCACTATGCATAGTCTTATACTGAGGTCCATTAAACTCCAAGCTGGATTTTAATCACACTTGAGGTAATGACACTCTAGTAGCTCAGGTGCTGCCCAAGCACAGTTTGCAGTGCCTCTCAAACATTTTAAGCTTTAGTTGTAGGTGCTCTAACATTTTTAGACATGCCCCTTTGTCTTGTAGCAAAACACAATCTTACTCCTGAGGTACAAGGTGAGCCTTGCAGGTTGTTACTGGGTTAGTCAAAGTTGCTTCCAGTGAAAAATTAGACTTCAGAGGGTGGTCCAGATTTTGACAACTGGAATGCAAAGTTCTTGGATTTTGGAGACAATGGTCCACATTCACAATATTTCAGTGGACAGAAGTTGCTTTCCCAATCTTGTTTTTCATGTGTTTGCTGCCAACCTGACTAAAACAGATCCAGTATTATTTAGCAGACCTCACATGATTACAATGGGACAGTTATTTTGATCAAATTTCAAAACAGTTGTAAGGTAGATGCAATTAATGGTTATGGAGACCCGGGGAGTTGATGTGGGTCCTAACTTGGGTCGGTGGCTAAAGCTGAGCCTGTCGCTTAACTAGCTTTCCCAGGTTTGGAGGTCATTGAAAGTTCCTATACTCAAAAAAACAAAACATACTTGTATGGGGTTTAAAAACACTTAGCTACTGCAATAAATATTTCAAAGTGATTATGCACATCTTTACCAGGAATGCTAATAAATGTAGCCGACACCAAAAGTTGTGATTCTTAAAATGACAAGAGTTTGAGAAATGCTAATGTGAAAGATGACTAGAGAAGGATGAGCCTGTCTCTTAATGGTACAAAAAGGGAACAGGATGTTTTCATTTGTAGCAGGAGCTACTGAAAAGCCAACACTGCTCACATCCTCTGCAAACAATCTTCAGTTTCATTTAATTTGACTGCACAGCTGTTCTGCAGGGGTTCGCATTAATTTGTCTACACTGTGCATTCCTGAATGACGCATAAAATGGCAAAAAAAAAAAAAGCAGTAATTTGGTAAACATCACAATCCAGCTGCTTTCAATTAATTCCTGAAAGCCTTTGAGCCTGCTTTAACCGTACTTTGTGGCTTCCTGTTTTCTATCCCCCTCTGAGATCTAGTTCACCTCCAGATGCTTGGGTGAAAAAGGCAGGCATACTAAGAGGACATTGGTATGAAATAAAGGCCTGATGTATGTGTGTTGTAGAGAGGAGCAGCTGCAGTGAGAGCAGGATACAGAGGAGAAACTGATGGTCTCTGGGGGTTCTCATGGCTGTCTGAACGTTTGAAGGGTAGCCTGCTCAGCAGAGGCAGTGCTGGAGAGCATCAACCTCCATCTTCTGTGTTTGTAGTCAGCGGGAGACCATCTTTTAAAGCTTGAAGCTTTGTTTTTCACTTTGAAAACAATACATGTGAGGAACAAGAATCGTTCTGAATGTGCTGCAGCAAAGGGAAAAATAAGACTGGCAGAGAATGAGACGGTGCACAGGGAATGATCAATTCAGATGCAGGGTGACATTTGCAGTTACTGTGCCATGCTAAAGTATTTATAACCCAAATTTTGTATTAATGTGAAGTGAAAGCCAAAGAACATGGTTGAAAATATATATATTTTTAAACTTTTTTTAACAAAAGTTTGAGGAGTCTCCTGCTGTATTTGCTCAGTCCTGCAGTTACATCTCCGGGTGTTTTAGGGAGTCTCTCCACAAGCTTTGCAAAGCTTTTCCTCATTTTTGCATATTTGGCATTAGATTCATGCTTGCTCTTCTGCTGAATGATTTATCCTTTTCAAGTTTTCCTGCAACATTTTCACAGGTTCTGCAGATTTGTCTTTATTTAGTTCAGTTTATTTTTGCCTCAACTGATCAGGTTCCATCACAACATGATGCTTGTAGTAGGTCAAACATTTGTTTGGTCAGATCACCTTCTTTCACGTTTGTGGCAAACAAGACTTCCTTTGGTTTTTTTTTAGCAATGGTTTTCTTCTCTTCTGAAGACCAGATTTGGGAACTGCACGACTTATGTCAACCCCCCCGCCCCACACACACACACACACACGCCCACACACACACACACACACACACACACGAATTGTAGATCTCTGCAGCTTCTGCAGAGTTGCTGCGAGCCTCTTGGTTGCTTCTTTGTTTTCTGCTCTCATCATCAAACCTGTCAGTAGTTTGTGGATGTGCCAGAATACCAAGAAATGTAACAGCTGTGTACAAACACAGAACAGCTGCGTCACACACAGGTGGATTGTATTCCTAAATTACGTGGCTTCTGAAAGAAATTGGTTGCACTGAATGTCAAATTAGGGGACTTTTTTCAGTTTTTTAATTGTAAAAATGATGTATTTTTTTCTGTCCCTTTCCTAATTATACACTACTCTGTAGAGGTCCCACATAAAATCCTTCTAAAATCCAGTAAAGATAGCAGTTGCAACATCCCAGTAAGTACAAAATGCTAGAAATACTTTCGCAAACCATTGGATAAACAACAAACAGCGCTGTCTTGTGATGCTACATGGTTATATTTTTGGACCTCTTACCTGATCTATGTGAGCAGCACCAGAGTTGATAGAGTGCAGATGGTTATAAAACCTTCCTGACACCAACAAATGCACACCTAGAGGCACAGCGCTGCAGAGCCACAGCCAGGACTTTGTGACATCGGCGTATTGTCACCTCAAATGGATAGCGGCAGTCGCCGGCTGCTCCCCGGCCCACAGTGTGACCTGCAGGCTGCTTCATGCGCTGCATGACAATGCGACCCTGAAACGTCCGCCACGAACACGGCCCGAACTCACTGCCGTACCTCTTACTTTCTAATCGTAACACTCCCAAGCCCCTAAGCACAGTCATGCAGTGTGATTCACTTTACCTGCGGGCCTAATGACTGGCTGTCCCTACGGATTTCAAGAGCATCAATCACTTTCAGAGAAGTAGAGCAGGAGCGGAGGCATGAAAAGTAAAGCAGCCACAAGCAGCCCTCCGTTAGTCGCACACTTTGATGCACCGGACAGTGATGGGTCTCGAAAAGTTTATGCGAACTTTTATGCGAATTATGATAACGCAAGTGCTGACACGGGAAGTTAAAGAAGAAGTGTTACCAGGTGAACAGCTGTCACCTCAGAGCACTGTCTTTATTGATGAAGTCAAGTTTTTGGAGCAAATCAGAATCAACCTTACTCACCGATGAAGATAATGACGTGTCATTGATCTTGAAAGCCTTAGTGCTGCTTTAAATCCCATCAAATATGACAGATGTCAAATATCCAAAAGAGGTTTGAGAGACGTCTCACCTTCTTGGCCAACCCAAGAGTTTTTAAAGTCCTTTTCTCTCATAAGCAGAAAAGGACTTGAAAGGACTTCAACCTCCACAACTAGCAAACTGTGCAGCTGTCCATCAGAAGTGTGTAAAAACACTTTCACATATTCCAGATCGGTGGATTGCAACCCCAGCCCATAAATGCCACTGTCCTGCAACTTTTGGGTGCATCCCTGTTCCAAAGGTTGAATTACCTCCTAGGCATGTTGGCAAGTTTTAAAAAAAGCCTTCTCATTAACCATTCATTTGATGAAGATGCATTGTAGCAGGGACGCATCCAAAAGCTGCAGGACAGTGGCAGTCGAGGACTGGAGTTTGGAGTCGAGCGCCAGTGCTGTGACGAGGGAATCTTGCTTTGATCTCGGTGACCTTTGGCTCCCCTTTATTCAATTTGTTCGCACCAGCTGAAGGACTGCCAACACCTTCTGTGTTTGCAGGGCAGTCAACAGCTAGTGGACAACAATCTAGAATACCAAAAGGATTTTACTTTTAACAACACAAAGTGTTGAATTTCTACCTCTTAAGCTTTTTCACATTTTGTCACTTTTCCTCTTTTTATTCACTTTCATAGATGTTTTTGTCATATTTAAAAAGCAGCTGAATGTGATTTTATTCAGACAAGCACTGCATTTGAGCGTTACTTTCAGCTCTATTTATGTTTTATTCTTTTTTTGATGAATTTCCTCCTCCTCCATGTCTATTTAATAATTTCACCATGGTGTGCAGTGAAATATTTCGTCTGCGAGATGAAAGAAAACCATACATGTTTTTTTTTTTTTTAGGAATCGAGATGATTTGCATTCAGCCTCTTTTACTCTGATGGGCCTAAATGAAATGCAGTGCAATAAGTTTACCAGCAATTCACCATGACTGTAGCTGTTCTGTGATGAATGCAGAGGTTCATCACAGAACAAATTCATGAAGAGGAACACAGCAGTCAGGTCAGGAATAAAGATGCAGTAGAGATGTTTAATACAAGCTTAAACATCTAAGCTTATATTAAAGCAACATCCCAAGTTTTGAAGATGTAACACAGAACAATTAAGTGCATAATTGAAAAATGTAAGAACTAGTGTAGTACAAGTGTTGGAGGATATTTTGAATTTCCTCTTGGTGCATTTTATTTAATGACATCCTTATTTCTGCCATCTTAAGCTCCCACTTGCCAAAATCGTTTCTGTTTTTACACAGAACTTAAGCTAATCAATCTGTACCATTGGAAAACAACTTTAATAAAGAATAAAATCTAAATAAAATATTACTCATTTACAAACTTGTCTACACAACTAAATTGCTTGCAAAATAAAACGCTTCATACAGTACAGTTCAAAAGGTTACTTTACAGAGAAGAAATAAAATGCAGGAAAATAGAAAACCCTTCATTGGGTTGAATCCAGTGATGCAATCAATGACATCATAAACCTTTAAAAACAGGAAGTGCTCCCATACACCTGTTCTGGAAAGAAAACTCAAGTTCACTGATGTTTCAGTAGTCTTTGTTTTATGAACATGTCTGGATGTTTAATGAAACATAATGCTACCACAAACAAACCGAAATCACAACAACAATGTTTATGCTAAATTACTATGAATAAGTAAAATAAAATGGAGTAAGTCACAAACTTATTTAAGGGAGAAGTGTTGAGTAAATACAATGTAGAGCACTTTGTCGCAGTTAAATCCTTATTTAAAAGTGCTCAGAGTCCTGCTGTTTAATGATACTTCACCTGAAGCTTTTTTTGTCTTTTTGTATAAAATACAAGAAGGATAACGGCTCTAATTTCAGCTTCCCTCATTGTTCTGTCTAAGATTTACTTCTGATTCAGTGAACACTCTTTGAAAAAATAAAATAAAATCAATTTGCCTCAAGCCCACTGCATCAGGAAATATGTAACAAACATATTGTCGAATGTCGAATAAAAAAAATAAAAAAAACCAAAGCAAGAAAAATATGCTCGGCTTTTTACCTCGACTCGTTGGCTAAAAATACATTTGTACATTTTAATGCAGTCTCAGTTCTTTCTGGCAGTGTAGTTGCCCATCTCACAACTCCTGAAGTAGCTCTTTCACTAAAGAGAGATGAATCAACTCAGATGACTCACGTTTACCGTCGGTGTCTTCTTCATGAATACTGAGCAGCTCCCTAAGCCTCTTTGCTTAAGAACATCTGCTAAATGTTGCAACTGGAATAGATTTGATGTTTGTATTATCATGGGGTCAGTCTTGACGGCGGATTTATTTTCATAAAGTTACATGTCGCTTGCATTTCCCCTCATGTACATCATCATGCATTCCTCATACTGCTACAGACGTTAATACCATGAAGTATTTCTGGCTGCTGAAAAGGAATGTAACAGGTATTCAGTGAGACTAAGAAAGTCAGCTCCTCAGACTGTGAGGATAGCTCTTGATTAAATATGCTTTGGCACCTTCCTCTGTTGGTTATCTTCCTCTGCAGCAGAGGTTGTGCCCCTGCAAGCTCACTTTGCTTCTCAGTTGTTTTTTTTTTACTCCTCAGCGGCTTTTAAAGCCCAAACAATCGCATTCCTTTACTCCAAAGGAAAATATCTCAGTGAAATTTCAGGCATTCTGTTTTCTCTTGTGAATGTCAGAGGATGTGCTGCTGTTGTTCAGTGCAGCTGATCATATTCCACGTGTCTGCTGGTAAAGATGCCCAGGAATCTCTCTTCACTATCTACGCTGCAGCCATTCAGCCGTAGCTGCGGCTTTTTCTGCTTTCAAGACACAGACTTGGGGGTATGTGGGAGGGGGCGTATTTTATTTTTCCTCGTGCGATGATGAGAGGCAGCTGCTTCCTCTGATGCTGCACCCAGCTGCTCACACAGTGTGCACTCTTTCTCTGACTATATGCTTAGGCTATGAGTTCACCACCTAATTTATTTTCTGACAGCGAGCTTTGCTCTTCAGTTCACGACAATAGCCAATCCCTTTGACGTTTTGGTCTTTTTTTCTTTCTTTAGTTGTGGGTGGGCTTGTTGCTCACGATATTTTCATTCATTTCCACGTTTTAAACTGAGAAAATATGCGAAAAATCCTGAAACGAAACTAGCAAAATGCAGCTGAGGACAGATTTTTAAACTTGCAGAGGAATCATAATGTCTATAACAGAACAAAGTGACTACCTGAGAAGATGGTAGTGATAGGAAGGTTTCTAGACCAAATGTGAGTTAAGAAAGAGAAGATATGAATAATGATTTGATCAGGTAAAATGCACGAGTCAGAAGAGATTCTGTTTAACATGCAGAAAGTAGGAGACCTAGCACTTTCCAACACTTCAGTGGCAAAAACTGTAATGACGTTGACAAAATTCTTGGAGGCTTGAGTTTGACATGTTCTTCATAAGCGTTGTTACTCTCATCCATGCATTCATGTGATAGCTCTCCCATTTCTCTGAACAACTATGTCCCCAGAATATTTTCCCTAGATCAGCCAAGCAGTGACAACTATTCCTTATTTAAACCATAGAAGCAGGGAATCGAAGACTCTTAAAGTTGAACTTTCCTGTATATAATCAGTCTGTATTTTGCTCTTTAGGATTTAATTGTACTAAAGCTGAGTAACAGTAGAAACATTATTTCAGCGACATTGTTTTTGGCACAACGCAAACTCTATAAGTCCATCCAAATAATTTTTTTCTACATGTTGTACATCTCTGCAAAGTTATACTAAAGGTATACATTTGCTATTTGGAAGTGACATTAAATTGCACATTGTTAAAAGATAATAGGAAGCGCCAAGTTTCTCTCTGATTCTCTAATGATGAATTAATGTGTGGGCTGAGGATGGAGGGCAGCTCAGGTCATCCGTGTAATGATTTAGTGCTTGCTCATCCTCTGTGACCAACTTTTAAATGTCACTTGATGGCATTCATAATTCAGCTATTATTCTGGACTAAGCTGGTTACATGTTTCAACCCTTTCCAGCCTAACTTTGCTGAAAACTGATAGAAAATTAGAGAATGATGCTGGCAGCTGTCCTGAACATCTGAATAGAGCCAAAACCACAGTGATTCCTAACTGAGATTTAAATATGTAAAAAAAGAGAGAAGAAAATAAAAAAGGAGTGTGTGAAAGTCAGTATTATAGCAATGCTTGTTTTTGATCAGATTGACAGAAACATCCAGCTTGAAGAGTTGCAAGCATTTTATTGTCCTCCAAGCTGTTTGGAGTGTGAGGTATTCTCAGGGTCATTAGGGTCACAGCATGCAGTATAAGCATCTACACGAGGCGACGATCACTGAAGTTATAACTGAACATGAGACAAATTATGGAAAGGAGATTTAAGTGACTTTAATTGAATGTAGACAGAATGTACACAATCATGTACGCAGTCTGAGAAAAACAAACAATCCAGTGAGCAGCAGGTGTGTGGAGGAAAATGCCTTTTGATGTTAGAGGTTAGATTAGGACGGCTGCTAGAAGAAAACGTGCTCATATAGCCGCTCTTAGGAGCCGAGGCCTGCAGAATGCCATCAAACGACGAAGCAGCTTGCGCAGAAAACCACAACAGATGGTGCTCCTATTATAGGAAATAACTGGAAACTAAAGATGAAAGTCTAACTTAAAGAAAATACATATGCATTGTATACAAATGTAGTTTGTTCAAGGCTTACTTGTTTCTTCCAGTCTAGAGAGACGGATAAAGATAAGATACACATGGAAGTCCTGAAAAAAAGATATGTATATATATAAAATTTTTATTATTATTGTTGCTTTTTTGTTTTCAAATGATCGACCATCTCTTTGGGTATATATTTTTCTTTTACCACACATCTTTAAGACTTAGAGAGAAGTATGAAATTTCCAACTTAGATGTTGAAAAATTTCTCTGCGTTCTCTGTGAAAAGATTTCCAGATGACGTGCAGTGTTGAAATTCAGCTTGTCTGTGACATCCTGCTTCAAGTGTAATAAATTCAAGGGCAGAGCTGCTTCTTTGATGTCATGTTTAGATTTTAATATTCTTCCCTCATTCTTAAGGCTACACTCCCTACTTGTTTTTACTGTGAAAACAGACCAGGACGTTTCAAGATCTCATCAGCTACCACGTCTTCTCTGTGCCCCCATTTTCTAGTTTTCAGTGTAGAAGATCTGTTGGAGCCTCCTGAATAATACGCTTCAACTACAAGCTCCCCAATTAACCCACTTCTTTTTTATGCTGTTTTTGATGCAGTGTAAAAACTCTCCTGTTGCAGGAGGAGAGTCTGTGGTGATGCTGACTGCAGAAGTAGGACAGACAAATGAAAAACTGGTGGAACTCAGATTGAGATAAGATGATAAGACTTTTTGTTGGTGGAAGCAGAACATCCAGCCTGAAGGATTAACATTTTCTTACTAATAAAAAGCTGTAGAAACTGATATGTGAAGGTGAACTGCAAATCTATGCCACTTCATTCACATTCATTTCCCCCCCCCCCCCCCAAATAATAAAATCCAGATAATGATGGCTTCCTCCTGTATTCATGACTATTTGTTTCTGAAATTTCTAACTAAAATCCAGTGCAGTAAATGTGTGGAAAAAACTAGACCTGCTCATCCCATGAACAGTTTAAAAGTGAAACATAGTAGTGGCAGCATCCAGCTGTGGGGGATTCTTGTCATCAGACACAAAGAGAATAACTTTGGAAGAGACTGGCTTCCATTCCAGCAGGACAATGAACCAACACACAGCCAGAGCTATTAGGGAATGGTTTCACTCAAAACACACTTATGTCTCACTTGTGTCTTAGGAAGGCCTAGTCAAAGTCTGAACATACAACAAATTGTGAATTACTTGTAAAACCTGAAAATTGTGTAACACAAGAACAACTGGCAAAACAAACAACAACAACAACAAAAAAAACCAGTCTGTAAACGTGTAAAGCTTTTCAGAGACGTAACCCTGCAGACTTACTGTGGTGATTATAGCAAATAGTGAATGTACAAAGTAAAGACTCATGGGACGAGTGGAAATCACACTTGTAAGATTTATATTTGTGAAATATTTCAAAACGATTTATCATTTTTACAAGTGTGCACGGCTTTGTTTTGGTTGAAATCAGGATAGAGTATGTTGCATTTTGTGGTTTTAGTGAGACAAACTGATAAATGGTTTGATTAGTACTAATTCTTTTGCAAAGCAGTTGGTTTTATTTATTTTCATGTCTTAGATATCGGCGCCAAGTTGTGTGTGATTCAGCATCTGCTTTTGTCCTGTCGTTTGGCCACTGCTTTGTTTTGCCCTGAACCTTTTGAGGTAGATAAGATGAATGGCTGTGGCTGCAAAGCGCAGTATAACTACTGAGCATCCCATTTCTTACAAGGGCACTTGGCTGGCACCAGAGGCAGTGAAATTTGCCTTCTTTTTGTAAGAATTTAAACAAGGGCTATTTGCTATTTTATCTGTATTTACATTGTTGGCTGAGTTGGACTTGATGTAGTTTTGTCTAGCAACGTCCTGCTAGTTTGCGTCCGTCTATCAATTATTAATAAAAACACTGTGAAGAGTTTGGGATATTTTATCCTCTGTCCTTTAGTTTGTGTACATATGAATACCTGGTAAACGTACATGTGCTGATATGTTTAAGTGATTTAAGTCCCCCTTGTGGCCTTCAAGCTCTGGGTGGTCTCGATTATTTATGTGATTTGCGATGGAACAGGAAATTATATCAGATAACATCGCCGTGATCCCAAGGTTGATGCAACCCAGAGCATCTGCAGACCGCAGAAAATAACAATTCATGACATGTCTGCAGTTTGTTTTTGCAACATATATCTCTGAGAGCCGCCTGGAGACCAGGTCATTTGATAGGTTTTCATTTCACCTCACCTTGGCTGTCTGGACACTAGTTATGGGCAGCATCGAGTTTATGCCTTCAGTCTTTTAAAAGGCTTTTTCCTGATGTATGATTGATCGCACTGTTACGAAGCATGAAGAGCAACAGCCTGATTGGGCTCTAATGGAGCTCTGATGGAGCATTATCAAAGGGGGCCAGGACTGCTGCTGCGTTTCCCAATTGAATTAAAATATTTTTGCAGTGGACACAGGCGCAGCAGTGAGGCGAGGCACAGAAAAAATAATACTGGGGCTCCCACTGTGAGCTGACACTTGTTAAAGCTGAGTGTGTGGCCATAAAAGCCGGCTTGCAGAGGGACAGGAACGGACGGAGAGCCGTGTCAGTGCGGCCTTTGTTGCAGGGACAGGACCTGACGAATGTGGACGTGCTGCTACGCTTCAGTCAGCTCACAAAATGTAAAGACGCCACAAAAAGACAGCGGCCAGAGGCGGTGCGAGCACGACCGATAAACTGCCAGGCCAGAAACTCGCCTCCGATACCTGGTGGCGCTGGGACGAAGGCCATTTGACAGGTTTAAAAATAAGCAGAAGGCGAGAACACGGGAACAATAGAGAGACCTTTATGCTCTTTGTCTGGGATCTGTCTGAAATGTATTGAATGGGAGGAGGCCAAAAAAAAAAAAAAAAGGAACACAAAGCCGCCTCCTGGTTGACTCATCAAGCTTGGTTTGTTTCTGTAGCTTGCTGTCGTGCACCTTTAGCGATTACATCGTTTTTGATTTATAGTAGTGGGCTTCCAGTTCATTTCCACTCCCACCAGCTGCCACACTGCAACCCCCCGCCCCTCTGTGCGAATTCTCCATCTCTCTCCACTGTCTGACATTTGCAGGGGTTTTTATGTGAGCTGTGTGCATCGCAGAGCTCAGCTTAACTTAACCGGCCACCCGTTTTAATCGGCTCGCAGGCCCTGGGAGCTAACGAGCTTACAGCAAAGCGGGGCAGCGGTCAGCGACGAATATCTGTCTGTCAAAAGTATTTTTACCCTGCTTACGACTACTAGTGCTTTTGGCGACTCAGCGGTATTTTAAAGGCGCTTCTCTTTACCACAGGGAAGAGAAGAAATAAAAAACAAGTCGTTTCATTTTCCCTCACATCAGACGTATTACTTAGTTTTAGAACGTAGAAAAGCTTTGTGCTTCTAATCTGACTAAATGTGAAAAAAGTTCAATGGGTGTAACTATTTTTGCCATGCACCGTATATATCAGCTGATGCGGTACAATGTGCAAGGCCCAGAGGGGGAACATGATATCGCCTTCCTCTCAACGTAATCTTTAAAATCCAATTTCTGAAACGTGCACTTACTGATAGCAGCTATTTTTCCACTTTAGCAAAAAGCCCCAAGCATGGAAAATGTCTGCTTTTGTCCCCATCTAATTGGTTTGTATTGTATCTGCCATCCCTCGTTCTCTTGTATCATCTGCAGTGATTTAGACCCCCTCATGTCTGAGCGGGTAAAAGCGGCTGGAAAGCCACAGCAAAAGAGAAACACAACCCCAGAGCTTTTTAATCCACCCACTATCCTCTGCACCACTTTAGTCTGCATATGATGTGGGAGGCAATTGTCTGAACTCACTCATTTGATATGGAGAACACGCACACGCATGCAACATTTATGCTCACTAATCATTTAAAAAAGCTATCATGACTTTAATAAAGGGCTGTAAAAAATAACTAAAACCTCTGTCTGTGGCTAGAATGACATTTAAATGCTTGGGATTAAACAGAAAATGGAAAGAACATAATTTGTCTTTCAGGATGGCCTGAGGATGAAAATACTAAGTTGGATGTACACAAGGCAAACATTTATTTGGCTTTCTTGTGATGCTGCTTATCTGAGCAAGGATGAATAGATGCTACACATATGTCAGAGGATTCTTCATAAGCTACTGTTGTCTGCAGTTTTGGGTCACTTTCGTGCTGATTTCTGGTTTTAAATGTGTTAGATGGGACATTTTTTAGTTAAATGAAGAAAGAGATGGTGCAAGTTTCTTTTGAAATGTCTTTATTGGCTTGATACCTATACTTAATGTTGTTTTCTTGCTCATAATAGATATCCAACAGTGTAGTGGGCATAGTTCATAAACAGAGTTTTGTTAAGATACCTGCCTATGTTATCATTTGTATAAATGTAATATTATTTTAGGGCTTTTTTCAAATTATGAATTTAAACCCTTCTTTTTCCAGGATAGGATTTTGAAACTGGGTGCTTAAAATAAATTTAAAACATAAATTCAAAAGATAACTTGAATTGCAAGCGGTGATGAAAGCGTTCCAAGCCCTCTCCTGCAAGTTCGGCGCCGCCTGACCCACTTTCCTCTCGTGTTGTACCAGAACCCTTCGGCTCTTTCCCCTGCCATTTAGTAGGTCATTCACCCAAACAAACATCACCACTGAAGAAGTGTGTGTGGGCTAGTCTGAAGTTTAACCCCTCCACATAATAGATCTGGTTTTAAATAACACTGAAAGTGGAAAAAGGGAATGTACTTGAGCAGTACTTCATTTGATATATCACTTGAGCCTTGATGGCTTTTGGGTTGGCTGTAAACATCTTAACCAATTGTCTTTAATGTTAGGGTTATAGTTTGAGTCGGATGGTAGAAATTTGGACACAATTGGACGCTCCAACAGGAAAGACGTCCCACATGCACAACACAAAAACCAGAAACGGCAGACTGAACATCAAATGTCCATAATAGCCCTGATCTAAACCTGCTGTGAATAAACTGATTACCCTGAATTTATGTACTATGCTGAACAGCTGTGAAGAATAAAAAGCATTTTAAATGAACTCTGCTTTTTCTGCCAAGAAGAGTGGTCCAGCTATGCCAGAAACTTGATGGCTATAAATAGTTTGTGGTACAGGTCCAAATTACAAAGGGGCATTTCATCCAGTATCAGTGCTGATGCATGAATATGCATAATGTTTGTAGACTACAGTTTACTCAAATTGAAAAAGAAGAGTCTGAATGCTCCATTTTAAGCACAGAATGTGACATTCCTGCTATAATTGTTACTAGTAAACATTCAAACCTGTTTTTACCACTAGTTGGGACATTTTTCTGGAAAGAGAAAAAAAATATCTATTATCTTAAAAGGATTAATTTTCCAGCAACTCACTAGCTTTCATAAAGCATTTGCAGCTGTACATATAGAGCTATAGAGTTTTTTTGGCTTATCTCCTGTCTGCTGCCGTAAGGTAATTGAAGGTCTTTCACTGTAATATTTATTTATTTATCTCCAACATTTTCTTTTTGTACTAAAAGTCTAAATGAGCTGCAGCACTGCAGGACTCAGCAATCCTGCCCTATATGGCTCTTGGACACGTACTTCTTATTTACTCCTGACAGCTTCAAATTGAAACTGTGATCACATTTTCCACACCGTTCTAGAGTCACGGTCGGTTTTAGAGCCGGTCAGCTTCGCACTGCAGGGGGAAGAGAGTTTTTCTTCTCTTGTCTCTCTGTGCCCTTCCCTCCTGATATCTCTCCTTTTTTTTCCCCCCTTCTGGCTTAGTAGCAGATCCTCGGGGGAGCCATCAATAGCTGACCCTGACATTGTTTTATTTTCCGCTAGTCCTCCAGCCTCCCCTCAGCCTCTCGGTGGACTGGGCTGTCCATTAGTTAAGACTGAAGACCCGACAGACAGATGACTTGAGATTGGATTAGCAGAACAGAGGAGATAAGGAGTGGATTAATCACAGCGAGAGTGTTTCTCTCTGTGACAGCTATAGACAGTTTTGTCATTACTGTCTGATGGGACGGGAGCAAAGACCCATGTCTGCTGAGCAAATATCCGCTGTTTGTCTGAAAAATATCACACTCCTGCTGCTCAGATGCAGCCTCAGCCAAGGACAGCCTCCAGTAAGGAAGAGCATCACTGGCAAAATAATTCAAGTGAAGAGGCAACTCTAGTGCGAACATAAAGAATGTCCCACAAATTACGCATGTGGACTTGACTGTCAATCTAAATACAAACACACACACATCCTTGTACTTCAATTCAAACTGAAGACTTTGTTTTGACTACTTCATTTCAGTAGCTACATGTCTGCCTAACCCAGACTAACTTTAACCTAAACTCAATTCACATCCAAAAACAGAACCTCTCTTCATGGGATCTGTACTTTGGGTTCCATAAAAAGCAACCGGTCCTCACAACGTAGTATTTGTTGGAAAAACGGCCCTTACAACACATCAAGCTCAATGCCACACACACACACACGCACACGCACGCACACACACACACTCCCACACGCACACACACATTAATCCATTTTTACTGCACTAACAACCAAATCCAAAAGATAGACTGAGCAAAAAAAATCAATGCCTGCCTTTTTCTTGTTTACTCACAGTTCGGTTCACAACAGATTGCCTCGGCGCAGTCCAACAGACACACAATCACCACCAAAATGTCACCTGTGGTTGTGTCCTTGTTTGTGAACTGAAAACAGAACAGCCTCCCCCTCTGAGCCTGGAGCCAGAGAGTGTCTCTGGCAGTCCTGCACTTAGCTGGTGTGTCTGGCCTCATGCCCAGCTCGTCCAGAACCTGGATGGACTTTACATTGCCTGTTAGGGGCACAGATGTAAGCCAGCGGGTGTGTGAAGCGGATAAGAACCCAAGATCAGGTCCAAGGTTAATTTCCTGCATACGCACTCGTCAGGACCTTCTGCCTCTGAGAAGGTTTTTGTTTGAGCGATACCTCTACCCCGCTTTTTAATTAGTGGGCTCGCTACGAGAGACAGCAGAATACATGTAAGGAGATGATTATTCGATATTAACCTGTAGTCATTCAAATACATTTTATACAAAAAAGACAATCTCTTTTTAAACCGACTTTGAATCGTACACAACTTTCCCAGTTTCAAGTCAGCTGGGGTTACCAAAATAATTTCTGTTTCTATTATAAATACGGTTATTGATGAGGGAGATCCTTTTTAGGAGAAAATGCAACATTTCAGGCTTTTTTTTCCAGGCTTAACGCTGCTAAATGTGGTAAAGACAGCTAAACAACTTACCATTCCAGGAACAACCGTTTATCTACGTCCATTGGTGGCTATGCTAACTAGCCTGAGCTTTCATGGCAGGCTCCGTTGAGGTGAACCAGCTGTAAAGTAGTTGAGAGGAGAGGGGAGATTGTGAGAGGTGTATACTGGTTCTGATCTGCTCTGCATCCTCAGATCAAAACACTGAGAAACAACATTCAATTTCTATGTTCTGCAAATCTGGAACAAACTTTCAGAAAACTGTAAAACACCTGAAACACCGAGTTCCTTTAAGTCAAAGCTAAATCAAGACCACATGTTTAGAGATGCTTTTGAACCACAATAAATGGAACATTGACCGACATCTTTGATGTGTATTGATTATTATAATGATGATAAAATGTAATGTCTCATGAGTTTTCACGCCTTTTGACTATATGTTTTTTTTTTTAACTGCTATGTAGCTGAAATGTGGTATACAGATAAACTTGATTGACTCAATTGAATCTCAGTGGTCACTGTAAATGCTAAATACCGACAAATTACCAAAATACGAGTAGGATGTAATCAATGCAGAAATTATTGTTTCCAGCTGTTTGAGTGGAAGACTGGAGAGTAAAATAAAAAAAAACAAAAACAAATCTTGTTTCATAAAGGTCTAAAAGTTGGAGCTCAATATTAGTAACTTCCTCTGTTCTGTGCTGTTGCACTCTCTGATTTCCTGCCTCGCTTCCTGTTTGGTGTTTGAGGCCACAGGATGTGTGAACAGACTGCCAACCCTCTAGAAAATTTATAAAATTGTACCCCCATCCATGAGTTAAGTCCATCAGAGTCACATCTGTTTTAAGGCAAGGAAACAAAAATCTTACTGAGGACAAAGGAGGGTTTTGATTTGAGTTTTGTTTTTGACCCTGCAGAGCTGCGTGAGTCTCTGAGAGCCTGGTGTGTCAGGTTCAATCACCATAGAAACATATTTCCTAGATTTGCATTTAGAGGGAGTTAAGCATTTCAATTTCACTGAGAGAAAGCAGAAGTCAACAGACCAGTCACGGAGAACCTGAACTCGCCCCCAACGTGAGAAATACCAAAATCTATAAGCAACACCTCATTTGTATTCAGAGCTTCTCCTCCTAACTCTAACCTTTAATATTCAATTTCTGGAGGCGGTAAGTTATGGACCACTCAACTCGTGTCCCTTTTAGCTTTATGTCAAGCTTGTTGTTTTAATAAAAGCAGCAGCGTGTGTTGCCACAGGTAAGATACGCATCGTTTTATGTATTATCTGCAAATGTGAATGAGGAATAATTAAACCAGCTACTTTAAAGCTGAGACGTACCATATTTATTTTACTTTTCCTTGGTTACAAGCAAAAAAAAAAAAACCAGCATCCACTATAATCGACATAACAAATCCAAGAATATGTGACACTTTGTGTGTTTAAGTGATCTTCCCTCTCTCCTGGTTTCCTAATGCCTCAATATTTATATTTTATTGTTGAAGTTTTTGTCTATTTCCCTGGAGAACAAATGTGACATGACACAAGGATCTATTTCTTATTCAATAGTCACTTGCCTAGATAAGAACTCATGTTTATCTTGCCTCTACGAACTTTAAGAACAATGGAAAGGATGGATAAAAATTATTTATGTCTCCAATGCTCACTTTTATGGAGCCATAGCAAATACCGAAGTAATGTCATCATAACAAGAGCATTTAAAAAAATACTGCAGCCTTTTCTGCCCCCCATCACAGACTAAAATGTGAGGTCAGCAAAGCTACAGGATTTTACATGGAGCTCAGTGGTTTAGTTAGATGAATCTGAGATTGAGGTTTCCGGCAACAAACACTGTGAGCTGTATAAAAAAAAATGGGTTTGACACAAAACAAAAGATGAATATATTAAATAGCGTCTTGTACTGGCTGTAAAGTGTGGTTTAGGATCAGGCATGCTGTGGGACTGTTTCTCTTCGAAATGGTACAGAGCATCATGAACTCTTCATCTAATTTAGTGTCCTCTTCCTGAAAACCAAGAATAGTTTAGAACCGAATCCTTCGGCAAGATGATGGTCTGAAAACATGGAAAAATGAACACAGAAATGGTTCGCCAGACCCAATCTTTGTCCAGTCCATCACAAGGCAAACCTCTGGGTTGAGCTAAGAAGAAAAGGGCATAAGACATGAGAGAAGAATCTGAAGGATGTAAAGATAATGAAATCACAAACAAAGATAAATCTACATGTATCTCCACATCTTTTGAAATATTGTGGGAGAAGACTGGTTACTCTTAACAAAGTCCTGTGGAATGTAATTCCAAATAATTTGCGGAAAATGTTCTTGTTTGTGAATTTTTTCATGGAACATATCTAAAATATTCGTTATGAAATTGATTTTTAGTTGAAATACCTAAGTGCAATGATTCTTAACATGCTATTGGCTGGCATTTACAGCCAATCCTGTAGTGGCATTCATTACCCTTGCCGCTGATTGGCTGTACCCTCAAGGAAAGCTAGATACTGGTTTCTGCAGATACCAACCTGATACAAAGTGGAGTAAAACTACCTGGTTCTGTGAGAGACATAAATAACTCACTGAGTAAAAGAGGAAAACAAATATATCAAAGACAAAGGAAAATCAAACCTAAAGCATGATGAAACACCAGAAAATTCAAAACTAAAGAATAAACTTCAAGTGGAACACCAGCGATGACAAACAGAAATCCATTTGAAATAATCCATCTTACTGTTGAGGTTACTCAGCCTGCTGTGTTCCTGCAGCTGCTCCGTGTTGCATTCTCCTTCCTCTGTTGCTCACCTAATTTCTGCCAACCTCAGCTTCATCCAGGCGCGGATATGTGACTGATTTTCACCTGCAGCTTCATTTGCTGCCTCAGCTCGTTTGCAGCTAAAAGCTTTTATTTGACGGATGATCTCAGAGGTTGCGTCCTGGCCTTTAGCTGCGTGTTTCCTCACTTCATTCATATGCTGTCACACTTGCTTTTTTTTGTCGCTATTCTAACAAATTACCAACTTACTGACTGCTGCCGATTTGTCTCTCCAAAGTTGTTGTTTTTTCCAGGAACCTTTTTCTCTCTTCCGCATCTGCACTCAGGCTATTTGATGTACGATTAAAGATTAATTTAACTGTATGACTGCGATATAAATAATTGCTGGGATTTAATTAGCAAACCTAGCAGGGGAATTTAGTCCCATGTAGTCCTGATTTAATTAATGAAGTCGTATGCGGCTTTGGTTGGAGTTATACACTGGGAGCAGTAGTCCTGTATTCACGCACACACACACACACACACACACACACACACACACACACACACACACACACCTGTTATATTTTAGTTGGGCTTTAATCAATTATTCAACATTTCATTGAAGATGCCTTCATGGCTCTGCATCTGTCATGCTGGGCCCTTAGTTGCTATGTTTGCTGCACAGACTTTTGCATCTATGCAGAAGGATATTACATTTAATATTTTTATGTCTGCGTGTTTAATGAGAGACCTGTCATATCCATCTCCTGCTTGCACTCCCTGGGTGCTGAAACGTCTCATCAGTGCCTGACGTTGGCATGAAGCTGTGAGGGTTATTCATGCGACGCAGTGATGTGTGCAGAGATATTCCACATCCCTTTCAGAAGGCACTGACCCTCGACAAAAAAAAAAAAAAAAAAAAAAGCCAGGGACCGCGTGTCAAATAGAGAGCGGGCTTCACGTCAAGGGAGGACTCACGCTGACCCAGAAACACTCAGGGTCCAGAGTTTTGTTTAACTGTATTTGTTTTTATTGCTGTAGTAGAGGTTGGACATCGTCCGTGGAGACCGGAGGCCTCGTGCATAAAGCCGTGCGCACGCACGTGGCCGCGCACCTTTATTTATAAATCCTAATTTGCGGGAAATAGAGCGCAGCTGCTGGTCCGCCCTGTCGCCACCCATAAATCCATATGCAAATTAGTATAAATACCCGGAAGTCTGCCACCACGTGACGCAATAGCCGTGACAATGTCCTTGTTCGAAGCAGTATTTATAATAATAATAATAATAGCCTACTTAGATATTTTATTTTAAAGGTGCTTTGAGGACACATAATGTACCTCACAAAAATAAAAATAAATTTCAAAGAAAAAAAATCCAAATAAATAAATAAATAAATAAATAAATAAATAAATAAATAAATAAATAAATAAATAAATAAATAAATAAAGAGATAGAGTTTTTCACATACTTTTATTTTTATTTTCTTTATTTTGTGTGGGTGTTAGCTTATTGTATGAGGATCAATGCAGTACAGTTTCACCGCATTTAAACAATAAAATATTTAAATCATGAAAAACATCGGGTTTGACGCTTCTTGGTCTAAATAACACAGAATATAGTCAAATTTCAGAGCTACTTAGACGAGTTTTGACGCTTTGTAGTTTGATATTGTCCACAGAAAAGGTTTGCGGGGCTGCCGCACATTTTCACGCCAGCGAAAAAGTGTGCGTATATTCACGCAAACTTTGACGCTAAGTTAATTTTTATACATGCAGAGCTTGTGTGTAAAATATGGCGCCGCATATTTTTTGTGTGCATGCACGCCTTATGCATGAGGTCTTTTTTCTTCTTTTGTTTCCAGAATGTTTTTCAGTACCCTGACAAGGAGATGGATGACTAATCTCAAGAAGAAGAAGGTGTCATTTGTAGTCATCAATATGCTAAATATGAACAAAGACCACCAACATCTCACGCCTGAGCAACTTTGCCAATACAAATTAATAAATAAAAAGTAAAAATGCTTGAAAAAATATTTTCAGCATAAAATGGATGTTTTTTTTAAACCACCATCATGTGGAAGTATGTGTTCTTCTTAAAATTGAATTGACTTCTCCCCCGTAATGTTCCCCCATTATGGTTCACTGTCTTAAAGAAATGGTAAGGAAACTGTAGCCAGGTGAAAACCAGCCCCTGGTCCTACACTATTTGCTTCAAACAGAGGGTCTGGACTCTCAGTTATTAAGAAATGATTACTTCCTGGAGGCGTGGACTGTGTTGAAGTTTTACATTTTGCCAAATTGGTAATGTTTGCCTGATATACAGCACACAGCTTCTAATCGAACTCAATTAGAAGCTGTGTCCAAACTTTTGGTCTGT
Organism: Gambusia affinis; assembly: GCF_019740435.1. Taxonomy (NCBI): domain Eukaryota; kingdom Metazoa; phylum Chordata; class Actinopteri; order Cyprinodontiformes; family Poeciliidae; genus Gambusia; species Gambusia affinis. The sequence continues at coordinate 10,980,900 of NC_057877.1, read as the reverse complement.
ATTGTACATGTAATGCAACACTTTGATGCCAAGAAGCTTACAGGAAGTTGCTTGAGCTGTAAACAACCATCTTCCACTGCGAAGAGGGAAGAACTGAGCCAAAGAAGGCAGCTGCTAATTCAATATTTAGAAGTGTGACCAAAACGGACTGAACAGCTTTGTTCACTTCCTCCACTATAATTGTTAAAACCACAGGCAGACTACAATTCTAAAACGGTCCAGACAATCTGCGTCATCATTCAAATGTTCTCCTTCTGTTCGTTGATTGGCTTGGTGAAAAATCTACCGGAGACAATCCGAGTCAATTGAAGAAAGCCCAGACTGTGCTGGAAGTGAGAGTTGTTTTGCACAAGAATGCAGGAAAATGCAATGTGGAGTGAAATTCTTGATGGCGCCTCAATGAACAGGGAGCCGGTTAAAGATTATTCTACCCCACCACAAAATAAACTCTCAAATCTCAAGCATTTGTTCAAATTTGAAACAAGTTGTATGCTTCTTATCTAAGCAAATAAATATGTACATTTAGTATGTAACTGTAACTTTGTGCAGCTATTTTTGAAAGTGTTTGATGAATCCTTTTTACACTGGCTAACCTTTTTTCGACTATCTCCCTCCCATCAGTCAGTCGCTCATTAAAGCTCAGCTCTTCTGAAGGTCAAGGTCTCCACAGGGGGCTTTAGAGGAAGCTTCCCCACCCAGACATCAGTAAAGGGAGAGGTCTTTCATTTAATTACCAATCATTCTCTGAGAAAACTGTTAAGCTGCACACCTTTCAGCTTCTGGCCGCAGTGGTATTAATTTTTTTTTTTTTGTTGCTGTTATTATTATTTATTTTCCAGGCTGTGTGGCACAACGTGTGAAGTCTAAAGATACTTGAGGCCCATGGCTATTGCAGTCCCCAGTTCCTGTTTATGTAAACACTGTTACAAGAAAAGAAACTGTGTAGTCACGCACACATCCACACAGAGCCTAACAGTTGTCTCAGTGTTTACCCAGGCAAATATGCTCTCCTGCCCACAACCTGGAGGAATTTCTTTGTGTTTGTCTTTAGTCTTCAGAGTTCCCCAGAGGTGTATGCTTCCTTCAGCAACCTCCTTGGGGCTACTTCTCCTTCTCTTTTGGCCTCTCCCATACTTACACACTTCTGTATCCCTCCCTTATCCCCGATTGCTACATCCTTTGCTGACTCCTCTCCTCAAAACTCCTCTCTTTTCCTCTGAACCGCCCCTAATTCAGTCCTGTGTGTTCAGTATATCGCTTTGACTTTCTTCCTGCTGCAGCTGAGGCACGGTGAGTCACCTGCTGCTGTCCAAGCCTACGGCTGTGGGACCGTCCAGCCCACGCACACACTCTCAACACACACAGAAACAGTGAAGCTCCGTCACCCTGCATTGCCGTGCTATATAAAACATTTCTATGTCATCCCATCATAATTTGAAACGTGATGAGAAATTTGTGAACATGTGTCACCTGAACCAGAATACTGATGGTTCCACATGGACATTTTTGTTAGCATTAGAGGTTTTGGACTATCGTGCTTCAGAGATCCCCTTCTCTTTTAGGGTGCATCAAGGCTCTGTACTTGGACCCATGCTATTCTCACTCCACATGATTCTCCCTGGCTTTGTTTAAGGAAACGCCTCTTTTTATTGCTGTGTAGAGGAAATTCCAATCAGCTTTCAGTCAAAGCATAACAACTGACTTACTGTAGAAACCACTGATTGATTGTTTTGCTGAAATCGACTCCTAGATTGCCACATATCCTTAATTTCCTTAATTTCAGCAAAAATCAAACAGATCAATCATGTTTTTGCCACATGTGTCCAGATTGATAACTTTGAATTTGGATAACCCGGTGGCTTTTGTTAAATCAAATGTAAAAAGTAAATACTTTAAAGTGAGACTTCTGTCGTCAGAGGTAAGATCATGTTTTGCTGACATAGAAAGAGTGACTCCTGCTATCATTGCTTCCCACATGGATGCTTGCATGTGTTTTTGAACGTTGGTATCAAACCTCGCTTTCACCTCTCTAGTCGGTCCAGAAGACTTTAGACTAGAAAGCCTGATCATATGTCACATCGTACTTCCCACCATTTCCTCTCTGTGTCTACCAGGATCAAGACTTTCCTGCTGAGCTAGAAAGCTCTCATTGGTCAATCTCCAGCAACCAACGAGAGATCCCTCTCTGCCTACCAAATGTCTTTTAGGGTCACATAGGTCAGGGATCACCTCCTCCTAGATGGTCTAAGCTTTCACACAGAGGTCACTGGCCTTTGCATCTGTTCGCCCTAGATTGTAGAAACAATGTGGTTTAGAGCGCTGTGGTTAGCGCTCTAAACCTTTCACTTGTAAACAACAAGTGAAAGCACTTGTTGTTTACAAGTGCTTTCAAAAATTTTGTGCTGAGAAAAGGATGGGGAGGAGAGGTTAGGAGCTGGATGTGAAGCAAAAAGAAAAATACAGGCCTTTATGGTGAAGCTCTAAAATTCAGAAAAACCTTAATAGTTTCATGTGTTTTTCTGCTTATTTTGCTAATTTGTTGCATTTTAAGCATGAGGCGTTATTTTCAAAAATAAATAAAAACATATTATGTCCTTAACTAACAAGAATAGAAAATTATGTTACAGGGCAGACACAAATCTTATTAAAAAGCTTCTTCATAAAAGCTTTAGGCTCATAAACATTTTGCAGATCCCAGGAGCATTGTTTTTGGAGTTACATTTTATTTCAGCTAATCTAATGTAATCAAGGTCTTCTGCATAAGATTAAAAACACAAAGTGATATGCATGGGGAAGCCAACAGTCAGATTTCTGAGGGCCCTGAATGCCACAGCCGTATGTGCCTTCAGGCTGTGTCTAAAGCAGGCAGCCAAGAGAGGCAGCAGCTAATGCTAATGCAACTTTTTCATATTACATCCAAGACTCTTCAGTCTTATGGCGGTGACTGCTGTTTTGCTGACTGCCTGCCCAGTCCAATAGCAACTAGTGGCCAGATGGGCTCAGCACGACACTTTCTGCAACATGCTGCCTGGCAGCGTGAATCCGGAGCGAAACACTTCATCTCTCCCATTTCCTTTGTGATACAGCCACTCTCTACTGGAGCGGTCGGTGCTGTGCACCATAAATGTTGTGCTTCATTTTCCGCTTTTCTTTGTTTGGTATTACATTGAGATTGAAGTGGCGTCTGAACTGCGTTGGGTTTATTGAGACTTGATTGATTATTCAGTTGCTGCCTGTTTTAATTCTCCCTTTCCATGTTCAGATTTTGTTTCTAGCTCCTTTGCTCCTGCTTTCTACTCTCATCTCTTTGAATGTTTGTGTTCACATGCGTCTTGTTTGTCTCTCTGTATCCCAGCCTTCTCCCTTGTCAGCTGCCAGTTTCTTGGATCGTGGTTGTTTGTTTCTGCAGTCGAGTTTATCCAGCTTGTTACCCACCTGTTTGTGTGTGTTGGATTTTCATAGGTGGTGTTTTTGTTTGTTTGGACTTTTTTTTGGATTCAAACCAGATAGTGGGTAGAAAAATCCCCCCCAACTGCTGAAATTTGCTGTTCAAAAAGTGCAAACTATGAGAACTAGACAGATTTCTTTGGACAGTTTATTCCACCATCAGGTAAAATGTCTGAGGAATACACATTAAAAAATTTATAACTTTTTCTTGCATATTAAGGAGAACAGTTTAGTTTATTGTCATGAGCACAGAGGGCATCAAAATTACCCAAGCTCCAGTAAATTTTCTGATTTTAAAAAAGAGACCATAAATATTTTTAGTAGGGCAACAAAGAAAAAAAAAAGAACTATTGTCAGATTTCCAAATGTGGGACTTTTATAGTCATTTCAGCATCCAACTTTCTTATATTCACACATGGCAACAATCAAAGTAACTCCAATTAAGGTGAAAGGAAGTTTTGGCATCCTCGTAGGATTTTTCTGACATTTGCCCATTCCTTTCTTTCAGCTAAAGATAGTTTACAGAGAGCTTGTAAAGGGGAAATGGGATTTCTTGTTAAAAGGAAAGTGATATGTTGCATAATAAAGACATTTTTATGTGGTTAAAGAAAAAAGGTGGAATAAAATGGAAATCATGACAATTCTCTGCTACTCCAGAATGGAAAGTGGCCACGGAGGAAACAACAACAACGCTGCAGGGATTTCTGCTGTTTGCTGGTCGTGTTCTGCAGAAACAGTCCATATATATGTTCTATAGTGACAAACATTACTCAGAGACAAAACATAGTGGTGGCAGCATCATGCTGTCTGAGCACTTTTTATTGAAGGAAAGTTGAAATTGAAATCAATCATCATGCTCCAATAAAGTATATCATCAAGGGGAGCTATTTTTATTTTTTCTTTCGCCATTAATCATGGGAAATCATGACAGAGTCCTTGATGGTTCAGCAGCATGCAAATGAATGGGCCCTAAGGGACATTTGGACTTTACTGACTCAACAATTATTAAAGAGTACATGGAAGCTCTGGATGAAACTTTTATTGAAGAACAAACAAAAACAAGATGTGTGTGAAAGGCTAACACAGTTACCCTTGTTAGCTTGAGTATTAACCTGTAGATGTACTAAAACAGCTGGATGAAGCTGCAGATAAGGCAGCTCATATATCTGACAATGCACTACTGTTTGTTTGAGTGGATATTGATGTTATTATTAGAAATATTTGAGGGAATATTATGGAAAAGGGTGCTCTTTTTTATTTTTCAAAATGCAACAACTTTATATTAAAAATTTTGTTTTCTAAAGCTGCCTGTAATAAAAGAGGATTAAAAAGACATAAAAAAACTGAAAAAGAGCATTTGTTATATATGTGAGTTATTATGAAATGTAAGGGTTTAATGTGAAATTTAGACATAAACAGTAAAAATCTATTGATTTATCTCAATTGTCACGTAAGCATTACTTCTTGTGCCTCAATAAAATATAGCTAAAGACTTCTAGTTTAAATTAAAGCATTACCATAAGTTAAAATAATGTATCAATGTCCAGGTGATTTCAAAAATGCAGTTTATAATAATACTTAAAAATTGCTGTTTCAAGATGCTCCTCCTCAAATCTTACTGGTCTTTAGCAATTTTGCAAATGAAAAGAATAAAAAAATATCTGCAGACGTGAAGACTGGTTAAGTCTTGACTCAAGCTGGGCAACAAATAAACGCACACAAAAGTTTCATGTTTTTAATTGTAAAACAACAACAACAAAAAAACAATCCCACTCACTTAATCTATGTATTATTTTCATTTTACAACTGCGCTCAATTTTGTGTTTGTTTCTGACAACATAATCCCAGCTGGAAACAGAGAAATTTGTGATCATGATGTGATAAAATGCTGACAAGAGATATAATTATTTCAGCAAGTCACTGTACTTCAAAACTCAATTTAGGAGTTACATTTACTGCATAATGATGAACAACTGTTGTACATGTTTTCGTGGGAGTAAGGCAGTTTGGATCCCAGGACCATGACTGAGAGGAACCAGACCTTTCAGTTTGACAAATGAGCGTAAAGCCTGTGGTTTGCTGTTCCTTCAGCGCCGGCAGGTCTGGTGGCTTCATGTTTTATGTATGACATATTTACGTCAGTGCGGCAGGAAGTATGAAAAATATTCAGACTGGAAAGCTCTTGGAACTCCGAGAGGATTTGGTTTCCACAGCTGATGAGGCGGTGATTATTAGCGTGCTGTGGTGATGGAAACAGATCCTCACCTTCACAACAAAGCCCCTCAACCTCCTATGGAAATTACAGTCATGAAGGTCAACATACTACTCGGTCTTAAAAGTGCAGCCGCCAGCAGGAATGATGACACTCCTCCTTATTATTCACTTTACAGTAAAAAAAAAAAAAACGGAAACACTGTATCATGCAGAGAGACTGCAGCACGGACGAATCCGGCTCAGGAGATCCCCATTGTGTCTGCTGAGGGCCGCGGCTCAGACTGCAGATGGGATGAAACATGGCACAGCTTTCCAATTTTTAACAGGATATGACACTGCTGCGCTGCCTCCATTCCACGCGCTTTGAAAACGCTCACGGTGTGAAAAATCTGCGTGGATGACTGGGGCAGTAATGCAAATCTTCCTGACATGCTTGTCACCATCTGGGCCCATTAAAGAGTAAATATTTTAGTCAGGAATGAGATAGAATGTGCCTGGCATGATTAAAAGCCTCAAAATGAAACTTTCTTTTTTTTGTTCATTCAGCATTGCTTAGTTTATACAAAGATTTTTTTATTGGGATGTTTGCAAAATAGTCAACAGATTTTAAGATTAACTCCATTAAAGCTCAGATGTTGTGAAACCTGGGTTGCACAGTGTTGCATAATGTTGCACAGTGTTGCACAGTTGCCTGTAAAGCTTCATGTCATCATGTTTTGGCTCTAGCTCTCCTGAGATTTAAAAAAAACAACTTATCCTGCACTATCCATGGAATGGGATCCAGTTCCAACCTTAATGCTGTATTATATTTGCAGCCACCTGGCACACCATCCCTCTCTCCCCGCAGCCTCATTGTGGTACAAGGGCGCAGCAGATGTTGTTCGGTTGCTGTAATAGGTTGGATGTTGTCTGCTGAGATCATGGTTTTATCTAGACCTCGGATACTGAAGCAGGGGATTTTTATAAGCCAGCCAAGAGAACAGAATAACATTTCATCATCAGTCTACTCACCTGTAGGAATTTATGCTCTATGCATAAAACCTGATGATGGATGATGTAAAGCAGAATATTGAATCTGGGCTCTTACATTAACGGAAATGTACTCTTACCAGGTTAGGGAAAAAGTATTAGTGTCTAAATGTTGAATGCTGGTAAAGAGAACCCCACAAAAAGAGTTGAAAATGCAGAGAGAAACGTTTACTTTTAGGTGACTGAGTGGAAATTTAAACAACTTTTTTTTTTTCTTTTGGTAGAAATAATGGAAAACTATGTTTCACTTTCCATCCACTTTACAATTAAATAATTTTTTGTTGTTGTTGTTAAAATCAGACTTTATAAGAGTTTGAAAAGTTTTGCAAAGTGCTGTAAAAGTACCAGTGCTGGTTGTTTGCCTACAGCCAGGTCAAACCGAATAAAATGATTAATTTCAGAAACACAAGTTAACTTGACTTGTTTGTTGTAGGCTGTGGGAGGAAGCTGAAATGTCCAGAAAAATGAGGCACAGACACAGAAAGAGCACTGGACCTCCACACAGAAAGGTCTGCAGGCCTCAGGCTAAAACCTGCTCCATCCTGTCGTACTTTGAGAGCTCAATGAATTTAACTGGTTGTTTTTCACCAATTGCATGTTTGAAATCAAATAGTAAAGTAATGATACACATCTGATCAGTTGTATTTTAGTCCCATTAAGGTTCACATGATGACTAATCACTGGTTTCCATTTCCAGATTAGCTCTACAAATAGTGGGACATTTGTATCCCAGAAGATCAATGTTCTCAAAGACTGATGTAATTTATGACTCTGAATACCTTCAGTCAAACTCAGAAATGTTTTTTTTTTTATAACAGAATTATATGTCAGAAAATACCATGTATCATATTTCTCATTATGCATTCTTCCTATCAGAAATAAAATGTTAGTCAAGGTAAAGGATTATTCAAAATGTAAATACGTTAGGTTTAAGAAAAAAAACCCTTACAAAAAAATCCCATGAAAATCAAGTGATCACATATGATTCACATGTGAATCACATGTGATTTTACCACAAAACATTCCAAAATCACACGTATTCATGTGCTTTCGCATGTGATTCACATCATTCACATGTAAAATTTGTGTGAACCACATGTGAAAGTCACATGTGATTTTCATGGGATTTTTTTGTAAGGGAAAGGCGTTTAACTTTCAGTATATTTGCATTATTTAATTTTAATAGTATTAAAATTAAATAATGCCTGTTACATCATAATCCAGTGTTGACATGGCTTATGATGTTTTGTATTTTAAAATAAAATAAAAAAATTCACCACTTTGAGGCAGAAACTGCAAAATGGGAACAGATGTGGTTTTGTTACACTCGGTTGCATTTCCTCCAGCCTTGGAAAAATAATAAAATCCTACAATATTTTAAAAGGGTCAGATTTACTGCTCAGTGCACGGAATCATTTTAGGAGATGAAGAATTTTGGGTAAGTTTAAAGGCCGGAGGATTTGATTTTACAAGGGGGTATCGGTCTGAACCCACTTGCTATATTTTTTCTTCTGATTTTTATTCATAAACGTCATTAAAAACCACGTCCAAATGGATAATTTTTCTCCGGCTTCATAGTTATGCTCCACTTTTTGCTGATCTGTCATAAAATTCCAATAAAACATCTTGTGGTTTGTGGTTGTTCTGCAATAAAACATGACAAATTTCAAGAGACATGGATACTTTGGCAAGACAGTCTGCACTTTGGGCTTCCCGCTGTCACCCACAAACACTAAATCCTGAAGGATTTTAGTATGCAGCTGAGATCTGCAGCATTTAAAGGAAAACTTATGCACCCCTTCTGACAAAAGCTTGGTTATATTATGCACAAATGTTAATATTTCAGAAATGGCCACGTTTCATTTAGATGCACCGGTAAGCATATGGGGCGTCTTTTAGAACAAGTGATATATTTCAAGCATTTATTTCAGTTTATTATAATGATTCTGGTTGGCAGCTAATTGAAACCCAAAATTAGATATTAGATAGGACCAATGTTTAAAATGAACTCTAAAAATGTATGTCTGAGCTGATATTGTGATAATGTTGACAAATGTATAAAAAAAATACTATAAAAGTTACATACTGCAGCTTTAATGTCATGTTAATACATGTTCAAAAACATTATTAAACATATGAAATACTTTTCTATATCACGTTACTTATCATGGTTTAGAAACCTTAGCTGTAATATTTTACATATCTTGATTTCCATTTAATATCTTAAATATTAATATATTAAAACTTAATATAATGTTATATCTCAAATAACACGTTTAAACATGTTTGTTCATAAATATTGTATTTCAGATAAAACTCAATTTAAAAATGTTATGCATCTTAAATGTAAAAAAACACAAAATGGTGTGATTTAGGAATGTTCATTTAAATAACGCTTAATTGTTCAGCAGCACTTGCATTCTTTGCCTTTTGCCTTTGCCAAAGATCAGTTTCTTTTGATTTCTTTTTTTTTTTTTTTTTTACATTAGAAAGGTAGATAACTTGAAAAAATTAAGTGGGATTTAAAGCTGTAACATGTGTTCCATTAACATGATAGCATCGTCTTTACATAAAACAATTCCATTGAGTAATACTGGCTATCAAAAATAAGCTTATGTTATTCATTATAATATTATTGCTGAGACATAAAAAAAAGTTATTCCATCGATCCATTTTCTGTCCACCCTCGTCCCTAATGGGGTCGGAAGGGTTGCTGGTTCCTATCTCCAGCTAAGTTCCGGGCGAGAGGCGGGATTCACCCTGGACAGGTCGCCAGTCTGTCGCAGGGCAACACAGAAAACAGACAGGACACACAACCATTCACACACACTCTCACACCTAGGGAGAATTTAGAGAGACCAATTAACCTGACAGTCATGTTTTTGGACTGTGGGAGGAAGCCGGAGAACCCGGAGAGAACCCACCATGCACAGGGAGAACATGCAAACTCCATGCAGAAAGACCCCGGGCCGGGAATCGAACCCAGGACCTTCTTGCTGCAGGGCAACAGCTCTACCAACTGTGCCACTGTGCATTGATCATACATAATATATTTACTTTATGGTAACAGATAAAATGTTTGTAATTTCAACTTAATATTTTCAAGTAATCTTATGTAAATAACATGTGTTGATTTGAAAGAGAAAATGTGCCTGTTATACTTATTTGCATTGTATAACAATTGTATAACTTATTTGCAATTTTGTGTGGGTCTATTAAGAAAAAGCTTTCCATAGGCACACCCCCCCACAATTAAAATACCTAAGCCTTGGGCACAAAATTGGGGACAAAAAATTGGGGGCACTGTCAATTACCCCAGTTTTGCACCCCTTCTGACAAAAGGGGTGCAATCAATATGATTGATTTTGTAATTTACAGTGCCCCCAATTTTTTAATTTTTATTTCTATGAGCAATAAATAAATAAATTAATTGTGGAGGGACCCCTGTTGGTCAGGAGCCCTTAGAATTTTCAGAGCTTTCCACCCCCTATGCGGCACCCCTGCTACAAACTATCTTTTACCTCCATCCCACCTTTCCCCCACCCTGAAAATCTCCCTCATGTAATCCTAACCCCCATCCCCAACACCCTCCTTATCACACAGAACCACTTTAACCCTTTACCTACCCGTTACTCTAAACCTGCACACATAAAGGTAGCATCCCATGACCCAGGAGAGTTCACTGTTCTCGAGCGAGTGTGCACTACCTTTAGGAATACCAATAGGAGGGGAGAAGAGTACTCCTCCTCCCCCGTCTCCCCGCCTCACTGGGAGGGGAGCGGAGGAGGGGAGCTTTACGTTAACTACTTCAGTAGTTTCTACTAAAGTAGTTAACGTAAAGCTTTTTTTCCTCAGTTTTTTTTTGTTAAAAGCTCAAAAACAACGTGAATGCCTCCAGGCTGGTTAAGGGGTTGGCCAGCCTGCACAGGCTTGCCAGCGCCTGTCCCATGCAGAGAGACCTTAGCACCCCTTCTCCCAACCCAGAGGTCTGACCCTCCAGGGTGGATAAGGGGTTGGCCGGCCTGCACAGGCTGACCAGCGCCTGTCCCATGCAGAGAGACCTTAGCAGTGTTGTAGAAAGTACTAAAGAAATGTACTTAAGTAAAAGTACAAATACATGGACAAAAATGTACTCTAGTAAAAGTAAAAGTACCACATTAACATTTTTACTTGAGTAAAAGTAAAAAAGTACTGGCTTTTAAAAATACTTAAGTATTAAAAGTAAAAGTACTTCCTGAATGCATTACTTAATCTCTAATACAATATCATTAAGTGTACCTATCATATTTAATTTTAATACATGAAATATGTGCCATTTTAATTAACAATACCACAGATAGAGCATGTTTTTAGTGTGTTTACTCTCTGTGACAGTTTAGGTTTAGATTTGTGATTCTATGCATCATAATTTCAGGGATGGAAACATCTTAAATCCACATTCCCATAAAAACACCTAGATATTAAATACTGAGAGCTGAAATAAATTTAACCAGTATCATTATCATTTCAAACTCTTCTTCATTTTGCTTTGCTTCCATCTCTGTAGCACAATCTGCAGTGGTTTCCTACCATCCCTAAAAGATATATCACCCACATCACCCATGTCAGAAACCACAACTGTCTGCTCCATTAAACATAGAAATTAAGGCAATGCCCCAAAGGTAAACAACACTCAACTATGAATACTGTCCAAGGTGCAAGAAGTAACCAGGCAGAAGGACAATGACTGTTCTGACCCTGTATGCCACTGTTCTGTCAGATAGCCATACATTGTCAGATCGTCATACGCGTATGACAAACTGATGGCTATATCTGTCAGATCAGCATACGTTTGCATACGTTTCAGCATACGTTGTCAGATAGTCATACGCTTAGCTCAGACATGTATACGTTGTCATTACCATATGATTTTATTTAATCAGCAACATAGAATCATGACGTAGATAAGGATTTTTTTCAAAAGTGAAACACTGGTTTTGCCCCAGTTTCAGTGTGGGTAAAAATTGCGTTTTCATACACGACATGCTATCCAAGTTAGCAGACATGTTATCCAACCCAAAAATATTAAGGAAGTGGGGGACGTGAATTTAAACAGGGCGTGTTTTAGGACGTGTTTTGTAGTTTACTGCAGCTGCAGCAGCATTAAATTTAATTTATTTAGTTACTTTTTATTGTGTCTCTTCTCGCGTATGACAAGCTGACGACTCCTCTCAATATGGCGGACCTCCTGCAGAATGCGCATGCGTGCGCATGCGCTCTTACCATATGTATGCTATTCCGACATGTATGGCTATCTGACAGAACACCACCATGACAGGTTACCAACACAATGAAAGAGCAATGAGCAGCTCTGCGTTACACGTTCTTGTTTTGTTTATTGGCCAATTAAATAAATCTATCTATTTTTTAATTAAATAAAATAATAATAGCTACTGCAGTTTATGCAGAGCATCACAAGAACAATGAACGGCTCTCAGTGAGGCTTCAGTCCTATAGGACTTAGTAAAAATCCGTCCAGAAGAATCGGATCGTTCATCACTATCACTATATAGCAGACTTTGGTCACAGCGTTCTCCCATATATGCGACACCTAAAACAACACTTCCACACAATAATTAAACGCATGACTGACAACGTTTTTTCATCGCAGAAGCACCATATGTGTCTCTGTACAGCTAGTTTTGCTAACATCACGTCCACTTAGCTTACCTTCCTTTAAGTTTCCTTTCCAAGTGACGCTAAAAGTCGGACGAAGTTTCCACCGTCTGTGAAAGTGAAGCGCTGCTGATTTTACATGTCGCCAAATCTTATGATTTATGTAGCGAAATTCTATTATTGACGATTAGACACAATCATGTCCCGCTTAGTGGAAACCACTGCACATGTCTGGGAGCTCCGCGTGCGACTGAAAGGAGGAGGCGATGGGTGACGACAGTAATTAGTAGGTCACGTTATTGCTTGGATTTACAGCGCCTTGCTAAGTCCCTGAACTTCATATTTTAACGGGGAAAAAAAGCGCAACGCGACTCGGATGTAACGAGTAACGCGACGGTTTTGTAGAAATTTAGTAAGTAGAAAGTACAGATACTTACTGTAAAATGTAGTGGAGTAAAAGTCGAAAGTATCCATTTTTAAATATACTTAAGTAAAGTACAGATACACGAAGATTGTACTTAAGTACAGTAACAAAGTACATGTACTTCGTTACTTCACAACACTGGACCTTAGCGCACCTTATCCCCTCCCAGAGGTCTGACCCTCCAGGGTGGATAAGGGGTTGGCCGTCCTGCACAGGCTGGCCAGCGCCTGTCCCATGCAGAGAGACCTTAGCGCACCTTATCCCCTCCCAGAGGTCTGACCCTCCAGGGTGGATAAGGGGTTGGCCGTCCTGCACAGGCTGGCCAGCGCCTGTCCCATGCAGAGAGACCTTAGCATCCCTTCTCCCAACCCAGAGGTCTGACCCTCCAGGGTGGATAAGGGGTTGGCCGTCCTGCACAGGCTGGCCAGGGCCTGTCCCATGCAGAGAGACCTTAGCGCACCTTCTCCCAACCCAGAGGTCTGACCCTCCAGGGTGGATAAGGGTTTGGCTGGCCTGCACAGGCCCTGAGCCTCGCATGGGGTTCTATTAAGGTCTATTAAGAAAAAGCTTTCCATAGGCACACACCCCCTGCAATTAACATACCTAAGCCTATGCCTACACATAAAACCTTTTAAGAAACACTTCTTACTTTGCTTCCTACTAAGTGATCTCTTCATATGCACCATTTCCTTCATTTCCTCCAACTCCTTTTGCAAGATTCCCACTTGCTTTTCCAGCTGTGCCATAGTTTTCGTGACCTGTCCGTCAGGAAGTTTTCCTTTTATCCTGCTGACTTTTATATTGGCTTCATTGATTTTACTCTTCAGGGATTCAATTTTTTGAAATAAATCATTGTCAACGGACATCATGCTCAGTTTATGCATTGTCCCTTTTACTTTTTGGATTTCATGACTTAAGTAATTCAAGAGGAGTACACCTAAGTGGGAGAATCCCACTTTTGGCTGATGTTCTACATTTGGAACGTAATGTTACACTTTTTGGGACTGAATGAGATGTTGGTGTCAGCCTAATCTGCAGGTGGGATCAGAGCCTACCAACCATATTCAATACAGGTGACAGATTCAGAGCTGTGGAATGCATCAGGAAGTCCACTCTAATAAAAGACTAAAATTACAGTGGTCTCACCTGTGAAAACATGTTTTGAATTTCACTTGCTCCCTTGCAGAAGTCCTTGACAGCGTAGGCTTTTGTAGTCTCTGGTTGCTAGTTAAAATTTGTATGTCAAGTTTCCAGTCATATAAGTTTTTGATAGACATCAAGAATTACTTCAGAGTGAATTTGAAAATATCATCTGTACTGGTTTTGACCAGTACAGATGATATTTTGTACAAACAAACTGATAACAAACATTGTTTTGCAATGTTTGTTATTCTCAAACATTGCAAAACACCTGAAATATAGATAACATAACTATTATGTAGCTATATTTATAATATAGCTACACACCTTCTAATTGAATTCAGTTAGAAGGTGTGTCCAAACTTTTGGTCTGTACTGTACTTTCATCTGATAGTTGGTTCAATAATTGGTTAATCTGGAGTAGCATAAAAGCTAAAACTTATATATTTGAACTACTGTAAAATATCACATGTGATGTGGCTGCTCATCAGAATCCAAATTACAGATTCAGCCTTATTTTATTAGTTACACTGACTCAACTCAAACTAAAGGACGTTTATACTAAAAACGTAGCTTCCCAGTAAGGCTGTAGACCCCCAAGATATTTCCCTTTTCTCTATTGTCTGTGTCTCTTTCTGTCAGATCACTGGACCTGAGCCCTGAAACAAACCTCTATAGACGACACTCCCACTCGGATTTTAAAGAGTTATCTTGCCTGTTTTCTTCCAAAGCTTACAAAAAAAATTCAAACTATCAGGTAAGAAATTTCTTGAGCGTGTATTTACCAGAAAAGTTCAGTGAACCAGAGGATAAAGTTTAAATATTTTTTTCAATGTGACATCTTATTCCTCAGGTCTTTGTTCAATCCCAAGTGGTCGTCAGATGTTCGTCTTGAGGGGAAGACGGCCATAGTAACCAGGGCAAACACTGGAATAGGCAAAGAAACAGCTAAAGACCTAGCTGCTAGAGGCAAACAGGCACAGTTAGATGTTTTCAGATAAAAAAATAAAAAATAAAAATATTTTCCTTCATCTGTTATTCAGATTATCCTGTGTGGAAAGAGTTTAAATAAAAAAAATAAAAAAAATAAAAGCATATCAAATTGGCCTAAATCAGATTTTAAGCCGATTTAACACTAGGAACATTGACTATAAATTGTTAATTTTTATGACAACCAAATACAAAACCACAACATTGCTCAAATCCACATCACACAGTCACATCTTAAAATTGAGTTCTTCTATGTCTTTCCATGTCTTTCTGAAAAGGTTATTTTATAATTGTTGGGGGGAGTTAGAGGCGCTACATCTTCTGCTGATGTTTGTTTTGATTCACTTGTTTTCAGCTGGTTTTATTTACTTGTTCCTCTTGGTCCCAGATGAGGGCATATCTATCCAATCTCTGCTACTTTCTCTTCCAGAACAGAACTCTGAGTACGTCCACCCACTGGAAAACTGAAGCTGTCTGAATTTTTTTTTTTTTTTAAAACATATGCCACACATTTCGCATTTATCCCACAGGAAGCGAATGCAGCATAAAGCATTTCGAGAATGAGATCCAGAGAGAGAGAGGAGAGAGAGAGGCAACAGCGCAGATGAACCCCAATGAGCAACAGCCGGCTCCTCTTTCAAACACAAACCACCACACTCCGTATCCCTCACACACGACAGCCGCACACTCACGCACACGCACGCACGCAAACAGCCCGAGAACCCGATCGGCATCAGCCGGTGGCAGCCCTCTCCGCTTCTCCGCACCGCGAAGCCGTGAGAGGAGTTCCTGCTGCCCTCACAAGCAACAGAAGAGAGCCGCGGATCTCTGTTTGAGACGGCAGACAATTAACCAGCGAAGCGGGGGGAGAGGCGAGAGAGAAAGCGGGGGAAGGCGAGTGAATACGCTCCAGTCCGGCTACTGGCTCCTGCTGCTGCTGGAGGAGGAGGAGGAGGAGGAGGTAGAGGAAGGGGAAAAGGAAGAAGAGGAGGAGGAGGAGGCTGTGGGCTTGGAGAAACTGGAGCAGCTCCGGTATCCTGCACAGGCAGCCCAAACGGCCACAAGTGATCAGAGCATCTTCAGCCTTATAGATGAACAAGCAGCACGGTGCAGCTTCCAGTCCTGGGTGAGTCAACTTCCAATAAACACACACACGCGTGCCCACACACACGCACGCACACGCACACGCACACACACACCACTCTCATCTGTGTACTACATGTGCTGTCTGTAACTGTCTGCATCCATCTTCACAAAAACAGACTGTACACACGTGGTGTGTGTGTACAACCTGCTTTTTTCCCTCTGCCTTGTTGCTGATGAGCAGAAGATGCAACTTGTGATCACTGTGACACTATTTTATCCCTTCAGCTCCTTTCTGATGGTGCAGCATCCACCCCCCAGTGATCGATTTGCTCCTCAACTTAGACGGCTCTCATTATCTGTTCTTTCCTATTGTCACCACTGAGGCAGTGTGTTTGTGCATCCTTGCACAACTCATCTCCATCGGTATGCGCGTGCCTGTGCGAGTCCTCTGGTGATCAGGTTTCAATTAGGATTTAATGATGTAAACGGTGGGCAGGAAGGGCAAGGCGGCCCATGATCGGTCCTGCAGCCGTATCAGTGTGACCAGATGACACATCTAATCCCGTGTTCTCTCCGAGCCCATTTCCAGCTCAGCTCCCGCGTCTTTTATTGGTGTGTGTGCTTATAGTTCTGAGTGCAGCAACTACAAATCAGGTGATTAATCCAAGGAGTGCAGTTGTCCTTCCCTCTAATGGCTTTGGAGTTCATCTCTCCCCCAGCTGTTCATTCAGACGTTATACAGGGAGGAGAGAGAGAGAGAGAGATAGAGAGAGAGAGAGAAAGAGAGAGAGAGAGAGAGAGACGATAAAGGCATCAAACAACTCTAACCTGTGGCCCTCAACTCCATAAATCAGCAGCTGTCCCCTTGTTTTCTCATAATTCCAGCTTTTCAGCTGCTTTGACTTATTGATAGATGCACTGACCTCTTCCAAGGTTTCTGCACTGCATGTTTTCTCTATTAACGTGGCCAGCATTCAATAAATAATGACACGAAGATCTGACACATTTTTTCAAGAACCGACAAAACTGTCCCAATTCACTGCATCCAACAAGCCCCCCTGCATTCTTGCGCGCCGTGACGGAATAATTATGTTTTCTTGATCACCCAGGTGTTCAGACTTTTTTTTCCCGTATGCAGGTTTTGCAGGAAATTCAGCCCTTCTCTCTGAATTTCTGAATTTGATGTAACTCTCATTCCAGATTAGACGGCAACTGTTCACTCACTGGCTCATTTTGTCCGATTGGACAACTGCGGGTGACAGGAAATGACAGTTTAAAAGGCTTCTACCGCAAAAATACAGAACACCAAAAAAGCTTAATAATAGTATACTGCTTCTTGACATCCAAGGAGTCACTTAGGACTCCCAAGCTTCCTCCTCAAATCCCCTCACTCATCCTCTGGTTATATAGGTCAGTCTTTCCAACAGAACATATGATGCTACATCTCTTCTCCACTCACATTCCAAAAATGCTCCTGTCTATACCTTTTTAAATTTATGCAAGTAAACAAGGTTTTCATCAGTCATTTATACTGCAGTGACCTCATTCTTATTCATTGTTTTGAGGCTTAAAGAATTTTTCCCAGTCAGCTTAGTTGCATTTTCCCTTCAACATCCAGTTTTTATGCCTTTAATCTGTCAAGGACAAAGTTATTATCGCATGCTGGGAATTTAAAAAAATAAAATTGCAAGATATGAAAAACTCATTTTTGATAGCAATTCCTGTCACATTATGCGATAAAGATGCCAGACGGTGGGATTTGTTGCTGAAGAAGAGTCGTGCCAGACAAGTCGGACAGAAAATTCAATCCAAAAATGAATGGACATCCAGTTACAGGTGTTGATGCTCCTATTATAGGGCTCAGAAAAGACAGAGAGGAGGATGAGGAAGGCTGTGAAAGCACATATGCTTGTTCTTTTTATGAGTTATTTCAGATGTGTTGGACGTTATATATCCTAGTACTGCTCTGATCCTCCCTCACCTTTTTGCTGCACACTGCCGGTCAGGTGGACTTTCTCCTATTTGTATGAAAGATTAATTTGGCAATTTGCAAATATGTCTAGTTGTGAAAAACACAAAGGTCTAAAAAGATAAGGAACCCCAAAAACTATTAGATTATGTTATAAATTTGTATTTTAGAATTTTGAGATAATAGTAGGAGGTCATTTATCTTAAGGTTGTTTTATTGATTCTTTTATGACAAAACATAATATGTCAAACAGCTTACTTAATTGGAAAAATAAGACAAAAAAAAAAAAACTCTTTCTGCAAATGCTTTTTCTCTTACTTATTTAATCCATCCATGTAGGCATCACAAGGATGGATATGTGTGACTTCTTTTGTTCAGTTTGCATTACTGGTTAGTGTTGCTGCTAAAATTATAATGTATGCAAATGACATGGTCATAAACACACAATGGTGTTGGATGGTGTGGAACAGGTTGTAGCCAAATTTTCACTCGCAATGGACAAAACCTATCTTTGGATTAATTTGTTACGTCTAATATTGCACACAGAGAACTTCATATTTTTACGCATTATATTTTACAAGAAACAAAATGTTAAAGGTCATAGCCTTAATTGAAGATTTAAGGGTGAGTAAAAGCAACTAAGACTCAAAATATCAGACACATCGACATTCATGCCTACAATAATACTGTCTTCAATTTAATATTGCATGTTCTGATGATCAAGTCACATAACTCACAAAGCCTTATTTGATATGGAATCACAGTATCATCATAGCTACGCTCCTTACCAAAAATACTTTAGCTTTGATAATCCTTTTTGACATATTAAGCACTAAAAGGGATGTTGTTTTACTAAAGCGATAAAAGAGCCACATGGGAAGAGTTTTCAGAGATTTTGTACCTCTTTTTTTGTGCTTTTGTCTAACTGACTTAACTCTGTGGCTTCATCTTTGGTTCTGCACATTTCACACATTCACAAATCCTTCCCAAGTATCACTGCCATGGGATCTCGGCAGTTTTAAATCTGCGAGATAAAACAATACAAGATGTTAATATTGAATACATTTTTTTGCTTACATAATAAAATATATCGAGGAGGAACTGAACTGACCCTTGAATGACCAGGAAAACTGCAGGACTGTGTGCCAGACTATTGGAAACTGAGTTACATCTTGGCTTCGCTTGAGTGCAAAAACTTTCAGTCTGACTTGGCAGACTCTGGTGTTGTGGTCCACTGTTAGGCTGTGGATAAATATCTGCTGAAATATGCCAGTTACAGTAGAGGAGAAAATTAACTTTTGTTCTTTCTCAGATGGAGTTAGGTGAGGTATTTAGATTAAATGTAAAACATTAAGATATAACTCATTTTTGTCCCCAAAACAATATGTAATCTCTAATTTTATCCTGTTTAGAAATCAAAATATATGTCTTTTCCAATTCTCAGGATTTTCCATATCTCTGGATGCGTTTCCCGTAGCACTTGGCTCAGCTCAGGGATTCCTATACCTACTTGTCAAGAGCAGTTATGATCCGACATCAAAAAGGGGTAAAAAAATGGACTGAAGGGAAAGCAATTATGCAGAAGCTTTAATGGTACCCGAGGTGCCACTTAGGCTCCTTCTTTGACAGATTTATGCGTCAGTAATGAAATGTGCACCGACAGGTCTGTGTGTCCCTTCAGAGAGCATTGTTGAATTGGGCCTGTTAGTTCTGTCCATTACGACGCCCACTCTTACCTTCCCACTTCGAGCCTTTCTGATGTGCATAAAGCTGTCATCTGTGCTCAGTAGTGACATTACCGGAGCTTAACACTGCCAATACCCAGACAACCTTATTGTTTTCAATTTCACAGTATTTATGAAGGCAGTAAAGCAGAGATGCAGCCTCTGTCAGCGGGACGGACGGGAGCACCGCTGCTCTCCAGGGGAAGAATAGCGCAGAGGACGAGGAATGAGGGATGCAGTGGTGGAGTAGTGAGGGAGGGCTTGAATACCTGCAGGCAGGCTGGCATGTCATCTGTCGCTGTTAAGAAGTCCAACTGGAACAATGGTGGCCCCGTGTGTGTGCTGGCTGTCCTCCCACTCACTGGTGTAATGCTATTATAGATGGGGCTGCAACCTAAATGCAGAGCTTAGAGAGCATCTGGACCTTACATGTTTTTTTTTCTTTTTTTCCAAAGATGATTGCTTTATTTGATATTTGCTCTGAGAAATGTGGTTGGCTGACCTTAGAGTCGCCAAGCACTTTTATCAGACCAATTATAACATGTGTGCACCTTTCTACTCCACTTCACATTGTCATGAAATTTAGCTAATCATAGTGTGGGACATTTCCACATTTTTTACACACACACACACACACACACACACACGCACGCACACACCTACACACACAAACTTTAATTAGTTTTTTTGTTTGGGATTCTACGTTAGAGACAAAAAAAAAAAGAAACAAATGTGAGCTGGAAGTACAAGATATACGGCTTTAAATATTTTCCACAAATAATCATTTGGAAACTGTGTGCTCTGTGTTTTGTTTGTTGCTGCTGAGTCAATAAATGATCTAATACCATATTTTGCTGCAGGTACATTTTAAAGCTTTGCTTGGTATACTTCTGTCAGCTTTGCACATAAAAAAACTGAAGCTTTTATTCTTCTTAGATAACTTCAGTCAGGTTGGGTGAATAGTATCTTTCAGGATTTGACACAGATTCTCGGTTGGAATAAAGTCTGAACTTTGTATGGACCATTTTAGCACACAGTTATGTTTTGGTTTGAAATTTTTGTTTGTAGATTTTGCTGAGTGTTTGTGATCATTGTCCTGCTGGAAGACGATTATCCACCCGATGCAAGCCCTTTAAGCAGCATTTAACATTCTTTAACCAGTTTTCCTTTCAGCACTGAGAAAACGTATCCCCACAGATACTGATACTGCTATGACAATATTTCATTTTACTGATTACTGGTCAGAAACTACTTTTAAATTAGCACTTTGGATCAAATATTGAGGGCTGCACAGTGGCGCAGTTGGTAGAGCTGTTGCCTTGCAGCAAGAAGGTCCTGGGTTCGATTCCCGGCCGGGGATCTTTCTGCATGGAGTTTGCATGTTCTCCCAGTGCATGGTGGGTTCTCTCAGGGTTCTCCGGCTTCCTCCCACAGTCCAAAAACATGACTGTCAGGTTAATTGGTTTCTCTAAATTCTCCCTAGGTGTGAGTGTGTGTGTGCGTGGTTGTTTGTCTTGTATGTCTTTGTGTTGCCCTGCGACAGACTGGCGACCTGTCCAGGGTGAACCCCGCCTCTCGCCCGGGACGCTGCTGGAGATAGGCACCAGCAACCCTCCCGACCCCATTTAGGGAAGAAGGGTGTAAAGAAAATGGATGGATGGATGGATGGATCAAATATTGAAAATGATTCGATGAAGTTACTCATTTTTGTCAAATGATAATTTTGATTTAAAATTTTTCTGCACTACAGTCTTTACAGCATGCTTGTGTAAATGTTTTAATTTAGTCAATAACAATCAGCATTCTCATTACAGATACTGTAGTTGCTTCACTTTCCTTCCTTAAGAATGGAAACTTTATCGTCCCCACGTGGCCAACCCTACCTTTAGACTGGCTTTTAATTAGTGACCTTAGTGAGAAATGCTTAAAGCACATCTCTAAGTGACATTTTGTCAGATTGGACCCATGTGTGTTTGGGCCTAATTGAGGCCAAATGTAGGAATTTCCTTGCAAGTTTCTGTTAAGCTGTCTCTCCGGTGAAAAATAAGCTAAATCCACAGATAAATTGCAGAATGCAGCACTTTATTGCTACGCTTCCTTATTAGTTTCTCAGCACACTGCAGTGCTAGTTATTCATGTGACGTTAATTGAGATACAAGAAACTAGTTTTTATTGTAACAGCTGAAACAGAATTTGATCAAAGCAAAATCACAGAGCAGCATGGGACAGACGCAAGCAATGAAACCGTCCACAGATGCTTGTGACCTAAATTTATATGAGCTTTCTGCACTACACCGAAGTCTTAAATCATTTCTTTCTGTTTCGCTTTCATGAAGTCAAACTTTTTGTATTAATTTAAAATAATCTGAATCTATATTTCTCCAGGCTGTCTAATATGATATTTCAGAGCTTTTCTTTCATTTCATTTTGTTGCTTATTTTCAGTCTGGTACCTGACCAATTTCCACATGGTTTTTCTAATAACTCTAATAAGCTGTGTATAAAAGTATCCTGAACTAAATTAATGGACAAGAACTAGATAAAATAGTCAACTTGTCAAAGAACCAACTTTTAATCCAATTTGTAAGTACAAAATGCTGTTAGTGTGCTAGGGGCCACTCCATTAGTTTCCAAATCATAACTACTACCTGCGTTTTTCCCAAACCAAAATTTTTCTTGTAAGCAACCAAAACATGTGGAAGCCAACTTTCAGCCAGCTGACTGGCAGTGTGCAGCAACACGTTGGGGAGGGCCAGCTCTGGGTTTCTCTGTGCTCATTGCAGCGATAAGAAAACTTTAGTCACTCAGACTCACTTCCTGGCATCTCAGTTTAAACCGTAGAAATTGACGGATGGGAAACTTGATTGGGATTGAAGCCACAACTTTTACAATCCTGGTAAGAAGTCGTGTAGCTTATAAACAAAAAACCTGTCACAAAGACACAACTTTTTCACACGCTAAAAGAACAATCTAAAGCAGTTTTTTTTTTTTTTTTTGCAGCAAGGTGCTGAAGAGCTGTTAGCAGGAAACATGGTATACATCAAATGATCATCTGAATGCTTTTATTAGGTCTTTGGTCTTTATTTTTCTTTATACAGACTTTAGGTAATCTTCATCAGATACTGTTCTGATGCACCTTTTTGAAAACCAGACACTTTTTTGTTTTGTTCTCTATTCTTGTAGTTACTCTTTGCACAGAAAGCCATTATGCCCCGTGACAATAACTAGACAGGACAGAAATCGATAGAATATGTTTGAGAAAAAAAAGTTTGAAAGAGCTTCCAAATAAAGGATTGCGAAGAATCCTGATTCCCTAGATGAAAATTGTAAAATAAATCATCTTTTTTCATTTATAGTCCACCAAAATCACTCTGTAGAAATAGTTTGCAAAACTCACCACTTCACTTACCTCTTAATTGAATAAAAGTTGGTGTGTTGAACCTCTGCACGCTCTAAAAGTGTCTGTCAACCTTTTAATACGTCAACGAGCAAAACAAGCTCATTTTACCATGACTGGTCTCTGTGACTGCTGCATTGGCTAAAGAGCAGCAGAGCTCAGGCAGAGGAAGTGCTGGAGTGAGAAAACTGTTTCTATATTTTTTTTCTGCTCTTTGGATGTTGCATATTTCATGTTTTTCAGGTCTCTGGATGAAAGGACGTGTGATGAGATAGTCGTAGTGTTACATAAGTTTTAAAAAAAATAAAAAAACGGGAAGCAGAGCAAGCTGAGTGCAGGTGCAGGAGCACTCAAGAGGAGTTCAGAGATCAGCGTTTGCAGTTTGCTGGCTCTCAGCTTCCCAGGATATGATGGCAAAATAACCTGTGAAACCTTTAGCTTTGCACCAGCTTGAATTACAGATGAAGGAGCACTAGACAGCACAGCTTTGTGAGTGTAAGGTCGCTAAAAGTTTGTAAATTTACGTCTGTGTTGATGCTTGAAACTGAGAGTGCTGTGTGCCTCAAAGATTGAGTTGGACCATGAGATAAAGAGCTGGGTATCTGGGAGTTTATACTCTTGTCAAGCTCTCCGCCTCATTTATTTTTATGTATTCTTACTGCTGCTGGCAGCGTAAAGTATGGAAAATGGACCGCTATAAAACAATATCCTTCAATACAGATCAGCCACCTTCAGACTCCTGAGGAAAAGGAAGCCTGGGGTTCCTGCCAAGGCGCGTTTTAGGATGGTAACATTTGAGGCTGCTGCTTAAAGAATAATTCAGTGGTTTTCTATGTATAACAAGTGCATATCAATAAAATACATTTTTGTTCAGTTAAATTAACATGGATGTTTAACACTACACATGATATTCCACATCACTGTGAGCCTTATTGGCTTCTCCAAATTAAAATGTACCCAGACCTCACAGCATAATTCGCCAAACTCACCTTCAAAACCAATTAAACTAATGTCGCTTTTTCACAACTTTTTGCTTCTTTTCTCGTAAATTGGGATTTAACAGGGGGAAAGCAATACTTACAACAGATTTTCTTGTTTTGGGTTTCATACGATTGGCAAATTTAAAGTACAACTATTAATGTTTTTACTCTCATTTACTCTTCGGTCGGCTATTTAGGTATACTGTACATCTGCAACAAACTTCCTAAGTTATATGTGAGAACAATAGACACGTTTCCAGATAACATAGCAATGGAAAACATATGAAAGCATTTCATGCGAAGATTTCATTGTAAAGCACAAACTATTTACCCTCCCATGACCAGCTGAACAGAGTTTGCATCACTTTCCCCCAATTACTAAGAATGATTGCCAATCATGGCAGCTGGGTCTGCTCAAACCAATTAGCTTCGCTACGGCTCCATGTGAAACGTGATCCCCGCTACACGTCCTTGTAGCCAATGCAGCACCTAATTTCACTTCTGCATATGTCACAAAATAAGTCCTCTACTTCTTTTATGCGCTTTATAGAGTATGTGATATATGTATGTGATCCATGCAGACTTGTCACATAATTGAGTCGATTACAACAAAATATAAATGAAAAACAAAACGATGAAAAGGATAATTTCAGGAAGGAATATGAAGAGATTTGTACCTGTTAAAGTTCTGTAGAGGATCCTCATCTGCTCTTATTCCCATATTTCGTAGGAAACAGGCAGTAAGATTGGATGAAAATGCTTCGATATTCTGATCTGTCCTTAGTTCCTTGTCCTGTATATTGTTTAATGACGCAAACAAGTTGATCTGAAACTAAGCCTACAATAACAGTTATTCTGGGAGCCCTGTACGCTGAAATCCTGTATTGAAAATTCATGTTTTTTTTTTATAATCCTGTTTTTGTCATTATTTTAATTTTACAGTTATGCATTAAGGGAATACACATATGGCCATTATGATAAAAAGTTTTTATTTAACATTGTTACTACTACATAAACAATTTAATTATTTTCTCAAGCTAGCAATTTTAACTGAAGAAAAATGTGCTGGAGACATTTGAAGCTTTTTTTCAACTTCATAAATGAATATTTTTCAGATCATTGCAAGCCTTGTTCAGTTTCTCCAAATAATAATAATAATAATAAAAAAACCTGGATCAAAAGTAGCTGAAAGCTTTTAGAAAATAAATGTAAATGCATCTTTTTTCCTTCATCCCCCATTGATCCAGCATCCACACTGACGTTTTGCTATTGATCATTGTAAGTCCCTCAGTGGAGAAAATGTGGAAAATAGCTTATTCAC